>NC_090447.1:398907716-399225216 GCF_031143425.1 Pleurodeles waltl | reverse complement strand
TGCAATGTTCCTTGTCCTCCCTGTTTCTTGACCTGGGCTCTACTTGCCCAGCATTGCTGCATGGGCCTGTAACTCCACTTCAGCTAATGCTGATGTCTCCAAATCATTGCCCATAAGACACTCTACAGGAATGGATAAGGCTACTACAACTTGTTTTAGGCCCAGAAAAATTTAAAAAACACACACACTCACTCTCTCTCTCTCTCTGTCTCTCTCTCTCTCTTTCTCTCTCTTTCTCTCTCTCTCTCCCTCCCGATAAGTGTTCCCAAGTAGGATCTGATCAGGTTGACACCAGTTTTTCAGTCATCATGGTGACACAGGCACTTGTTTCCCTGTAAGCCTCTGCCTCAATACCATTAATGAGAGGATGCAGCCTGTATTTCCTCATATTAAGAGGCCAGGCAGCCAAAGTAGCAAGATCAGTGCTACCCTCTGATACCAGGACTGCCTCATGATTTCCCTGACTAGGTCAGGTCCACTGTAGTATCCAAGTTTAACCCAGCTACACTATTGGATGTGGTACTACTACTAGTACTACTGGTTAGGGTACTGGTGGGGGGCAGTAGTAGTACTGGTGCTTTTCTTAGGACATCTGAGATCAGATGTCCTATGGCCTTTTTCTTTACAAAGAAAGCACAATGGTTTCTTGTTGGTAGAAGAGGAGGATTTGGACCCACCCCCAGAGGACGTTTGTGGACCTGAAGAAGTTTTTCTTTTTGTCTTTAGGTTTCTCCCCATCCTTCTCTTGTGACTTAGAAGTATTATTTTTCTTTTAGTCACTTCCACTATGAGTTTTCTTACTCACCCTGGTGCGGACCCATTTTGTCTGCCTTCTTTCCCAATTCTTGGGGAGATGTAAACTCAGAGTCCACCAGGTATTGGTGCAATTTTTCAGACTCACATTTATCAAGGATGTGCTCTCTCATGATCAAATTGTACAGCTATTCATAGTCATGTACATTAATACAATGTACCCTGCCTTTCAGAACCTTAACTGCACAGTCTACAAAATAAACCCAGTCCTGAGAGGACTCCTTCTGGGGTTTCCTGAACTTAATTCTGTATTCCTCAGTAGTAAACCCAAACCCATCAATCAGTACCTCTGTCAAAACCTGATAGTTGATAGCATCCTCTTTCACTAACTGCCAAACATTTGTATCTACTTTTGTCTGCAAAGGAGAGCCACAAGATAGCTGCCCACTGCCTTGGGGGGACCTTTTAGACTTTACAGGCCCTCTCGAGAGCAGTTACCCATTTTTGGATGTCATCCATTTGTGAGGGGGAACAATCCTGCTGAGGTTCCTGGAGTAGAAGTGTTCTTCTCTGACCCTGGAAGCTCTCGTGCTGCCACCATGGGGTTCTAACCCCAAACTCTTCCTCTGCCTCGCTACCTCTAGGGCCGCCTTTTCAAGAGCCAGCTGCTCCCTTTTCAGCCTGAGCTTAGCTTTCTCAAGCTTGAGCAGGTGGTAACCACTATCTTGTGATAACTCCTCTGAGTTATTAGAATCGGTGGTCTCCGCACAGGATTCTGAGGAGAGGGAGGATGACGTTGAGGATGATCTATTCTTCCTGGTAACCCTGTGGACCCTCCTTGGGGGGGTATGAGGAGGGGGAGTAGTAAATGTGGACCTACTTGGTGCCGCCTTCTGTACTGTGAGCACCCCCCTCTACAGGCCCAGGTTTGTCCTTAAAGTGTTCCTCTGAATCCTTTTGGACATGCTCGGAGTAAGAGCCTGAGGTACAGGGTACTTATTGACCTAACTCAGAAGAGTCATCACTTCCACCTTGGTCTCCCTGCTCTACCTGCCCTTCAGGATGGTGGTGGTCATTTTGCATGAGCATTTCTAGGAGCTGTGGTTTAGTAGGGCAACTACCTGTCTTTAGTTCTCTAGACCTACATAGTGCTGTAAGTTCCTGGAACATAAGGATGCTGTATACGGACTCCTGTCTAGATTCCTCAACTGAAAGCATGGCAGTAGTGTATGTGTCTGCACCTTACCCTACTGTTCTAAACTTTTTCACAAAGATTGGTGAAAGGGCAATGTCAGACCCTTAACAACTCGGTCTAAGAAAAGTTTAGAAAAATACCAATTTGCAAAAAGTACACTATGTACCTAAGTCAGCAATGGGTTTCTGTGGAAACCTGGTTATGAACAAGTGGTAAAGCAATGCAAGCCTTTACCCCACCGCTGCACCACCAGTGTAGGAGGCTGGCTCAGTATATGGTGTACACCTATAGGTGAGGCACACTGTACTAAGCCCAGGCAACCATTAGTGATAGTGTAGGCGACTCTAGAAAACCAGAGCTCTCATAAGGGTAGCTGTGGAGAGCAGCTGAGACCTATCCAGGAGGGGGTAAAGCAGTTGCAACTACCACACAGGTCAATCAGTGATGGACACACAGGAAAGAACCACACCAGTGTCAGAAAAGTATGTTATATTTATTGTAATACAGCAACATTAGTTCTAGAGTGTATCTCCTATATAGAGATATGAACATAAAAAAATAAATGTTTATAAATTCTGGTCTCGAGTTATTCATTGAGTGTGTGTGATGCATGATATGATTTGTGAGTACAGCAAATACTTAGCACATCTCCTGGATTAGCCTAACTGCTTGACCAGCTACCTTAAAAATTGGAGCGTTAGATGGTCTAATTTTTACCTCTGGAAACCAAAACATATACTAAAAAAATGGAATGCGAAAATCACTCCCAACCCACACTACTACCGAAGGACCCTTAGGACCGGGAAAGTACTAAAACCCTAAAGGAATGTGGGTAGGATTCCCCAGGCACCTGTGTGCAGAGTGGTAATTCGCAGCTGGAGTTTTCACATTTTAGGACCCTTCCCAGAGGACCCTGAGGCAACCAGTTGGAAGAAGGGAGGTTGGATAGTGCCCCCACCCGTGGATACCCAGAATAGTGGAATACCTACACTAGGTAGCGCAGGTGTACAGGGGTCAAGTTGTGTCTGAACCTCCTGTTGAAGTCAGTGGGGACCTCGGTTGTCCAGCTGCTGTCGTGACCCGTGGGCCAGGTCTGTGGAACCCAGGCATAGATTCCAGAAGAAGAGGACCTAAGGAAAGAGGGGACAGAGTCCAGATCACCCGTTGGTGCCAGGTGGTGCAATAGGGCAACACCCATCCTTTTCTGAGATGCTCTCCTGTCGGACAGTGGCGAAGAAGTGCAGCTGTTGAGTCCAGTCGACACAGGAAGATCCAAGGAGTAGTCTATGAGCTGTCCCAAGCCGGTAATAGAATTGCAGGGGGGTAAATGGGGGGCAGAGGGAGGTAGTGGTCAGTGGGACCAACAACAAGCCCTGGCAAATATGCAGGGAATTGTTGCCCGGAATTTGCAGGACTTGTGGGGACCAGCAAGGTCCAGGTGACCCAACCTTGGTAGTTACGTCAGGGCCAGCCTTCAGCATGCAGGAGAGCCAGCAGGGATCAATGGAGACCCCAGCAGGTTCCTCTGACAGCAGGCACATGGAGTCACAGGTAGCCCTCAGCAGCACAGCAAAGAGGGATGCCCTTGTTGCAGAAGTTGCAGAGAGGATGTCATTCTTGAAGCTGGAGAGTACTGGAGGCTGGGACTTCTTGGAGCTAGGAGGTCTTTAAACAGAAGAGCTAACATGCCTTGGCAAAGTCAATCAGACATAGTGCACAGGGGTTCCAGCCAAGCAGCTCCAGCAAGGGACTACAGACTTCTCAGTTGCAAGGAAGATAGGTCAGACCTCTGGAGAGCCTCAGAACCACCACCTGTATTGTAATGCCTTGAAGAGTCTGTGAGACAGCAGGATCCACAAGCCGGTCGTTGTTGTTGAGGTGCCTGCAGATGCAGGGTAGTGACTCCTTCACTCCAAGGGAGATTCCTTCTTGCTTTCCTAATTGCAGGCAGAGTCCCTGTTACTCTGAGGGATGCACAGCCCCAGGGCTGCAGAAATCCTGAAGTCTTACAGACGCATCTAGGGTCCCACCCTCAGGGGAGTCCTTAAGTAACCCAGGAAGTGGGTTGGACGACTACTGGTGACCCACCTGCCAGAGGTGTTGGGATGGTAATGGACTGGACTGACCAGTTGGCTGTTCACAGGGGCCTTTCCACATCCTGTTTCCAAGATGGCAGATTCCAGTGGCCATCTGGCAGAGCTCTGGGCACCCCACAGGGGGTGGTCACTCCCATGACCTTTGTGTGTTTAACACCGGAGCCGGAGCCTGTGGGGTCTCCTGCCTTGGAAGGAACCATTCTTGGAAGAAGGGCTCCAAATGTGCCTTTCAAAGCAGTCTGGTGGCGCTCAGGAGCACCCCCACCTTTGCCCAGAGACACCTCTTTCTAAAGGATTTGGGGGGAGGGGGGGGGCACCATCTCTCCTCCAAAGGAAATCCCTTGTTCTGCCTTCTCCTGCCCGAAATAAACGCAGGAGGGCAGAACAGTGTCTTGGGTCTGCGGCAGCACTGGCTTACATGGAGATGCTGCAAGGCTGAACAGTCACACGTGGGGGGGTTCTCTAAGGAACCCCCAACGTACATGGTATCATGCAACTAACACTGGAACCAGTGTAGTTGCATGATTCCAGCATGTTAGATACCAAACATAATTAGGTTAGGAGAAACCATTATGTATTGTCCACTACATACCTTGGAATGGTTTCCCCGCTTAAAAAAGCCCAGAAAAGAGAGGTTTGCAGGGGTACCTTTGCTTGTGCCAGGGGTACCCTCACACTTAGAACCGTGCACCCTTCCCTTGGGCTGAAGGGCCTTCCTTATGGGTGACTTACAGGGTCAGAGTGCAGTGACCGTGATATAAGGTAAACCTTGTGTCTGGGGTGAAAGGTGCATGCATAATTTTATACAGGCTGCAATGGCAGGCCTGTAGACACAGTTTGCATGGGCTCCATTGGGTGGCATAATACATGCTGAAGCCCATGAGGGACCCCTGGTATACCAGTGCCCTCGTTACCTAACTACCATATACCAGGGACCTACAAGGGTACACTAGTATGCCAATTGTGGGGTACAAGAAATGCCAACCAAATTTAGGGAAGAGAACACCGACACTAGGATCCTGGTTAGCAGGATCCCATTGTACTACAGTCAAAACACACTGACACCAGGCAAAAAGTGGGGGCAACCATGTCAGAAACATCCTACTTTCCTACGGTGAAATCTGAACTGAAACCTAATGTTGGGAGCACACTGGCATGGGGTTCAGCAGGGTATACTGTAGACTCAACAAGAGTCATATACAATTGCGAACTGGCTTTTTATCCTGGAGAAACTACAAATGTATGCTAAAACTGTTACTGGTTACCAGGATATTTGTATTTGGTTAGAAATTTTAGAATTCATTTTCATTCAGGACCAAGAAGGCGATCTAACATTAATAATTGTCTGAGCTTTTGACATGAAGGAACCTTACTTGTTCATACACCTGTGAAATCAACGCAGAAAAGTTATGCAATTGTTTGTCAACCATTTTAATTTCATTGCAATAACATAGTCCTCTTTGGTCCAGAAGGTGGCTACCATACCATTTGCACATCATGTGATGATACTGCACTAATCTCTGACCCAGCATCAAGTACTGTAAACTTTAGAAATGCCTACTACAGTCAGGATGTTGATTTGCCTCTCCATCTAATACCATTCCTCCATATTGACTTATATTCTCCTCTGACACCGTTTTAATTGCAAATACTATGTTGTGAAGTTGAAATGTCAAAAAGAACAACTGTTGTTTACATTTGCATCTGATAGAGACTTCTACTTGCAGATTCCTTACCTTAGAATTTCCCCTAGGCGTCCGTTTTGATCTGGAGGTTTTCCTCTAGCAGTACCCCTGCGTGCCGTTGGTTGTCGTCTGTCAGGTCTGCGTTCAGCATTGTGCGCACCAGATATGACGTTGGTATAGGCGCCATCCTGGCGTGCTGATATCCGTTCTGTTCTTTCCATGCCAGCCAGCTCAGATCCAAAGAAGAGCTTCCCCTCAGTCTCTTTTTGACTAGTCTTTTCTCAACGTTTTGTTGAGAATTTTCAGAATGTTAATGATGTCGTCACGTAAAACCGGGTTCAAGCCCTGCCGATCCGGTCATCGGACGATGTCCGTGACGGATCTACGCCTCGTGTGCTTGTGGTGTCTGGAGTGCAGCCACGGCCCGGATTCGTGCTTCGAGTGCTGGGCCATGAATCCGAAAGCTTTGAGCTCATTGCGGCCCGGCACTCAGCTCTGAGAACGGTCGTGAAGTCTCCATTCTTCATCATACCACTCAAAGGCCTCGGAATGGTTGGATAAGTAGAGGCACAAGAAGAAGTCCAAGAAGAATAAGCGCTCTTCGACTTCCTCCTTTCCATTGGCTGGTGTGAGGAGGGAAAAGGATGGTAGTCGTTCCAGGCCTCCATCCTCGAGTCTGGGTCGGCTCCGTGCTTTCCCTGAGTTTCCGGGAGCTGGAGCTACCCCTGCCCAACTCCATGAGTTTTATGAGGCCATGCACCTCATATTTTGGCAGTTAGCGCCTAAGTGCTCCGCAGAGTCAGCAGATGCCCCCTTCGGGTACCGCACTTGCGGCTTTAACCTCGACTCCAGGGGGCACCCATGGATCCATACCTTGATCCGAACTGGCGTCGGTCATTACTAGCTCGACCTTCTCTGATGACTGTTCTGACATCGACGCTCCTGACGCAGTCTGTGCCCCCAGTCAGCATCAACCCCATCCTCATTGCCGACTCAGACACGGAGCCGGATCGACATCGTGCGACGCTGATTCTGACTTTGACAGGGACCTTGCTCTCTAGGTCGGATCCTGACCCTTATTCTCTTGGGTTGGTGTACGGTGAGGATTGAGAGGGGTTGCTGGACTTTTTTGGAATACCAGCTGAAAGATCCCATGGACTGGTGGATGGATCTGTGACTAGGGGTGAGTGTTTGAAATGTTTCAGCACTCTGTCAATCATTCTTTTGTGTTGCTAAAGTCACCCTAAGTGGGAAGGGTATGCTCAGACATGGGTCCCCTGCTCACAGTGCCACTGGATTCAAGCTAGCTTAGCTGATGAAGGGTGATAATCTGAATCTGGTCCCATGATGATTGTTAGTGGTCCAGGGAGGACCTGGTCTGGCAGTTCAGGCTGGACTGTTCCCATGGGAAATAGGGTCAAGACTGATTTACATAGGACTGGGTCCAAACTAGGGTGGCATGGTGAGCAAAAGAACAATGGATTAAACCTAGATCCGTGATTGGGGATGGATGTCTGTCATCCTTTTGAGTTGCTCAGATTCTATCTGCCCTGGACCCAGGATGGGAGCATTGGAGTTGCAGGATGCATATTTCCATATTCCCGTCCTGCCTCCCTCAGACGTTAAATGTGGTTCAGGGTAGGCCACAAGCTATTTCAGTTCACCATGCTCCCCTTTGGCCTTAACCAGCTCCCCTTGGGTGTTCACCAAAGTGATGGCAGTGGTCGCAGCTCAGGGATTTCAGTCCTCCCCTACCTTGATGACTGGCTGTTGAAGGCGGGCTCACTCCAGGCTGTCGTCTCTCACCCCCTAGACAATGGTGGACCTCCTGCATTCACTGGGATTCACTATAAACGTGCTGAAGTCACGCCTGAGAGACTCAGACGCCCCCTTTCATCAGAGCTGTTCTGGACATGATGCAGTTTGGGGCTTATCCTTCCGAACAACAAGTTCTGTATATTCAGGCTATGATACAGATGTTTCAGCCTCTATCCTAGATTTTGGTGAGAAGGATTTTGAGGAATCTTGACCTCCTTCATCCTGCTCTTAACACATGTGGGATGGCATTTGCGAGTTCTGCAGTGGGACCTGAAGTTCCAGTGGTTGCAGCATCATGGGAATCTCTCTGAAATGGTCCAGATCTCTAAGGGAACTGTGCAAGATCTGCAGTGGTGTTTTTTTAACTGCAGTTGGGCAGATCCCTCTCCCTTCCTCAAACAGAACTGGCAGTAGTGACAGATGTATCACTCCTGAGATGGGGGATGCCACATGGGAAAGGCAGAGATCAGAGTTGTCTGGTCTCAGATGGAGCCTGGTCTCTACATCAGTCTTTTGGAGCTCAGGACGATCAGACTGGCATTGAAAGCATTCCTTCCATCTCTCAAAGGTAAAGTAGTGCAGGTGTTCCTCGACAACACCATCGCCATGTGGTACTGCAACAAGTGGGGTGGGGTGGGATTGTGGACGCTTTGACAGGAAGCTCTCTGCCTCTGGACATGGCTGGAACATCAGGGCAGTTCGCTGGTGGTTCAACACCTGATGGGCTCTCTGAACGCCAGAGCAGACAAACTCAGCCAACACTCCCTGGTCGATCACAAATGGCGTCTCCATCCAGAGGTGGCACAAGGTCTCTTTCAGCAGTGGGGTGTGCCTTGGTAAGGTCTGTTTGCCTCTGCAGAAAACATGCGATGTCAGCAGTTTTGCACATTGAAGTTTTTAAAGCACTTGCTCGGTGACACTTTTCATCCCAAGTGGAGCTCAGGCCTCCTGTACACCTTTCCACCTATACCACTTCTGCCCATAGTTCTCAAGAACATCAAGAACGACTGGGCCCAAGTAATACCTGTGGCTCTGGCTTGGGCACAGAGATGCTGGTATCCCAAGCTATTGCACATGGCCATCAATCCTCCGATCAGACTGCCGCTTCGGGAGGATCTTCTGTCACAGCAGCAGGGGAGGGTTATCCGCCCGAATCTGTCCAGTCTCCGCCTTCTTGCATGGAGATTTAGCATTGGCAGTTGACTGCTTTTGACCTTCTGCCCGAAGTCTGTAATGTTATCTTGGCAACCATGCATCCCTCCACCAAAGTGGTATACCCATGTTGATGGAACACATTTGTGGCATTGTGCACAGAAAAGTCTGTTGACCCCCCCCAGGGTGAGTGAGCTGCAGGCATTGTCATCTAAGCCACCCTACCTTTCCATCTATCCTGACGATGTGATGCTTCACACCAGGGCTTCCTTTTTGCCAAAAGTGGTCATGCCCTTCCATGTTGGCCAATCCTTCACCTTGCCTAGTTTTTAGACACCCCCTCATCCTTCTAAAGAAAAGGAGAGACTCCACTGCCTGAAACCAAAAACAACTTAAGCTTTCTACCTTGATTGTACCAAAGAGTTCCGGGTGGATGATCAACTCTTTGTTGGGTATGTGAGTGCAAAGAAAGGTCAGGCGGTGCAGAAGAGAACCACCCTAGATGGTTCGTTCTCTGCATTAAAATATGCTACACATTGCGTAAAAAGCAACCCCTGAAGGGTTGGCGCACTCACTCTCCCAGAGCAACAGCTGCAACCACGGAGTTAGCACACGGCATTCCAATCCTGGACATCTGTCAGGCAGCAATGTGGGCTTCACTGTACACGTTCACTAAACACTACTGCCTGGACAGTCAGGTCCGCAGGGATGGGTACTTTGCACGGTTGGCCCTGCAGGACTTCCTAGTTTAATCTTGGTTCGCACACTCCCCTCTGGGGATGGTGTTGCTTGGGTATCTGTTCTAAGGTAAGGAATCTGCAACTAGAAGTCTCTATCAGATGAGCAGGTTACTTACCTTTGGTAATGCCTTCTCTTGTAGAGACAGTCTAGTTGCAGATTCCTTACTGATCCACCCATACTCCCCACTCTCTGATCTGATTTCTGGGGCAGGGACTTTACTTTCAGGGCCCTAGTTTTGACGCATTAGTGGTCAGTGTTTCTCCATGGCTCTGAGCTTCTGGCATGAAAAGTTGTGAAAAGAAACTGACATCAGCGCGCCCGAATTGCGCCTATATAGGTCCCGCAGTGTCATATCAGGCGCACATGGAGCCGATGATGGACGCAGAGCCGACCAATGCCACCTAACGATGCACAGGGGTACTGCTCTAGAAACATTTCTAGATCCTGACTGACGCCTAGGGAAATTCTAAGATAAGGAATCTGCAACTAGAATGTCTCTACCAGACACCGCAGATAAGGCGTTTCCAAAGGTAAGTAACTTGTTGGTTAATGATCCCCATATCAATCATAATTTAAATGTAATTGGGGACTGTCTCCATTGGTCATTATTGTTTTGTTTATATTTTGTTTTGCCTTGCAGAGGTATTTAGCAAACTTGGACTTGCACATACTTCATATAGTCAAGACGCTCAGAGAAATTGGAGTGAAACTAGTAACATTCCTTCATCCATATGGGACTGTCCAGCCACTGACTCACTGCCCTCATGGTCAACAAGCTCAGGTTCCCCAACTCATGCAACTGCAGTAAGTTTAAGTATTTGTAATATTTTATTCTATATTTTAGATGTCTTCTAAGAATGATCCGTTCCCTCTTCCAAAAACACATTGTGCATGACTATCACCAACAAAATGTATTGTACCTCAATTTAGGCAGACCCATTTTTCTTATTTTTACCTTTGTTGGTCATGGGCAGAAAGCAAGGAACTTAAGAGTTTGATTAATCTATTGTGGGGACGGAGAAAGTCTCCCCTGCATGGCTCTACCTCAAGTCCCCGAAAGCTAAATGTTGGCTTTTTTAATCACTGCCTCCGCACATAGGACAATCATGCACGTGTGCGGATGCCTTCCATTGACATGGAGTGAAGCACAAAAAAAGGGTCCCGTGGTCAGGAGGGTGCAGCATGTGTGCCCTATGTTTAAAGATATTGGCTCTTTTAAGAAGTGAGGCAACAGTGAATTTTGGAAACAGAGCATCCTTAGGCGCTGCATCTAGGAAACGGAACTAACTTCAGTTTCTTTACAATTCAGTCCCTTGCCTTATTGTTTTTGTAAGACACTAGAGGCCTTCCTTTTTACTCAATCAATTTGAATTGTGATTTTTGTTGTATGTTCTGCTACCATGCCAAGAAACATCAGCATACAAGTGTTCTAGAAATAAATAACATTCTATCATTTTACTGGGCTGTATAAAACTGGCAGTTAAGTGATTGACTTGCATGACATGCCTTTATACCTGTCACCTACTTCCAGCCTCTACTTTGTTTTTAGAAAGTGGTATCTTAGTGCCAGGAACTGCTGTAAGAAACTCCTACAAAAGGTCGGACCACAATCTGCTGTCAACATCACTAGGAAGCCAACTAGACAGATCAGCACAAGCAACCAAAAATTGTCTTAGATGGGCACGTAGCAGTTTGGTTGATGGGTTTGTGTCTGGTACAGGGAACAAATTTCAAACGCTAGATCCATTGAGCCACTAGCATAGCAACCTCTGTAACTAGTGCTGATGCTGCCTCCATTCACCCTTGATCCACAGAGCAGTGCAGATCATACCAGCTTGTCAGGCTGGAGAAAAGAGCTCTGCTCCACTATTGAGAGCTGTGCAGCACACACTCTGGGAGTAGCGCGTAAAATAAAACATAGAAAAAGCAGGGCATTTGTCCAAATTACAGACAACAACAAAGATCCTGGGAACTGCATTTGAACCAGAAAGGTGTTGACTGGGGAAGCGTACAGTGAGAAACCAACTTGGTAATGTAGAATTTAGGCTGGATTCTACAAATACCAGAACGACTACATGAAATTCTGTGCTTGAACCAGGGGAATCCCAGAGACTGTAATAGAAGATCACTTAGCAGAGTTACCCTCCACATGGGTGGTACACACCACTCACACCTTATTCTGGTTGTTTTCAGGGTAGTAACGCTCATAGTAACTTGTTGCTTCTGAAATCTTTCATATAGTATTGGTTTGTGTAATTTATTGTAAGTTACTTCTTTTTTAAAGGCTAAGCACCGACCAGACATTCTGTTATTGACCTGTATTTGTAGTTTGTTGAGTCTGGAAAATTCTAACCACTTTTTACCTAAGTCTTGGACTGCAGGATTCTGAGAGTCAAGAGCTTAAAGGTGTACTTGTTGATCAGTTTTAGGTCCAGTAGTAGAACACCAATGGTTCTGGTTGTAGGTTGCCTGCATTCTTGCCCAGATTCCTAATGTCCTCAGTCCCTTTTGACCAATATTTATTTATCCTCAAAACCGACAAACTGAATCTTTACTGCCTATTCCAGACTTGTTTAGCTCCCTCAACCCATGCATGTATATTTTCACACCCTTCATTTCTAAACAATTTTTTTAAGCATCCGAGTATCCGATATCCATTAGAAGATCTTGCACCTATAAACAGTCCTTATTTACATCTGTTGTTCTTTCTCCCTTTCCTTGTGTAGCTTATTCAGTTTTTCTTGCCCTTTGTAACATGTTCTCAGTTCTCTTTACCACTTAGAGGCATTTACAATCTACAATTCCTGTTCAGACCTCTCAAAACCCATGAGTGATTACCTCAACGCTAACACAGCTTGCTCTGTTTTCTCCATGTGCACCGGACCAATCTGTGAAAAAATAATGGGTAGTCGCTGCCAACATTACCTGTGTTCTGGCTCAGGGTGGACCTGGCCTAGTAGCTCAGGTTGCACTGTTCCAACTTGAGCGGTTGAGCTTGTACGTTGTGGTGGTCAAGGATCCGTCCAGGTGGGTCACAATCAGAGAGATGTCCTGGAAATCCTGCCAACTCCGGAGACACAGCACCACGTGGCACTGGACCCAGGCTGCACTCCCCCCTGCTTGTTGCTGTGCAACATGGCGGTGGTGGTATTCATGAGAAAAGGCCAACATAGCTGATGGATCCAAAATGGCTGTTACACACCGAGATGGCAAAGGGCATCCTCCGACAATGGGGAGAACTCTTGCTAGATCTTTTTGCCACTGTTGTTAATGTGCTGCCTTTAAAGTTTTGTGCCTTGAAGTTTACAAGAAGGCTCTTCTTAGGAGACTAATTCAGGCTGTAGTGGAGCACAGGACTCCTGTATGCCTTTTTGCCTCTGGTGCTCGAGTTCTGAAGATCAAGAATGACCAGCTTAGTTGCTCTGGATAGGTCCAAGAGAGTGTGGTACTCAGAACTGCGGGCATGAGCATCTGTTGTCTCATCTGACTGCCACTTAAGGAGAATATTTTGTTGCAGCAGCAGAACAGGGTTCTGCACCCAAGCTTGCGCAGTCTATACCTCCATGAGTGGAGATTGAGTGGCCGCAGGTGACTGTGTTACATCTTTCCCGGAGGTTCTGGATGTTATCCTTACTGCAAGGCATCATTCCACAAAGACCTTTTACGCTGGGTGTTGGGATGGACTTTTGTCCTGGTGTGACATCCACAACGCAGGCTACTTGTTAGCCATACTGTTGGATGTTTTATTGTTTGTTTTGTCCTTGACCTAGCAGGGTATTGCAGTGGGCATTTTAAAAGGGTATTTGTCAGCCCTTTTTGCATTTCCTAGACCTACCGTTCTTGTTTAATTCACCTCCTATGATGTGTTTTATTAAAGGTTTGAGATAATTCCCTCGTAAATAGTTTGTGGTTCCACAGTTCACTTGGTCCTGTTTTTTCTCATATGCACCCCTTTTGAGCCGATGCACAGCGGCTTGTTGTGTCTTCTGACACTGAGGACTGCCTTCTGCATTGCGATCACTTTAGCTTGTTATGTGAGCAAACTCTAGGCTCTTTCTGTACAACTGCTCTACCCCTCCTTTTTTGGGGACAATCTGGTGCTAAGGGCCTACCAACCTTCTTGCTGAAAGTCAGGACTCCTTTTCACATTGGGCAGTCCATCACAATTCCAGTGTTTTTTTTGCCCCACCTTACAACTCAAAACTGGAGGAGAAACTTCATTGGATGGACTACAAAGAGGGCTTTAATCTTTTACAGCGATCATACCAATAACCATTAGTTGACGATCAGCTTTTTGTGAGGTTCTCAGGGGCACAGAAAGGCAGTGGGATACATTAAAAGATTATGAAGAGGTGGATAGTTGTCCTATACATTAAGTTGTGCTGAACATTGGTGTAGGGGAATCCTCATTTGACATGGTCACTTCTCCACTTTTTGTCTGGTTTCTGGTGTAATTTCGACTGAAAGTGCACCGGGTTCCTGCTAACCAGGACCCCCAGTGCAAGTTCTTTCCCCCCCAATTGGCAACACCTTTAGCACCCTGAGAGTCAGCACTGTTGAGGGCCAGAGAAAAAAGCCTGCACTGGGACAGGGTGTTATCACTTCACCCAGGCAGAACGGACATTCCAGGGCAGGAAGTTTTAAAGGCCTAGCCGCCTTTGTAATGCGACCAAGGTCTCTCCAGATGGTAGAGATGACCGAACTCCCTCTACTGATCCCACTTTTGGCAGTAGCACAGGTGAGAGAATTAAGCAAATTAGGTTGTGCGCTCACTTCATTCCAGTCCCACTCCTAAGGTGGGGGAACTGAAGTGCACTTTACTTTTTAAATTGCTCCATATTGTTTGGCAGGAATTAGGCCACTAGGGTTGGGGCTATATCCACTTCTCAGCAGAAGTGGTCATAAAGGAGGGCAGCCCATTGGCTACCACCTTGCACTCCCTGTAACCCCCCTCAATTGAGTATTTAGGTGACAACCCTGAACCCTAGAACTCCAATCCTGACAACTTAAGTAGCAAAGGACAGAGAAGAGTTGAACCTGCAGAAGGGGAAAAGAAGAAGCAGCTGATTTGGAGCCTGCCTGCTGACCTCAACAGACTCTGCCCAAAAAGATGACTCATCCAGCAGCTGAGCCTTCAAGGAGGACTGCCTGCCTTCCATAAAGACTCAAGACTCCCATGAGTAGCGGTTCTGCTTTGCAACAAAGTCTCAAGAAAGGACTTTGCAGCCTCCAGAACAGCTAAGACCCTACACCCGAAATGACCTCTGCACCCGACGTCCATTACCCGATGGGAAGCCAACCAGCAGTGTCAGCAAGGTTCTCCAACTGCCGAGAGTCTGAGTCCAGTGTGGTCTCACCCATCTTGGACTCCCTCCAGTCGCCCTCAGCCTCTTCACGCAGACTCCCTCTCCCTCAGCCTTGTGGTGAGAGAAAACCTGACATCTCCAGCAGCCACTGCACTCATTGCCCCTCACCCCATCTGAGAAGGGTCATTGGTGCCAACGAAGACCCCCTGCTACCCTAAGATCAAGTCCACCCTGGGTCCTCCCCTGCTGGACTCCCTGATACCTGCAGCCTCAACACGCAGCACTCCCTGATGGCAAGTGCTCCCAGGCGAAGAAACCTGACCCCTAAGGACATTTCTGCTTCCGTCAGCCCTGGAGAAAAGAGTAGGAGCCTGGCTCAGTTTATTGTGTACACCTATAGGTGAGGCACCCTGTACTGAGTCCAGGCAACCCAACCATGAGTGATAATGTAAGATGTTCTAGATAATCAGAGCACTCAAAAGGTAGCTGTGGAGATCAGCTAAGGCTTATCCAGGAGGGTGTAAAGCAGTTGCAGATACCACACAGGTCAGTCAGTGATGTACACACCGGAAGGAACCACACCAGTGTTAGAAAAATGATGTATGATTTAATATAACACAAACACTAAACTAACTTTGGTTTATCTCCTAACCGGAGATATGAACATACAAAAATATACTCCGAAACAGGTAAGTGAAAGCATAAAATAACATAGGCCCCTATGGGGGGGATGACGGGGGGGGGCAGACCATATACTAAAAAAATAGAAAGTGAAAATCACTCACAACCACACTACCATCCAAGGACCCTCAGGCCTAGGGAAGCACTAGAACACCAAAGGTAAGTAGGTTAAGATTCCCCAGGCGCCTGTGTGCAGAGATATTACCCCCGGTTAGTCCATAGAATAACATCGGGAAGTTGTGGTTGGAGTTTTTAAGTTTTAGTACCCTTCACAGTGGACCCCAAGGAAATCCATTGGGACAAGAGAGGTTCAAGACTGTCCCCACCCGTGGATACGCAGAGAAATGGAGTACCTACACCAGGGAGCCCAGGTGCATAGGGATGGTGTTTGTACCCCCGTTGAAGTCAGTAGGAACCTCAGTTGTCCATCTGCTGTGGTGACCCATGGACTAGGTCGGTGGAACCCAGGCATGGATTCCAGAAGAAGAGGACCTAAGTAGAGAGGGTACAGAGTCCAGCCCACCCAGGAGTGCCCTGGTAGTGCAGGGGACAGTGCCCCCTCTTCTTGGAGATGCTTTACTGTTGGACGGTGGTAGAAGAAGTGCAGCTGTGGAGTCCAGGTGATGCAGGAGGATCCCATGAGTCATCCACGAGCTGTCCCATGCCAGTCGTTGGATTGCAGAGGAGTCAGTGGTCAGCTGAACCACCAACAAGCCTTGGCAAATGCAAGAAAGCTTTGTACGAAGTGTTGCTGAATTTTAGGGACCAGCACGTTCCGGGAGACTCCACCTTTGCAGGTAAGTCAGGACCAGCCCTCAGCAAGCAGGACAGCCAGCAGTAATCATTGGAGCCCACAGCAGAACCCTCTGGCAGTAGGCACAGGAAGTCACAGGGAGGCATCGTCAGCACAGGAAAGAGAGGTGCCCACGTCGCAGCAGTTGCAGAGAGGATGTCTTCCTTGGAGCTGTGTAGTGCTGGAGGCTGGGGCATCTTGGAGCTAGGAGGTCTTCGGACTGAATAGCCAACAAGCTTTGGCAACAACAAACAGACGAGGTGCATAGGGGTTCCAGCCAGGCAGCTCCACCGAGGGACCTCATACTTCTCAGATCTCTGGAGGGCCACAGAACCTCCAGCTGTGTTGTAGGGCCTTGGAGAGACTGTGGAACAGCAGGATCCACAAACCGGATCATTGACATTGACATTGACATTGAGGTGCCTGCAGATGAAGGAAAGTGACCCCTTCACTCCAAGAGAGATTCCTTCTTGCTTTCCTAAGTGCAGGCAGAGTCCTTGTGACTCTGGAGGATGCACGGCCTCAGAGGTTGCAGGGTCCTTGCAATGCATATGGACAAAGTTGCAGAAGGAGCCTTCCTACTAGGTGCTGTCTTGTCTTGGGTTCCGGCGAAGTCCAGCAGCAGTTCAAGTGTCCAAGTTGCAGAAGGAAGCACTTATGTAACCGAGGAAGGGGTTTGGACTCTTACTGCAGTTAACCCTCTATTGGGGGGGCAGGGACATCACCTAGCTAGACTAACCAGTCAGGTGCTCCCAGGGTCCTCTGCTCATCTTATTTTCAAGATGGCTGAATCAAGTGGCCACCTGGCAGAGCTCTGGGCACCTCCCTGGGGAATAGCTGAACAGGGAGATCCTCATTCCCCGCTCCCTGCCCTTTGTGTGGTTTAGCCAGAGCGGGAGTCGGGGGCTCCAGCCCTAGATTAAACAGGTTTATGCAAGGAGGGCATCAAATGTGCCCTTCAAAGCAGTCTGGTGGCGCTCAGAGGCTCTCCATCGTATCCCAGACACCCCTAATTCTAAAGGAGAGGTGGGAACACTGTCCTCTACAGGAAACTCTTTGTTCTGCCTTCCCCTGGTCGAGTTAGGCTCAGCAACATGAGGGCAGAACAATGTCTGGGGTCGGCAGCAGCACAGGCTGGCATGCAGACCCTGCACAGCTGTACAGGCAGACATGCAGGATCCCCTAGGGAACCCCCAGAGTACATGGTATCATGCAACTAGCACTGGAATCTGTGTAGTTGCATAATTCCGACATGTTTGATCCCAAACATGCCTAGGTTTGGTGAAGCCATTATGTAGTTGGACATCTTGTGTTGACCAGAGTCCACTACATACCTTAAGATGGCTTCCCTGCACTTACAAAGCCCAGGAAATTGAGACTGGGGTTTGTAGGGGCACCTCTGCTCATGCAGAAGTGTCCTCTCACTTAGAACCATGCACCCTGCCCTTGGGCTGAAGGGCCTACCTTAGAGGTAACTTATAGGGTCAGAGTTCAGTGACCGTGTGTTAGAGCTGAGAGCCTTAGGGTGGTCACCCCTAACTTTTTGCCTGCCTCCCTCCACTTTTTGGACACAGTTTTTGCTGGTTTTAGGACTCTGCGCCCTTTATCACTGCTAACCTGTGCTAAAGTGCATTGCTCTCTCCCTGAAAACATAGTGGCATTGGTTCCTACCCAATTGGCTTATTTAATCTACTTGTAAGTCCCCAGTAAAGTGCACTAAATGTGCCCCAGGGCCTGTAGATTAAATACTACTAGTGGGCCTGCAGCACTGATTGTACCACCCACATAAGTAGCCCCTTAACCATGCCTCAGGCCTGCCATTGCAAGGCCTGTGTGTGCAGTTTCACTTCCAGTTCGACTTGGCATTTAAAAGTACTTGCCAAGCCTTAAACTCCCCTTTTTCTACATATGTCACCCCTAAGGTGGGCCCTAGGTAGCCCATAGGGCAGGGTGCTATGTAGATAAAAGGCAGGGCATATACCTATGTAGTTTATATGTCCTGGTAGTGTAGAACTCCGAAATTAATTTTACACTGCTGTGAGGCCTGCTCCTTTCATAGGCTAACATTAGGGCTACCCTCATAGACTGTTTGAGTGGCAGATTCTGATCTGGAAGGAGTAACAAGGTCATATTTAGTATGGCCAGAATGGTAACACAAAATCCTGCTGAGCAGTGAAATGCCACTTTTAGAAAGTGAGCATTTCTCTGCACTTAAATGCTTCTGTGCCTTACAATCCACGTCTGGCTAGGTTAGTTGACAGCTCCCTTGTGCATTCCACTCAGACACACCCCAAACACAGGATGCTCAGTCACACCTGCACACATCTGCATACTGAACGGGTCTTCCTGGGCTGCGAGGGTGGAGGGACTGACGCATTTGAAAGGTCAGTGGCCTGCCCTCTCGCAATGGACTGCCAAACCCCCTACTGGGACCCTGGCAAACAGGATGGACCTGAAAGGGGACCTGATGCACTTCTGAGCCACTCTTTGAAGTCTCCCCCACTTCAAAGGCACATTTGGGTATTTAAACAGGGCCTCTGGCCCTACCAATTCAGACACTTCCGGACAAGATACTAGTGGTGGAGAAACTCAGAACCTGCAACCTGCCAAGAGGAACTGCCTGGCTGGCCAAAGGACTCACCTGACTGCTTTTCTGCAAAGGACTGCTGCCTTGTTTCCCTCTGGCTCTGCTGAGAAGTGCTCTCCAAGGGCTTGGATAGAGCATGTCTCCTGTTCCTTGAAGTCTCAGGGCCAAAAAGACTTCATCCTGCAAAGAACTCCTTGTGCAGTGAAAATTTGATGCACAGCCTGCCAGAAACTACACACAGCCCGCATCGCGGTGAGAAAACCACCACACGCTGAACCGAAACGATGCTGCCTGGCTCCCTGAGAGGAGAGCGACGCAGCGCTAGCTTGGCGACCGGAAATTTAACGCACGACCCACTGGATCATCGCGTAGCTGAGCCGGAATGACGCAGCCCCACTTCCTGCGAGAAGAGTCAGCGCAGCACCTACCATGCCGCAGATATTTCCCCGCATGCCCACCGGATTGATGCAGCTCATGTGACTTCGTCCCACACGCCCAGGATTTCTCTGCATCGTCCCAGGGGTGTCCAAATACCCCGCAATCCGAAGAAGATTCAATTCTTTGCGCTGGAAATTGAAGCAAGGCCCTGACTTCATGGAAAAATATCGACGCATCGTCTTTGCGCGTCCGGAGAAACTGACGTACACCTCCCTGTTTTCCACACATCTTTTCTGCGGCCCCTTGCAGATAATTTCGACGTAAACCAGGTACTTTGTGCTTGCAAGAAACACTTGTTGCTTTTTAAAGACTAAAAACTTTTTAGCGTTCTTTAAAGTGATATTTCAACGTGTACTTACCAAATCTTGATCATTTTGACCTGCCTTTAACCAGATAAATATTATATATTTTTGTAAACACTGTGTGGGGTATTTTTGTGGTGTTATACTGTTATTGCATGATGTATTGCACACATACTTTGCACCTTGCCTTCTAAGTTAAGCCTGACTGCTCAGTGCCAAGCTACCAAAGAGTGGGCACAGGATAATGTGGATTGTGTGTGACTTACCCTGAATAGAGTGAGGGTCCTTGCTTGGACAGGGGGTAACCTGATAGCCAACCAAAGACCCCATTTCTAACACTGTTGTATAAGGTAAACTTTATATCTGGGGTGAAAAGTGCATGCACCATTTCACACAGGCTGCAATATCAGGCATATTGTCACAGTTTAGGTGGGGCCCCCATAGGTGGCACAGTTCATACTGCAGCCCTTGGGGGTCCCTTGGTATACAAGGGCCCTGCATACTTAAGTACCATATACTAGGAACTTACATGGCTACACCAGTGTGCCAATTGTGGGGTGTGAAAGTTACTTACCAACTAAATTTAGGAAAGAGTACACTGACACTAGGGTCCTGGTTAGCAGGATCCCAGTGTACCACAGTCTAAACACACTGACACCAGGCAAAAAGTGGAGGTAACTATGTCAGAAAGGTGCTACTTTTCTACAAAAAGGACCAAAGGTGCACCTTGTAGGAAAGTACCTTCTTTTTGGCATGGTTACCCCCACTTTTTGCATGATGTCGGTGTGTTTTTGACTGTGTTCACTGGGATCCTGCTAACCAGGACCCCAGTAACCGTGCTCTCTTTCTTTAAATTCACTGGTTCATGGTTTTTACACCTGCACCAGGTCACTGTAAGTCACCCCTGTGGTAGGCCATCCTAGCCCAGAGGGCAGGGTGTAGGTACCTGTGTGTGTGGGCACCCCTACATAAGCAGAGGTGCCCCCACAAACTCCAGCTCCATTTTCATGGACTTGGTGTGTGCAGGGATGCCATTTTATAGGTGTACTGAACATAGGTCACTACCCCCAACTCCAAACCTTGGCATGTGTGGTATCAAACATGTCAGAATCATACCTCAATACTGTTGCAAGTATTGGAAGTATTATTCATTGCACTCTGGGGGCTCCTTCGAGAACCCCTGCATTGCTCCTCCTAGCTTTCTGGGGTTTCCCGGGCAGCCCAAGCTGCTGCCACCCGTCAGACAGGTTTCTGCCCTCCTGCTGCTTGATCAGCTCAAGCCCAGGAAGGCAGAACAAAATATTTCCTTTGGGAGCTGGGGTATCACCCTCTCCATATGGAAATAGGTGTTATATGGCTTGGGAGGAGTAGACTTCCCAAGCCACTGGTATGCTTTGAAGGGCAACCAGTCTGTACTGGTTCAGGGACCTCAGTCACTGCTCTGCCACAAAACTGGACAATGGAAAGGGAAGTGGCCCCAGGGTGTGGTGCTCAGAGCTCCTCCAGTGGATCCCATGATACTGCCATCCTGAGTCCAAGGTGGGCAGAGGCCTCTGGGAGCATCTGAGTGGCCAGGTCAGGCAGGTGACATCAGAGCCCCCTCTAAGTGGTCACCTGGCTAGGTGACCAATCCCCCTTCCAGGTCTATTTACGGTCTCTCTCTTGGGTGGGTCCCCAGATTCGGCTTGCAAGAACCTAGCAGGACTCCTCTACAACCTCTATTTTGACTTTTAGCCACTGGAACTGCATCTGGACCCACCAGAAATCAATAGTCTGCATCCACGATTCAGACTCTGCTTGCAACATTGTTTCCACGTCTCTTTCCAGCTTCTGCAGCATTACTCTGGCTGTGCACCCTCTGAGGGTAGCAAGTCTTCAGTCTGCATGCTAAGGAAGAAGGAATCTTCCTTGGAATGAAGGAATGAGTCCCCCGCATCCACACTTTGCATTGCTGACGGTCCCCTGAGACTCCCTCCCCTGTGAGTAGAGTCCTCCTGCATCTTGCTGGTCCTCTGCAGCTCCACTTTTCTTCTACCGCGATTCTTGCCTTTGCCAAGGATTGTTGGTGGCTTTTCTACACCACACACAGACTGTAATCTTCCATCTGGTGTGGGCCGTCGACTGCATCCTCCAGGAACTCTTCTCTGACTCCAGGTCTGCATTGCTGACGGTCTTTGTCCTACCGTGGACCAACCCCTACAACCACAGACGATGGGTAGTGGCTCCTGCTGCCACCGGACACTCCTTCAACTTCTGGGCTTGGTCCCCTTCTTTTCCAATTCTTCCTCTTCAGGAATCCAGCACTGGTTTCTTGCAGTCTTGTCTGGGTGTAGCATTATCTTCTTTTTAGTCCTTTTTGGTAGTTTGGAGAAATCCTAGTAAGGTACTCCTTTCTTTCTGGTCACTGGGATGGGGGGGACGGGAGGGGCACTGTGGTACTTACTTTTGGGGTTTCCTAGTTCCCGCAGCTCCTCTCTAGATATTCTACTTACCTAGGTGGGGGTCCTATATTTGCATTTCATTTTTTTTAAGTATATGGTTTGGGCTCCCCCTAGGATCACTTTTGCCTCCCCCTAGGATCACTTTTGCCTATTGCTATATGCACTTTTCTATTGCTATTTATGCCTATTTCTGTTTACTAGTGACCATATCTAGTGTGTTACTTACCTCCTATTGGAGGGTTGCCTCTCTAGTACTTGTTGGTAAATGCGTCACTAAAATAAAGTACCTTTATTTTTGTAACACTTAGGAGGTTATTACAACTTTGGAGGAGGTGTTAAACCATCCCAAAAGTGACGGTAAAATGACGGATATACCACCCGCCGTATTACGAGTCCAGTATATCCTATGGAACTCGTAATACGGCTGGTGGTATATCCGTCACTTTACCGTCACTTTTGGGACGGATTAACACCCCCTCCAAAGTTTTAATAACCTCCTTAGTGTTTTCTTTCATGTGTATACATTCTGTGTGACTACAGTGGAATTGCATGAGCTTTGCATTTCTACTAGAAAACCCTTGGCTGCTCAGCCACAGCTACCTCTAAAGAGCACTACACTAATAGGGGATATCTGGTATAAGGTGTAAGTACCATAGGTACCCACCACACACCAGGCCAGCTTCCTAAACACCTACATCCCCAAGCACCTCAACTCTACCACCCACCTGCTTGCCTCTGACTGGCTTACTGGCCAATCTCCCATAGCAAACCATTGAGCACCCAAGGCCGTACTGCACCCCTGCACCCTTCGCCCCAGTGCTGCCCGGAGTGACCTGCTGGTGTGGTTCTGATCTGTGCCCAGTACTTTGCTTAACTCCCCGAGATTGGCCTCGTAAGTCATTGTTAACCCTGTGTTTGTTAAACGTTGTTTTCTTCCATTGGTGAACATTGAAGAAATCTGAGAATTGCACTTTGTTGATTTTTGAAACTGAAAAGTATTTATGACTGAAAAAGTGCTTACCTGATTACGAAGTTCTTGGGTTTGAAACATACACAAAAAAGAAGTGTTATTTTCCAAAATTGGTCTCGGGTTCATTCTTTGAGTGTGTGTGTCATTTATTGCCTCTGTGAGTACAACAAATGCTTAGCACTGCCCTCTTATAAGCCTAACTGCTCGCCCACACTACCACAAAATAGAGCATTAGTCTTATCTACTTTTGCCTCTGCAAACCAATTGGGGATCCACTGAACTCTTCATGGTGTACTTATTTTTAGTTCACCATATAGAGAGCCAGCTTCCTACAGTTGGCCAAAAATAGCCATTCCAGAAGGGCTGAAAGCTAATTCTACCAGGGCGAAGGTTGAACCACCGCCTAGGCATGCAGAGTGCCTGTCCTGGACACCTGCTAGGCCCAAACATGGGCGTCAGTGCATATGTTCATGAAGCACTACTGCGTAAACAGCCTGGTCTGACTGGAATGGTGTATGCCTGCTTGGTCCTTCAATACTTTTTGGGCTGAGCTGAATCAATAGACCATCCACCTTGAAAGGTACTGCTTTATCTGTCCTAAAAGTGACACATCTGGGGTTGGAAGTATCAATCAGAATACCAGGTTGTTTACTTTCAGTAACGCACGTTGTGGTAGATGCTCTGCGCAGCCATAGCATCCTCAGTGCCCTCCCACCTCTGCATTCTGTGGAGTGATGTCTCTTTAACATAAAAAAAAAAATCCCAATTTCGGGATCTGCACATTGGTACCAGCAATTGCTTTGTGGTGAAAGGGTCAAGCAAGAAACTTGCTTTGGCATGCAGGAGTGGTTCTTAAATGCAGCTCCGTTTCGTCCCTTCAAGGATGAACAAAGCCGATACAGAGCCACATGGTGTCACTTAGTGGTGCATAGGAACACTGGTGAGAAATTTCCTAGTTTGAGTCTGCCACCTGTGGTTGGAGTATCAACCTGAAAAAAGTGTTACTAAAAGTGAATAATTTGTTTGTTTGACATACACTTTACATTTTAAAAGAAAATCTGCCATATATTTATGCCTAACAAAATATGACCTTTAGTAATGCATGTTTAGACTTCCCCCGGCAGCAGTATATTATCTCAGAAGACAACAAAACATGCTAGGTATTTTCTCCCTTATAATAATCAAAGTTCATCCCTGAGAGAACCTTTGGTGGTCCTCTCTGTGATGAGACATGGGCAAACGTGGTAGAATACCTGAGGAAGGTCTCAAGAAATTCCAGACTAAAATTGATAATCGAGTTTCATTTACTACATATTGCTTATCTCTTCCCTATGCAGCTCTCCACAATTTTTCATGGAGCACCAGATTTGTGTGCAAGATGCGGCTCCCCCACAGCAGGACTTAAACACATGCTGTGGGACTGCCGCAAACTCTGCTCCTTATGGAAGGTTGTGCTGCTCAGATTTGAGGAGGGCATGGGTCTATTAGGAAAGGGTTCCAAGGTGGTGCAGTCTGTAGGATGGTGCAGGCTCTAGGAGTCTGCAAGCTATTATGCAGGCAAAAAACAATGGCTCGCTTTTTTGTTCTTCACCCTTATCCTAATGAAAAGGGCTGTAACCTTGAAGTGGAATCTCCTGCTATCCACTTCCACCAAGGTCTGGATTCATTCTGTATCACGATGGGCGAGGGCGGAAGCCACGGACCTGCACATGCAGGATACCAGAGGCCTACGTTGCCATCCCATGGCACATGATTAGTGGAGATTGCTTTCTAGATTGGTTGCTCCACACAGCCGCAATTACTCTATATTCGAAGATCCAAGCCCAGCTTCTTTTTTTAATTATTTTTTATTTTATTGAAACATCCAACCCAATACAACATATTCCAGTCAAAACACGAGTTTTCACAATAACTTACTTGTACTACTGACGCATGAAGCAGTTACATCGCATTCGCTTACATCCCCACCAGCTCTGTATCCAAATCTTAGACTTCAGCGGCTCGTCTCAATTTAACTACACAGTCTTCGTTTCCTGTGTCTTAAAGAAGCTCCCCCGGGTCTGACCAAACTTATTAAGCCTCCAGTTCTTACGGCATACTTCCACTCCTGCATTCTCACCAGAACCATTTAGTTTCATCATTCTTTTGCAGCTGGAACCTGCGTTGAGTACCAAATTTTCAATAAAAGAGATTGAGCAACCGCTGTGGCAATAAAAACTAGTTTTACCCATTTAGAGGAACGTTGTACCTCTGGGCCATAGCCCAGGATCAGAAGGCAAATGGTAGGGACTATCTGCAAAATCATATTAAAAAAACCTGATGATCTTCCCCCAGAGTTCTTGGGCAAATTGGCAAGTGCCAATCCAGTGCGTCCAGTTAACTGTACCATCCGTTTGACAACGGAACTGGATGGCTGGGATTAATCCATGACCGAGCTTGCGGGCATACGGTAGAATAACCATTTAGTAAAATATAGCATTCAATGCCAGTTAGCTCCTGTAAGTGCCTCAAAATGTAATCGATTCACTGTCTCCCAGCTGTCTTTGGATCGAATCAAATTTTCGTCCTCCTTCCATTTCCTAGCAGTTTTAACCCAGAGATTACAGCTTTTCTGATCCCCGAGTAAATTTCGCCATTCCCCCATGCCCCTGTTTCCCCCAGGACCTGTCAATTCTTCCACTATCTCCTCGGTATCTAGAATCTGGTCTATGTCTAAATACTCAAAACTATGGAGGAAGTGCCTATAAGACCTCAGCAGCAAAATGTTGTGGCCCCTATATTCAAATATGTTGCACTTCTATTACCAACCAGTAAGTCTCCAATTTTCCTGAAACCTGCGTTATCCCACTTACTGACTGTCTCTGGATTAAGCTGGGCCCCAGACCTCATTATGAACTGAGAAAGCGGGAATAAGCTATTTTAAAAGCAGACACTCAGTGCAAAAATCAACAGTTCCTGGGGGAGGTAAGTAATGGTTAGGTTGTGAGGTAAGTAAGACACTTACAAGTCTCAGTTCCTGGGCATAGGCAGCCCACTATTGGGGGTTCAAGGCAACCCCAAAGTTACCACACCAGCAGCTCAGGGCCAGTCAGGTGCTGAGGTCAAAGAGGTGCCCAAAACACATAGGCACCTATGGAGAACAGGGGTGCTCCAGTTCCAGTCTGCCAGCAGGTAAGTACCCCCTCAGGGGCAGACCAGGTGGTTTTTGTAGATCACTGGGGGTGACACAAGTAGGCACACAAAACACACCCTCAGCGGCACAGGGGTGGCCGGGTGCAATGTGCAAAGCAGGCGTCAGGTTTTGTATTGGATTCAATGGAGGGACCTGGGGGTCACTCTGGTGGTGCAGGCAGGGCACAGGGGGCCTTTTCGGGCCAGCCACCGACTGGGCTAGGCAGAGGGTCCCCTGGGGGTCACTCCTGCACTGAGGTTCGGTTCCTTTTGGTCCTGGGGGCTGCGGGGGCAGTGCTTGGTCCAGGTGTCAGGTCCCTTGTTACAGGCAGTCGCGGTCAGGGAGTGTCTCCGGATTCTCTCTGCATGTGTCGCTGTGGGGGCCCAGGGGGGTCGTCTCTGGCTACTCATGGGGTTGCAGTCGCCTGGGAGTCCTCCCTGTGGTGTTGGTTCTCTGGATCTCGAGCCAGAACGGCCTGGTGCAGATGGTGAAGTCTTGAGCTTCTGGCGGGAAAGTGAGGTCTTTGAAAGTTGCAGAAAAGTTGCGACTTTGTTGCTGTTTGTTGAGCAGAGCCGCTGCTCACAGGAGTTTCTTGGTCCTTAGGTTCAGGGCAGTCCTCTTAGGCTTCAGAGGTCGCTGGTCCCTGTTGGATGCGTCACTGTTGCTGTTTTTTGAGTAAGGCCAGTAGGGCTTGGGGCCAAAGCAGTTGTCGTCTCCGTCATCTCTGCAGGGCTTTCAGGTCAGCAGTCCTTCTTGCTTCAGGTTGCAGGAATCTGATTTCCTGGGTTCTGGGGTTCCCCTATGTACTAGATTTAGGGGTGTGTTTAGGTCAGTAGGGCAGTAGCCAATGGCTACTGTCCTGGAGGGTGGCTACACCCTCTTAATGCCTCCTCCCTGAGGGGAGAGGGGCACATCCCTAATCCTATTGGGGGAATCCTCCAAACTTAAGCTGGAGGATTTCTAAAGGCAGGGGCCACCTCAGCTCAGTGCACTTTAGGAGCTGTCCTGAGTGGTGGGTGACTCTTCCTTGTTTTTCTCATTCTCTCCCCTGGACTTGACACCAAAAGGGGGGGCTGTGTCCAGGGGGCGGGCATCTCCACTAGCAGGAGTGTCCTGAGGCATTGTAACAAGAAGCCTGAGCCTTTGAGGCTCCCTGCTAGGTGTTACAGTTCCTGCAGGGGGGAGGTGTGAAGCACCTTCACCCATAGCAGGCTTTGTTTCTGGCCTTAAGAGGGCACAAAGGCCCTCACCCCACGGGGTCAGAAACTCTTCTCTCAGCAGCAGGCTGGCACAGACCAGTCAGTCCTGCACTGAAGAATTGGGTAAAATACAGGGGGGGGGATCTCTCAGATGCCCTCCGTGTGCATTTTTTAAATAAATCCAACACTGGCATCTATTGGTTAGACACCAAACTTCCCAGTATTCATTGTAGCCATTATGGAGCTGTGGAGTTCTTTTTTTGACAAACTCCCAGACCACATACTTAATATGGCCACACTGTACTTACAATGTCTAAGAATAGACATAGACACTGTAGAGGCATATTGCTCATGAAGCTATGCCCTCACCTGTGGTATAGTGCACCCTGCCTTAGGGCTGTAAGGCAGGGTGCACTATACCATGCCACATGTCGACTTTGCCTTTTTCTCCCCACCAACACACACAATCTACAATGACAGTGTTCATGTGTTACGTGAGGGGTCCCTTAGGGTGGCACAACATATGCTGCAGCCCTTAGGGACCTTCCCTTGTCACAGGGCCCTTAGTACCACTGGTACCGTTTACAAGGGACTCATCTGTGTGCCAGGGGTGTGTTAATTGTGGAAACAATGGTACATTTTAAGTGAAAGAACACTGGTGCTGGGGCCTGGTAAGCAGGGTCCCAGCATACTTCTCAGTCAAGTCAGCATCAATATCAGGCAAAAGGTGGGGGGTAACTGCAACAGGGAGCCATTTTCCTACAGTATGGATTTATTATTATTCCTTATAAATGAGGTAAATAGTGAGTCAACTTTCCTGAAGAATGAGAACGTTAAAACAGAAGAAATGGCTGACAACAGAAAGACGAACCGAGGAAGAATTGACATTTTAATCAACGCAACCCTTCTATGATAGACAGCGGAAGTGTCCCCACATGCTTATAACGTTGTACTTTAGATAGCAGAGGGGTGTAGTTGAGATCATAAAGGTCTCAAATATCTGCTGAGAATCTAATCCCAAGATATCTCTTAGGTCTTGGATTTGCCCTGGGAACCAATTCGTCAAGTAGTTTATTAGGCGTGCATCCACAAAGTAGAATTTCTGTTTTACTCCTATTCACCTTATAGCCCCCAATACGTTCAAATTGGGCAAATATTTCCAAGGCCGCCTCCTGAGTGGTCTGATTATCATCTAGAAACATAATAATGTTGCCAGTGTACAGTTTAATCTTACCCATTGATTTTAGTGGATGATGAATAACTTTATTCTGTCTGATTGCGATGGCTAAAGGTTCAATGAATAGGGCGAATAGGATAGGTGAGAGGGGGCACCCCTGCCGAGTGCCTCACCGTACCTGTAAATTGCCTATATTAACTGAATTTACTATAATGCTAGCTTCAGTATTTTGATACATCCTTTGTATCAGCCCTGCGACCTGGGGCGGATCCCAAATATGGATAGAATCTCACAGTGTATCCCATACAACTAAATCAAAGGCTTTTTCAGCATCTAATAGAAGAATGACAGCAGGGATTTTATTAATAGTAAAGTAGTTGAGCGCCTCAACCAAAAAGTGTTGGGTGCAAGTTGACGCCCTGCTATAAACCCATTTTGCTCTGAGTTCACCAAAGTAGAAAGAATTGTATTAAATTGATTAGCCAAGAGTTTCATTGTGATTTCATAGTCAGTGTTACATAATGTGATTTGGCGATACGAATTTGGATCCTCTTTTTCTTTATCTTTTTTTTAGGAAAGCTGACTACATTCCCCAGGCGCCAGGAGTTAGGGATCGCTCCCCCATCTAGCATACTATTGATAAGCCCCAGAAAGTCGTTTGCTAAGACATCGATTAATTCTTTGAAGAAGTCTGCTGGAAGCCCCTCGGGAGCACAGACTTTCCCATTCTGTAACTTTTTCACTACTTCTACTAATTCTGACTTAGTGAAAGGCTGGGAGAGGATAGCACCCTCTTCCCTTGAGAATGAGGGAATGTTTAATTTCCCCAAACAATCCCCCATGGCCTTACAATCAATGGTCAGGGTTTGAAAATAAATTTGCCTACAGTGTTTCAACATCACATACCCAACTGCAATAACCTCAGCAAATCTTTCCCCCGTAATCGGACATTTTAATGCATGGATTGTATTACGAGCCCCTTGATCTCGTGTTTGCCAGGCCAGGAATCTGTCCGTGAAGTTACTCTCCTAATAAACCTTTTGCTTGTGGGACTTTATCCATATAACTATCCGACAGTGCCTGTTTAGCCAAATCCAATGCCTTATTATTGCTCTCCGTTGGGGACCGAAGATAATTGTCCAACCTACACTGAACTGTGTCTTCCATCACCCTGTTTTGTTGTTTAAAATGTGGCCTGTGTGCTGCCTCCTTTGAAATTATAATGCGTCTTATATAGGCTTTTAAAAAATCCCAGAAAGTACTGAGAGTAGCGGAGTCCCTATTTCTGTTTAGGTAGTCCTTAATTTCCAGTCTGCAAACCTGAATCCAGCCTTCCTCTAGGAGCAGCTGTTGATTAAAACTCCACTTTTTAGGTCGCACCAAACTCCGGTCTAAAGATAATATATCTAGGATAAGGATTGCGTGATCTGAAAGGCTGAAATGCAGTACTCACTGATTTTGAAAGTAAAACATTTTAGACACCAGAAAGAAATCAATGCAAGACGCGCTTTCAAAACGACCTGAAAAGCATGTGTACTCTTTCATTTGGCGCTGATAATCTCCAAGGGTTTGCCTAACATCAGTATTCTTTCATAGTCCTTAAACACCTTTGCCACTCTAGGTTTATGTTGCTTCTTCCCTTTCACTGACAAGTTGATATGAGTCTTGGAGAAAATTAAAATTGCCACCAATAACAATTTTCCCTGTAAGATGTAGAAGGGATTGAAAGAGGGCCTCATATGGCCAAGGATCATCTTCTAGGGCAGCATACAAGCTCACAAAAGTAAGCTTTTCCATTGATATTCTCAAAATCGAGGACTTTAGTCCTCAGTTTTTAGCTAGAAAAAACGCTGTGCCCCGATAAGCGGCTTGGGCTACCGCAACCCCCTTATAGTCCACCTAATTTTTAAACATGGTGAAGCCCCGATTTTACTGGTTGGAATGTAGGTTTCCTGTAATAAGATTACGAAGGGAGTCAAAGCTTTGACCATTCTTTAATTGCGCCCTTTTTCCTCTTATTGTTTAGCCCATTAACATTCCAAGAAACAATTCTCAAGGAGGCTTTTAACCGTGCCATTGGATCATTTTAGGATCTGAACAAATAACCCACCGATTGGACCCACCCTTTGATATACCCTGTTTTATAAACTCTATTACTTCCTTAATGACCATCTCTTGCGGCAACCAAGCCCTGCGCCCTGAGATATCATGTGTTACATCTTGCACAACTCTCATACTACATCCATGTCTCCCCAATTGAATATTCTTACTCTGAGTTGGAGTCTCCTTCCCATTTCTCACCTCACCCCCCAGCCCCCTTTCTGCCCGCTCCCCCCCCTTACTTGGCCAACACCTGGGGTCCTCCGATCTAGGCGCTCCAGGACCACCACCCCATCCCACCCCTCTTTCTCCCACTTGGGTGCCCTGACATAGCACCTGGCCACCGGAAGCAGTGGAGGGTATTAACAACATATAATGACTAAGTGCGCTGCGTTCTGTGTAATATGCCAAAAATTACCAATATTTTCATTGGAACTCATCCTACTAAATGCTATCCTCCTCAACCCACCCCCTCCCCATTACATATAGAGTGCAACAAAGTTTTAGCTGCATCCACTGTGTGGACTATATTTGACCGGCCCCTAAAAAAGACCTATATCTTTGATTTCTGGATGAGCCCAGACGGAGCGCCTGATTTTTTAAATGCTGGAACCATTTCCTTCAGTTCCCTCCTCCTTCGTGTATGTCTTCTTTGATACGAAAATCACCAAAGTTCACCAGTATTGTTCGAGGGTATTTAGCATTAGGTAGTTGCACTGCCGGTACGCGATGAGCTTGCATAATGGAGAGATCCTGGTGGCTGTCTGCCATTTCCGGGAGTGTATGTTGTCTAATAAGGTCTGTAATCAATTCTGTGGTAGTCTGCCCATTCTCGCGTCCTTCCGGCACCCCCATGAATCTTAAATTCGATCTACGTGAATGGTTCTCCGCATCGTCCATCCGGATCTGCAGTTCCAGCAGATCCTCTTGACATTTGGATATTGCAGGCGCCAGGTGCACTCAACCATCTTACAAATCTGAGACTTGCTGTTCTACCTCCGTGATATGGGAATTAAGTTGCTGTATGTTAGCATTTATCAAGTTTAGCTGTGCCTCTGTTTTGTGATTTGCTTTTGTTTGTGAATTTTTTAAGGACTTAAGCTTGCTTAATATTTGAAGAAGCAGGGATTCCGAATGAGTGCAGCCTCTCTCCTCCTGTGGCTGTGAATCTGCCTGTTGTCCCTCCTGCCCTGCTGACTGGTCCTTATTTCCACGTGGCGCTCTGAGGTCATGGAGGTGCTAGTGGCGATTTTTTCTCCCTAACGGTACGTATATCTGAGCCATGCTGAACAGAAGGAGAGAGGTTATCTTCTGTGGGGACTAAAGTATGGCTGGAGGGCTGGGTGTCCCATAAAGATCTCCTTTGGTCCTCTGCCAGCCCCGCCGCGGAATTCGGGTATAGCTGCTTAAGGCCACCATCTTGGAGATCACCACTGTCCAATACTCGGCTTGTTCCTAGTATTAGCTGATTGCTTAAATCAAAGTTATCAGGATTGTCTTGCATCCCTTGCTCTTCGTCCGCTGTCCCGATAGACCCCCTTTCTAATGCAGCATTATCACAGGGGTTTGACTGAGCTGGGTCGATCAAACTAGGGACCAGGCGAGCTCTAGAGCCATTGACCTCCGTCTGTTGAGGCCCACTTGTATTTGTGCTTAACTCAGTGTTTGCCATCTTATCTGAGGGTAGAGGACGCTTATTTTTTATACTCCGCACTGACCTAAGAGTTTTGGTGAAAAACATCCCTTACTCTGAAGGTCTCAGGGAGAACGCCACATTGCTGGCAGGAGATGGCTTCCAGTACTTAAGAACCTCCTTCTGAGTAGCCAGAGAGACATAGGGGCCACAAGCCGCACCTGTGACTACACTGGCCGCTTCCGTGACTCCCCACCGTGCTCCAGCCAGCAGCCTATCAGGGAGACCTAGCGTGTCAACCCCCCTTCCCCTGGTCCCCCCCTGCTAGGGGAGGTGTTCTTCACTGTGTTTGCAGCTTTTTATTGTATTGTTTTGAAGGCAGGGTTCCTGTTTATCCCTTGTGGCCCCCAGGGGCACTCCTGCTGAAGACCGCCTTCACCTCCCCCCCGCCCCCACGCTTAACCTGCCTCGTCTGTGCCTCGCACGTCATCCCCTCACCTTCATGTCCTGTTTTGTTTATACTGGGTTTTTTTTGGGGGGGGGGGATTTTTATTATCTGGTTATTTTGGAGGGGGTAAGGGGTGTTGTAACGCTCCCTCACCGCGCGTCCTAACTGGGAGGGTTCCGCTCCTCCTGTGGCCCGAGAGTGCTCCTGCCTCTCCCTTCTGCACCTTCGTCAGTTGTGTGATATTCTTCAAGCTCTTCACTGGGAGCAGGTCACGGTCTCAACACGGGTCCTCCACGGGTTCCAGGCTGCCTCCTCTGAGCCGTTTTTGCCGAACTACACTCTGCTCACACAGAGCGTCCGCTCCTCTCGATCGTAGCTTTCCGCTCAGCGTCGACTGATGAATTAGCCGCGGAGCATGACAGGAGCTCCTACGCGGCTCCCCAGCTTCTCATCCTTTCCAGAAATATGCTTGCTTATCCCACCGCAGTGCCACAAGCCCATGATGAGAACCCATGACTAACTAAACGCATCTTTATCCATTACTACCAGTTAACGATCACCCCTAATTTTTGCTGGACCCACTTGCACTATTGGCTTGCTCCTGCTATGCCAGGTTTTTCACCTCATCCCTTCCACTTCCCCCCTAAACTGTGCCCTTCCCGCTTACCAGTTCTAAAGTATCCCTCCTGACTTGACCACTTTATGGGGGGCTGTTTTAGGTCACTCTCATCCTTAATGTAAATATGCATATACTTATTGATAATACTTACCCACTCCCTGCCGCTGTCTCACCTCCTAGCTGTGCAAGGCAGTGTTCATCCTCCATGGACATATCATCAAATAAAATTTTTGTTGTTAATCCGTGTTCTTGAAATACTTGTTCAGGGCTTGGAAGCACCCATTTGAACACCCACATGGGACCACAACATTGTGTTGATAAGAATCTTGCGACTTCCCTTTATACAAATTGACAAATCACCTGGTGCCACTGTAGGAAAATGCCACTGTTGACATGGTCACCCCTCACTTTTTGCCTAGTGTTGATGCCAGCTTTGATTGGAAGTGTGCTGGGACCCTGCTAACCAGGCCCTGGCACCAGTGTTCTTTCCCTAAAACTGTACCTTTGTTTCCACAATTAGCACAGCCCTGGCACACAGTTAAGACCTGTGTAAAAGGAACCCCTGGTACCAAGGGCCCTGTTGCCAGGGAAGGTAACTAAGGGCTGCAGCGTGTATTATGCCACCCTCAGGGACCCCTCACTCAGTGCATGCACACTACTTTGCAGCTTGTGTGCGCTGGTGGGGTGAAAAGACAGTTGACATGGCACTTCTCTCAGAGTGCCATGCCCACAAACCACTGTCTGTGGCATAGGTAAGTCACCCCTCTAGCAGGCCTTATAGCCCTGAGGAAGGGTGCACTATACCACAGGTGAGGGCATAGCTGCATGAGCACTATGCCCCTACAGTGTGTAAGTCAATTCTTAAACATTGTAAGAGCAGGGTAGCCATACCGAGTATGTGGTCTGGGAGTTTGTCATTACGAACTCCACAGCACCAAATGGCTACACTGAACACTGGGAAGTTTGTTATCAAACTTCTCAGCACGATAAACCCACACTGATGCTAGTGTGGAATTTATTGAGAAATGCACACAGAGGGCATCTTAGAGATGCCCCCTGTATTTTAGCCCAACTGCTAGTGCAAGGCTGACCGGTCTGTGCCAGCCTGCCATTTCCAGGCGAGTTTATGACCACATGGGGTGAGTGCCTTTGTGCACTCTATTGTCAGAAACAAAGCCTGTCCTGGGTGGAGGTGCCTCTCCTCTGCAGGAACGGTAACACCTGGCGGTAAGCCTAAAAGGCTCATGCCTGGTTTTACAATGCCGCAGGGCACAGCAGCTAGTGGAGATGCCCGGCCCCCGGATGAGCCCCCACTTTTGGCAGCAAGTCCGGAGGGATAATGAGAAAAACAAGGAGTCGCCGCCCTCTCAGTCAGGTCCACCCCTAAGGTGACCAGAGCTGAAGTGACCCTCTCCTTGAGAAATCCTCCATTGCTTTGGAGGTTTAGGACCAATAGGGATAGGAATGTGCTCCCCTCCCCAGAGGGAGTGGGCACAAGCAGGGTGTAGCCACCCTCGGGGACCCTAGCCATTGGCTACTGCCCTCTAATCCTAACACACCCCTAAATTTAGTATTCAGGGGCAACCCTGAACCCAGATCTTCAGATTCCTGATGACCTCACAAGAAGAAGAAGGACTGCTGAGCTGAAAACTGCAGAGAAGAGAAGGAGACGACAACTGACTTGGCCCCAGCCCTAACGGCGTGTCTCCTGCTTCAAAGACCCTGCAACCAAAAAGTGACGCGTCCTACAGGACCAGCGACCCCTGACTGGGGTCTGCCTGCATCACTGAGGACCAAGAACTCCAGTGGGCAGCAGCTCTGCCCAACCAGAAGAACTGACATCCATCTTTACAGGGACTCCCACCTCTCTCCAGAAGGGTGAGTCCCCACTACTCTGCACCCGACGCCCCCGGCCCGTGCCCAGAGAAACCAACTATCCAGAGAGAACCCCGAGGTGACTCAGATGACGTGTACACCATGGGCTGACCTCCCTGCACCCTCACGACGACGCCTGCAGAGGGAATCTCAAGGACCCCCCTGACTGCAATTGCCCGCAACGAAGATATCCGACGCCTGGAGAAACACTGCACCCGCAGCCCCCAGGCCCATGAGAAACTGACCATCAGTACAGCAACGACCAGCAGGCGGCCCTCACCCATGCCCAGTCGGTGGCTTGCCCGAGAGGCCTCCCTGTGCCCTGCCTGCAGCACCTAAGTGACCCCCTGTTCCCTCCATAGAGTTCTGTTGAGAACCCGACGTCCTGTTGGCACATTGCATCCAGCCACCCCGTGTCGCTAAGGGTGTGTTTTTTTTTTTTTGCCTGCTTGGGGCCCCTCCAGTACTCCTCCAAACCCCCTGGTCTACCCTCCGACAACGCGGGTACTTACCTGCAAACAGACTGAAACCGGAATGCCCCCTGTCTCCATAGGCACCCATGTTATTTTGGCTCCTGTTTGACCTCTGCACCTGTGTTGCTGGTGCTGGGTGTTTGGGGTTGCCTTGAACCCCCGATGGTGGGCTACCTATGCCCCAAAGACTGAACCCGTAAGTGTGGTACTTACCTCTAAAACTGTACTATACTTACCTCTCCCAGGAACTGTTGAAAATTGCAGTGTCCACTTTTAAAACAGCTTTTTGCCATTTTAATGAAAACTGTGTACAATATTGAATGTATTCAAAGTCTCAACTATTACTATGCAAAGTACCTTTCATTTAATTTACTTACCTGCTAACTGAATCTTGTGGTTCTAAAAATAAATTAACAAAAGAATGTTTTTCTATATAAAAACCTATTGGCCTGGAGTTAAGTCATTGAGTGTGTGTTTTCACTTAATGCTTGTGTGTGTACAACAAATGCTTAACACTACCCTCTGATAAGCCTAACTGCTTGACCACACAAACACAAATAGAGCATTAGTATTATCTATTTTTGTCTCTGTCAAGCCTCTCAGGGAACCCCTGGACTGTGCACACTATATCTCATTTTGATATTAGTAGATACAGAGCCAGCTTCCTACAGTCACTTTTTCAAAACAGGCCAGCTGTTTGGAAACTTTTGGCATTCAAACAAGGACCATTCTATGCCTAAGAATGGCATTGGCAACTTCATCACAGTCTGTATCCCACTCTGCCTTTCCAAACCAGATAGTCCTCTCTACTAAACTGACAGAGAACACTCTAAAACAAGAATGACTGACAGTGGCAGTTTTGATGGGTGACTGTCTAGCTTTCCCATCACCACAGAAAATGACATCACGGCCCCTGCACTCCTCCCGCCTCCCAGGACCTACATAAATGCAGCTGCAACACGCCCGCATAGCAGACATGCGCCAAAGGCAAGCTTGTCTGCATCTGGATCGTGCCCAGCGCCAGGAACCCTGATCTGATCACTGCCCAGCAATACTCTGCAGCACTCCCTAGGTTGGTAGATCCCAGACGCCATTCCCCCAACTGCTGCTGTGCCAAGCCTCACACCACGGTGGAAGCTTTCACCTGCACCCACTGCCGGTTCTCCAGCAGCCCAGTGACACACCCACATCCCCTACATAAATACTGTATAATACAGGGGGCGTGGACAAGGCGTCAAGGCGGCAGACACACCACACCTTAAGAGTGCTCCCGACACCTCCGTCATCCGTCTCTATCAACAGCCCTATTGGCTTTTTGATATACCAGAAGGTTACACAGACGTGACACACACCGATGTAGCAATATTGGGAGATGGATCCTTCTTCCAAGAAGAAACATTAATTGCCAAAGTAAACGATGGGCCCCCTACCGGTGCTACCATGGAACGTTAATGGTCTTCTATATAAAGTGAAACGCATGGCTGTGCTCTCCTTGGGATCAGCTGGGTATCTCTCTCCTCGGGGACATGTGGAAGGGAATGCTTATGTGTTCGTTTCCGCACCTCCAAGGGACCTACCAACTATCCCACACCCAGTTCTACAAGTACCTCCAGCTCTGCCATGCACTACATATACATATAAACAACGCAGACCCCCTTCAGGAGTACAGTCCCCTTGATGGCAAACTACTTATTGGGATTCTGGGAAAAGGAGGAATATCCCAAATATTTAAAATGTTGATCAACAGTGTCTCAGGCGACCTGAGCCATATCAGACACAGATGGGAACGGAAGTTGGGCCAGTTGGATGATGAGGATTGGTGTGACGCGCTAATGGCTCCCAAAGTTATCACCATGTCCTCCTGCCTTAGGATAATGCAAACATACTACCTGTATGCGACCTACCTCTCCCCTGCTAGACTGTACAGAGCTGGTTTCCTTTCCGAATCTACATGCCCTAGATGCGGAGCTACTCCTGCAGACTTTTACCACGTGACATGGATATGCTCCCTCAACCACCAATACAGGGTAAGGACTCTTGAGCTCACCGAGGCGGTGGATTGGGTGGTCCCAAAATCCCCCAAAATGGTGCTGTTGGGGTTGATGGAAGACATGGGAGGTACAAGAGCTGACCACTCTTTTATAGGAACTGTATTGTTAGTGGCCAAGAGGGATTTTGCGGAAGGCTGGAACATGTCCGAACCACCTACTTTATTGAATTAGAGACGAGGACTGGACTGGTGTGCACAGCAGGAGAAACCAGTTTGAGGCACGGGGATGTCCCCACAAACATACTAAAATGTGGGGGAAAGGGTTGGGCCAAATGGCTTGATTGGTTGTTTGGGTTGTGTCCCATTGTGGATGTTGCTGATATTGTTCCATTGTTCTATGTATACATGGCCTATGTCTGGAAGCCAACTAGCGTGACTGCCTGTCAACTGACAATAATGTGCTGGCTTTGTGCATTACTGTGCCTTTGTTTGTTCTAAAACTATTAAAAAAATGTTTACCAAAAAATACTATCCAATACAGACTTCTAAGTGCAGATTCTTGACCTTTGAATTCTTCCCAGGCGATGGGCTCCATGTCTGTTGTCCACAAGAGAAGAGCTACCCTTCAGTTGTTTTTTTTAACTGCCTTTTTTTTTTTTTTTTTTTACTTTTTGCCGAACTTTTTTGCAGTATTACCCCTTCGTGTGTCATTATATTGTCACATAAGATGGGTTTTAATCCCTGCTGATCTTGTCATTGGGCGATGATGATGGATCTGCACCTCGTCTGTGGTGTTCGGAGCGCGACCAGTCGTGCTCAGAGTGTCTGGTCATGTATCCAAAGGCTTTGAGGGAGCCGTCCCTAAATTGATGACGACCCACCAAGTGACTCAGCCCAAGTGGAGGCCCTGGTCAAGAGGAAGGTTGTGGAGTCCCAAGTCATCGGCCCACTCCAAGTCCTCGGGAAGATCAGGTAAGTCAAGGCACAAGAAGAAGAGCAAGAAGTCAAAGCAGTCTTCAACTTCTCGTCTGTCGGCTGACATGACGAGGGAGCGTTGTCATGCTAGGCCTCATTCTAGTCCTCATTCTTTGGATCCTGGGCCAACTCCATGCCTCCCTGAATTTCCAGGAGCTGGAGCGATCCCTGCCCGATTAAAATAATCTTATGTGGCCATTTGCCTCTTTTTTTTTTTTTTTTTTAGCAGTCTGATCCTGTTGGTGTGCCTTCAGGCCCTGCAGGGTCTGATGGGGCCCCATCGGGTTCCGCACCTGCAGCTTCGGCCACAGTGCTGATGGGCTCTCAAGGTTCCAGTCCTGGGTGTGGACTGCCAGACCATACCACCTCGACCTTCTCCATTGCCGATGCTTCTGGCGCCGCCGGCACCTACCAGCGCCATCACCCTTATTGTCATCTCAGACTCCGACACGGAGCCAGATGTGCATTGACCAACACCGGCAGGAGCTTTGCCTCCTAGATCGGCTCCCGTGCCCTATTCTGTTGAAATAGGCCTCAGGAAAACTGGGAGGGGTTGCTGGACCCTCTAAAATACCAGCCTTATGAGGAAATGGACTGGCGTGAGGATTTGGGTGAAGCCAGTAGACTGGACACATCTCCAGGTACTGGTATGCTTTCTCCCCCTACCATGGCTACAGAGAAGGGAGCCTCCTATGCAATGGTGGTGAGGAGGGCAGATGAGATCCTGGACCTTCAGCTACCCTCGTTGGCAGTCAAGACTAATCTCTTGCAGGGGCTGTAACCGGGAGCTTCTTCATCCAAACCCCTGCTCTTGTTCAGTTATGCCCTCACAGATGTCCTTTTGGGTGCCTGGCGCAAACCCAGCACATGGGTTCTTGTGAATAGGATGACTGCCCATCACCATCGCCCTGCACCTGGGAACCCAATCTTCCTCACGCAACACCCCATTCCTCAGAGCGTGGTGGTCCAAGCCTTAACTTCCCACGGCGCTTTCCCTTCCGCAACTCCGGATAGGGAATCTTAGATGCTGGATACATTTGGGAAGCAGATGTTTTCTTCCGCCAGTCAGGTATTGCGGTCCATGAACACCGCCTGGCTTTTCGGGGGATGTCCAGGCTTCCCTTATGGAAGTGCCCTTCGATGGCCCACATCTCTTCAGAAACAATGCCGAATCAGTGATCGAGCCCTTCAAGGATTCTTGGGTTTTGGCCAGGTCCTTCAGTCTCTCTCTGCAGCCCCCTGCCCCCAATCTGCCTTTCGCTCCTTTTATGGCTATGAAAGGAGCTTCCAACTGTGCCAATTCCTGGCCAGACACCTTTCTGTGCATGCTGCCTAACCTCCGCATGGACGACTGCACCGGACCCACCAAAGGCCAGCAGTCTGGTCTGTCTGACCACCCCATTCCCTGCCCTCGGCAGCAGCCTCTAAATCCTCTGAGTCTGCCTCTCTATAGGGATCCAGTTGGTGGTAGAATTTGCCATCACCTGCCCCACTGGCAGTCTTTTACCTTGGACAGGTGGGTTTTGCAGATCATCTGAAGGGGCTACTCCCTCCCCTTCAAACTACCCATTCCTTCTTACCACCATCTCACGACCAGATGACAGATTTTCCCAGAAGAAGTTGCAGCTCTCTTGGCCAAGGAAGTCATAGAGAGGGTTCCGGTGGAAGAAGTAGGCTGTGGTTGTTATTCCCGCTACTTCCTGCTTCCCAAGAAAGACAAGGGTCTTTGCCCTATACTAGGTCTACAAGCCCTTAATCATTTCCTCAAAGACAAATTCAAAATACTCACATTGGCTCAGATCTTGTCTGCCCTGGACACAGGAGACTGAATGGTAGCGTTGGATTTGCAGTTTGCTTATTTCCACATCCCTGTCCTGCCTGCCCACTGACGTTGCTTGCAGTTCACAGTAGGCCACAAGCACTTTCAGTTCACTGTGCTGCACTTCAGCCTTACCTGTGCCCCATGCGTGTTCACCAAGGTGACAGCGGTAGTTGAAGCTCATTTGCAGAGATCTGGGCTGTCAGTCTTCCTCTATCTTAACGACTGGCTGAGGAAGGCAGGCTTGCCCAAAGCTGTTGTCTCCCACCTTTAGGATATGACGAACCTCCTGCATTTGCTGTTGTTCACTGTAAACATGTCAAAGTGACAGCAGACTCCCTCTCAGATGCTCCCTTTTATCAGAGCTGTTTTGGACACAGTGCAGTTTCGGGCTTAGCCTCCCGAGCGGCGAGTCCAAGATATTCACGGTATGATACCAATGTTTCAGCCTCTATCCTGTATTTCAGTGATAAAGACTCTGAGTCTGTTGGGACTCTTGGCCTCCTGCATCCTGCTGGTGACGCATGCCAGATGGCATATGCGGGCTCTGAAATGGGGCCTAAAGTTCCATTGGAAACAGCATCAGGGAAATCTGTCCGACATGGTCCAGATCTCGGAGGGAACTGCAAAAGATATACAGTGGTGGTGAACGAACCGCGGTTGGGCTAGAGACAGACCCTTTCCCTTCCCCAACTAGCTCTTACAGCAGCGATAGATGCATCACTTCCTGAATAGTTTAGCCATCTGGGAGAGGTCAAGATCAGGGACATCCGGTCTACAAAGGAAACAGGACTTCACATTAACATGCTGGAGCTCTGAGCAATCTGACTGGCATTCAAGACCTTTCTACCCTCCATCAAGGGAAGGCTAGTACAGTTGTTCACGGACAGCACAACTGCCATATGGTACTGAAACAAACAGGGTGGGGTGAGGTGCGGTTCTGGACCCTTTCTCAATAGGCTTTACGTCTCTGGACATGGCTGGAACAGCATGGCATATCCCTGGTGATTCAGCATCTGGCAGGCTTTCTGAATGCCAGAGCGGACAAACTCAGCTGAAAATGACTCCAGATCATGAATGGCATCTTCACCCGGAGGTGGCGCTAGGACTCTTTCAGCAGTGGGGAGATCCTTGGTTAGATCTGTTCTCCTCCGCCAAGTGCATGCAATGTCAGCAGTTTTGCACGCAGGAGTTTCCAAGGCAGCTCATGCTCAGCGTTGCTTATCTGATAAAGACATCTAGTTGCAGATGCACTTTATGCACACTCTGAACCCCCTGCAGCACCTTTGGGGCCTGGGGGCTTGGGTGGGGGCACTTCAGGTTCTGCACATGTGGGTCTGGCCCCGTCCACTGAGAGCCCCTCCGGATCCGTTCTCAGATCCATACCAACGTTGGTCGTGCCAATTGGGCCTTCCCCTGTGCCGGCTAAGACATGGATGCACCCGACGTCAGTTGGGCCCACAGTCGACCCGAAGCTGGAACGGTGTCGCTTGACAACGGATCCGACTTTAATGGGGTCTTCTCAACCCAGTTTAATTCTGACCCTTTTTATTATGGGTACGAATATGGGGAAGGTTTGGAGGGGTCGCTGGACCCTCTGGAATACCATCTTGACAACCCTGACATGGACTGTGCACAGGAATTGGGCGAGGCTAGTGGTCTGAATACTTCTCCAGATGCTGGCATGCTTTCTCCCTCTACCATGGCTAGGGCAGGGGGAACATCATATTCTATGGTGATCATTAGGGCAGCTGAGGTCCTCAACCTCGAGCTTCATTCTGTGGCAGGCAGGACTAACCTCCTGACTGAGGAGCTTCAGCCTGGGGCTTCCACTTCAGAACCCCTTTTACCCTTCACTGAAGCCCTCATGGATGTCCTTCTGGGCACCTGGTCCAGAGCCAGCACAGGGGCTCCTGTGAAGAGGACAGTCGCCCACTGCCATCGACCTGCGCCGAACGACCCTAAATTCGTGTCCCAACACCCTACACCTGAGAGCCTTGCCATCCAGGCTTCTTCTTCCTCTGGTGCATTTTCATCCGCTCAACTGGAGTCAAAAAGACTGGGTCAACTTGGGAAGAAAATGTTTTCTTCCCCCAGTTTGGATTTGCTGTCTGTAGGTAAGTACCCTCTTTCTGGCATGGTTACAGCCACTTTTTGCCTGCTGTCAGTGTGTTTTTGACTGTGTTCACTGGGATCCTGCTAACTAGGACTCCAGTGACTGGGCTATCTCCCTCTAAATTTGGTTACTTAGGACACCCCACAATTGGCATAATGATGCCCCCATATAAGACCCTTAGTATATGGTACCTAGGTACCCAGGGCATTGGGGCACCAGGGGTACCTCATGGGCTGCAGCAGATATTATGGCACCCATAGGAGCCCATGCAAAATATGTCTGCAGGCCTGCCATTGCAGCCTGCGAGAAAAGGTGCATGCACCCTTTCACTACAGGTCACTGCACCAGGACACTTTAAACACACTTATAGTAGGCCCTCTTTGCTCAGAGGGCAGGGTGCAGGTATCTGTGTGTGTGAAGGCACCCCTGCATGAGCAGAGGTGCCCCTACAAATTCCAGACCCATTACACTGGACTTTGTAAGTGCGGGGAAACCATTTTATCCGTGTACTCGACACAGGTCCAGTACCCGTGTAAAGCTATATAATGGTACCTGTGTAAAGCTACATAATGGTAACACCGAACCTGGGCATGTTTGATATCAAACATGTCCGCCTCATACCCCAATACTGTTATACAATAACATGCACTCTAGAGGCTCCTAGGACCCCCAGCACTGCTCCTACTAGTCTTCTGGGGTTTAGCCACCCCTCACACATGTTCTGCCCACCTGCTGCTTAACCAGCTCAGGCAGAGGAAGGCAGAACAAAGGATTTCCTTTGGGAGAGGGAGGTAACAACCTCTCCCATGGAAATAGGTGTTACATGGCTTGGGAGAGGTAAACTCCCCAATCCACTGGTATGCTTTGAGGGGCACATTTGGTACCCTTCTTGCCTAAACCGGTTTGCACCAGTCCAGGGACCCCCAGTCCCTGCTCTGGCATGAAACTGGACAATGGAAAGGGGAGTGACTACACCCCTGTCCACCACCACCCCAGGGGTGGTGCCCAGAGCTCCTCCAGGTGGAGACTTGATTCTACCATTTATCCAAGGTGAGCAGAGACCCCTGGGAGCATCTGAGTGGCCTGGTCAGGCAGGTGACTTCACAGCCCCCTCCTGATAGGTGGTCACCCTGCTAGGTGACCATGACCCCTTCCTGGGCTATTTAGGGTCTCCCTATTGGGTGGGTCCTCAGATTCGACGTGCACGATTCCAGCAGGACTCCTCTGCATCATTTACTTCATCTTCTGGCCACCAGGACTGCAGCTGGACCCTCCAGGAACCAACAATCTGCAACTCCAGCGACAACTCCGCTCTGCAACATTGTTTCTCTGGCTCCTTCCAGCAACTGCAACATTTCCCTGGCTGTGCATCCTCTGAGGGTGATGGGCTTTCAGCCTGCACAAGAAATTAAAAGGAATCTCCCTTGGAGTGAAGGAGTCACTCCCCTGCATCTGCAGGCACCAACTGCAGTGACAACCGGCTGCCTGAATCCTCTCTCCCCTGGAACTGCTTGGATCCTTTATCACAGCTGGTGATCTGGAGTGGTCCCATTGGTCCTCTCTACCAGCTGTCCAACTTGGGAGACAGTAAGCTTTTGCCTCTCCTTGCAGGCCAGTACCCCCTGTACAACTCAACTCTTGCATTTACTAAGGCTTGTTTGTTCCTCTTTCAAGGCATCTTCAGGCTCTGTGTAGCTCCGGCCCCAGCATTCCCTCCTGCAAAGCACTCTTCTGACTGCTGCTCCAGCGACGCAAGACTTCTCTTCAGGTGTGCTGAGTAGGCCTGACTGCGACTCCTGTGCCTGCGGCCCGTGGGTCGCCTGTGGGGGCTGCCTCCTCTTCTTGTGATTCTCCCAGCTGCCGAGGGTCACCCTGGACTCTCCTCCTTGGGTCGAGTCCCCTGGACTTTGCAGGTCCTCTTCAGCCTTGCAAAACCTTCTCCGACTATTGCATTAGCCAAGGATTGTTGGTGGTTTTCCAGCACCTTTGACCAACTGCATCATGACTGCCGATGTCGGACATCCTTACATCACTTCTGTACTCCTTTTCTGGTTCTGTGCTGCACTGCTGACTTACTTCATCCACGGTCGACCTGGTCCTGCATCCGCAGAAGGCTTGGTAATGGCTCCTGCTACAGCTGGACTCTCCAGCTCGAACTGGACTTGGTCCCCTTCTTTTGCTGTCCTCTACTGTCAGGATCCACCTTCGGTTTCTTCCAGTCTTGTCTGGTTCTTGCACAGTCCTTTTCCAAAGTCCTCCTGTTGGTTTTGGGGAAAATGAGGTACTTGCCTCTTCTCTCCTGGTCTTAAGGGGGAGGGGCGGCACCTTGGCACTCACCTCTTTGGGTTCCTAGTTCCTCCAGCTCCCCTCTACTGTTTCCACTTCCTTGGGTGGGGGGGCTGAATTCTCATTCCACTTTTTTAGCATATGGTTTGGCCCTCCCCTAGGGCTCCCACCATTTGTTATTGCTTTTACCACTGCCTATGCTTTTTCCTGGTTGCTAACGTGTATATAATATGTGTGTTTAATTACCTCCAGTTGGAGTATTGCCTATACAGTATTTTAGTATTTGTGTTACCATAATAATGTTCCTTTATTTTTTAAACACTGTCATTCTTTAATGTGTGTAAGTGCTGTGTGATTACAGCGGTATGCCATAAGCTTTGCATGTCTCCTAGATAAGTCTTGGTTTCTCATCCACAACTACCTCTAGAGATCCCTGGCTTCCTAGACACTGTCTACACTTCACTAATAGGGGATACCTCAACCTGGTATAAGATGATAAACCATAGGTGCTCACCACACACCAGGCCAGCTTCTTACACGGTCTGTGAACACCTCATACCTTTTGGGCCGCTCCATCCATTCATTGTGGGATACAGTCACGCAGGTGTTGCCGCAGGTCCCGGAGGAGGCCCAGGCCTTCATGTCCAAATCCATTGCTGACGGGAGGAATGTGGCTAAGGTCTTGATTCGTTGTGGGCTGGACACAACTGACTCACTGGATAGGTTGGTTGCGTCAACAGTGGCCTTGAGGCGCCACACCTAGTGGAGGACGTCTGGCTTTCTGGGGGATGTCCAACAGGCTCCCAGGGACATTCCCTTTGATGGCACTCTTCTCTTCTGAGACAAAGCAGACTCTGTGCTCGGGAGGTTCAAGGAGTCCTGTGCTACAGCTTGGTCCCTTCTCACGGCTGCCCCTCACCCACCACAGTCTGCTTTTCTTTCCTTTTGTGGCCACAGAAGGGGCTTCCTGTGCCGTCATAATCCTTTCCCTGCCAGCCACTCATGCTACCCAGCCACTGCATGGCCATGGACATGAAATCCTACAGGCTAGTGAGGCAGCAAACCAGAGGTCTGCCCAGCCCACCCCTGCTGCTGCCTCCAATGCTTCCTAATCCGTCCAACGTTTGGATCCAAATAGAGCGTTGGTGTTCTACCTCAATCGTACTACAGATTTCCGGGTGGACTACCAACTCTTTGTCGGATATGTGGATGCGAAGAAAGGGAAGGCGGTGCATAAGCATATTATCTCGCAATGGGTGCTGCTCTGCATCAAAATGTGCTACACTTTGGCAAAGAAGCATCCTCGGAGGGCTTGCGTGCTCTCTCTACCAGAGCAACTGCTGCTACCACAGCAACATGGGCATCCTTGCACATGTTCACAAAAGACTACTGCCTTGACAGTCTGGTCCACAGAGACAGCTAATTTGGTCATTTGGTCCTGCAGGACATTTTAGTATGATCTTGGTTTGTAGCCCACTGCCGAGTATGGTATTGCTTGAGTATTTATTCTAAGGTTAGGAATCTGCAATTAGAAGTCTCTGTCAGATGAACAAGTTACTTAGCTTCGGTAACTATTTATCCTGTAGAGACATATTCTAGTTGCAGATTTCTTGCTGACCCACCCATCCTCTCCTCACTGTGAACTGATTTCTAGGGACAGGGATTCCCTTTTCAGGACCCTAGTTCAGACGTACCAATTTCAGTGTTCTTCATGGCTCTGCACTGCTGGCATGGAAAGTCATAAAAAGAAACTAACGTCAGCACACCTGGGTGGCACCTATGTATAACCGCAACATCACGTCGACCAGGACACCAACGACAGACGTGGAGTCGACCAACGACACCTAACCGCACACAAAGGTACTGCTCGAAGAAAAAAGCTCCAGATCCAGTCTTGCACCTGGGGAAAATTCTAAGGTAAGGAATCTGCAACTAGAATATATTTCTACCAGATAAATCGTTACCGAAGGTAAGTAACTTGTTCTTCGTTTCAAGTGGAATTGTCTTTCGTCCATACCACTCCTGCCTAAAGTTGTCAAGAAAGTCAGGAATGACCAGGCACAAGTAATCCTTGTGGCTCTGGTCTGGGCACAGAGAGTCTGGTATCCAGAGCTTCTGAACATGAGCATTGATCCTCTGATCAGACTTCCCCTTCGGGAGGATCTTCTGTCGCAGCAGCATGGGTGGGTCCTCCACCTGAACCTGTCAACTCTATGCCCTCCTGCATGGATATTGAGCGGAGACAGTTGACAGCTTTCGACCTTCCTCCCGAAGTCTGCAGTGTAATTCTGGCAGTCAGGTGGTCCTCTACCAAGATCGGTATACGCCAGCCGATGGAAGAAATTTGTAATATGTTGTATAGAAAAATTAATTGACCTGCTTTCTGCTTTCCTTTTTTGATGTTCTTCTTTTTATTCTTACCCTTGCCCAGAAGGGCTCTGCCTTGGGCACTCTGAAGGGTTACCTTTCTGCTCTGTCTGCTTTGTTGAAGCTTCCTGACCAAGTATCTTTATTTAAATCCCCTAACGTAAATAGATTTCTAAAGGGTCTTGTGCATATGTTTCCCTCTTCTCCTTTTATTGTGCCTCAGTGAGACCTTAGTTTGGTCCTCACATTCTTGATGTGTGCTCCTTTTGAGTCTCTTAATAATTGTCCCCTTTGGCTGCTCACTATCAGAACAGCATTTCTTGTGACAGTTACTTCTGCCTAAAGAGTGAGTGAGCTGCAGGCTTTATCATCCAAGCCTCCCTACTTGTCTGTTTTTCCAGACAAACTAACTTGTGTGTTGCACTAGGGCCTCTTTCCTCCCAAACGTGGTGACACCACTTCATTTGTGCCACCTTGCCCACATTTTACACACCTTCACAAGCCTAAAAAGAAGCGTACCAACTGCACCTTCTGGACCAAAGGAGAGCTTTGTAGGTCTACTTTAATCGCACTAAAGAGTTCTGGGTAGAAAACTAACTCTTTGTGGGGTGTGTTGGTGCGAAGAAAGGTCAGGTGTTGCAGAAACAGACCATCTCTCAATGTATCGTTCTTTGCATCACAATCTGCTATGCTTTGGCCAAAAAGCAGCCCCCTGAGGGTTTGCAGGCTCATTCCGCCAGAGCTAAAACTGCGACCACTGCATTAACACGTGGCGTCCCAGTCCTGGACATTTGCTTGCCAGCAACGGGGGTTGCTTGCACACATTTGTCCAACATCTCTCGATGGGTACTTCTTTGCATTAAGATGTGCTATGCTCTGGCCAAGAAGCAACTCCCTGAGGGCTTGCTCGCTCATTCCACCAGAGCAACTGCTGCTTCCACTGCGTTAGCACTCTGAGTTCCTGTCCTGGATATCTGCCAGGTAGCTACGTGGGCATCCCTGCACACGTTTGCTAAACATTACTGATTGGACAGTCAGGTCTGTCGGGACGGCTACATTGGTCATTCGGTCCTGCATGACTTTCTAGTATGATCTTGCTTCGCAGCCCACCTACGAGGATGGCATTGTTTGGGTATCTCTTCTAAGGTAAGGAATCTGCAACTAGAAGTCTCTATCAGATGTACAAGTTACTTACCTTCCGTAACGGAATATCTGGTAGAGACATATTCTTGTTGTAGATTCTTTACCAACCCACCCATCCTCCCCTCTTGCGAACTGATTTCTAGGGACAGGGATTTCCCCCTTCAGGTCCTTAGCTCTGGCGCACCAATCTCTGTGTTCTTAGCGGCTCTGAGCTTTGGCGTGGAAAGTCTTTAAAAGAAACTGACGTCACTGCGCTGAGGCGGCGTCTATGTACTACTCCCGAGGTCATCATGGCTACTACGATGCCCGCAGAGACGACCAATGGCACTTACCGACGTGCAAGGGTATTGCTCAAAGAAAAAATCTCTGGGTCCAGTCTGACGCCTGGGGAAAAATTCTAAGGTAAGGAATCTGCAACTAGAATATGTCACTACCAGATATTTAGTTACCAAAGGTAAGAAAGTTGTACATCAGGTCTACCGGGATGGGCATTTCGCCAGTTTGGTCCTGCAGAACTTACTAATATAAATCTGTCTGCAGTCCCACCACCAGGGTTGGTATTGCTTGGATGTTTATTCAGATGTAAGGAATCTGGGGCTAGAAGTCTCTATCGGATTAACAAGTTACCTTTGGTAACACCCTATCTGGCAGAGACAATATCTAGTTGCATATCCTTACTGACCGACCCATCTTCCCTGCTCTGTGGACAGATTTCTAGGGTTTTGGATGATCCTGTTCAAGGCCCTAGTTTGTACACAGCAGTGTCAGTACACTTCATTGCTCTGCGCTCCAGGCGTGGAAAGTCATGAACAGTAACTGACATGAGTGTATCTAGGTGGCAGCTGTATAGGTGATGTGGATGTCACTTCCAGGCCAGACCATGCTAAAGACAACTCGTGGAGCTGATTGGCGTCACCTCCTGGCACTCAGGGGTCCTGCAAAAGAAAATCTTGCCGATCCCGTCTGGCGCCTGAGGAAATTCAAAAGTAAGGAACCTGCAGCTAGATAGTACCTCTGCCAGATAAGGCGTTACTGAATGTAAGTAACTTATTCTTTAGACGCCCTTCTACCAGATATGTTTATTCAAGTCATTAGGTGAAATTAGTTGCCTGATGTGAAGATCTTCAAGTTGACCTTCTTCAGGCAAAGCGGTCTGATATCTTGGTATTTGTTCTTTGTCTTTGGCCCACCAAGGCTTTGCTGTGAGGTCTGATAAAGGTTATTTGTAAGTCCTTTCGCCTTTTTTGTTTGCCTGATCAACATGTAATATTCAAGCCAGCACTTGTAATGCATTGTTTTTGCTTATTTTTTCCCCTGCTCCCTCCATTATGATTCATTGGGATCATAACTAGGTACTTTATTCGTTGTGTGCACACCCTTTGATTGAATTATGTAAAATGGACTTTAAGGGCTGATATGTATGAAATGGGCAGAGTTGAAATTGAAAGCTTTAAGATGAAATATAGAGATTAATTTGGGAATCTTCATGAAAGGAATGAAGATCAATTTTCAGTCGTTTTTAAAAAAATGTTTCAATAATGAATTTCAGCAAATGTTTTGTTTTCGAAAATGTGATGTTATGAAGTATTGTGATTCATATGAAATGCCCCCCCTAGAAAGGTGTCTTATATAAAGTAAGCCCGATTGGGTTACTTGACTTAGAAGTTTGTGAATGAGTTCAGGGCCATAGGGCCAGAGAAACCTGTTATTGTTTGATTGTTTCTATTTTACTTTATATGCTTTGCAGTTTATATCGCATACTCCTCTGTGCATTTTCTAAATCAGGATGTTGTTGTCTTCGCAGTCCATCCTTGGCAGTAGTGGAATTCCTTGGCCAACAACCACTCCGTTCAGCAGTTCCATTTGGGCCAGCAACATCAACAGCACCCTCCCTTTCACCACTCCAGCAAACTCCCTTTCAGGCATTAACCTTATGGGAAATGAAAGTACCTCATCTGCACCCTCCAGTTCAAATGCTGCTACAAACCAACCGGATACAATGGGAGGACAGACCTATGATCCCTGGCGAATATGGACCCCCACTATAGGGAGAAGAAGCTCAGATCCTTGGCCCAGCTCACATTACCCTCATGATAACTAAAGTTGTCAGCAAAAACCAAAAGAAAAACATTTTCATCAGATCATGATACACATTTTGAATCCGCCATTTGTTTGACTGTCTATGCAGGAAAGCTTCTTTTTATTCCTTTTCTCTTTTTCCCATTGCTGGGGGTTTTCCTTTTAGACTTGGTAACAGTCTCACGCTCATCAAACTTTTTGTTCTCGTACATCTTTCTATTAAATTATGCTAGTGTGAAATTGTTATTCTGCTTTGCATAGGCTGAGCTTTTTCCCCTCAGATCTCATCTCGGATAATAGCTGTACAATAAACTTTCATCACTTGGTTAGGAAACCACTTGCCACATCCCATTCATTTATTTATTTATTCCCCGGCGTGAGCTGGATTAAACATCCCAGATTGGGAAACATATTTTGACTACTGTATAGAATCGTCCCTGGCATGCAACTTTTTATCAGATATTTCCAAGCTTTGTTTTTAACAAGAGAAGGTTTTCTCCCAGTATTATGTTCCTGACACACCTGATCTATAATAAATAAAAAATAAGCACTTTGTGCTAGATATGCAGAGTATTTTTTTAAGAACAAGGTTCTTTTTGTTAATGAAGATTACCTAATATAAAAATTAAAAAAAAAGCAGCACACATGGATGAATGTAAGAGCCTTCAGTCAAGATATTTTCTGTGCTGTTTGTAATTTTGGTTCTGTACATTTTCAAACAATAAATGTGTTTTAAAGGTGAAATGTTCTTTGCCAAGTCTTGTGGTTCTGACAAGATTCCTTGAGCATTTCTCAAAAAGATGCAACATTTGGTTGTACTTTGACAATAAATGAGATTTTTCAATACTTTGTTTGAAGTGTGTTTACTAAAACCTGCCCTTGAGCCTTACTTAGAAGAGATCTGTATTGACTTTAATGTTTGATTCAAATTAATGAGGTGAAATGGAGTTGTGCCATGGTTCAACAAACTCCGGGTTGATTCTCTTGAAATAGTTGTGTGCATGCAACTACTGATAAAGACTTCTAGATGCTGATCTCTTGCCTTGGGAGTCCTCCAGGTGGCCAGCCAAACTAGGACCCATGCCCACCCCCACAGACCACGCCAGAAACCTCGTTATCCTCAATGATAAACTCACAATGAATAAACAGCTGAATAAAGTGACCTTATCCTGTTTTTTCATTCTCATAGTGTTCTGCAAGATTTTCACATGACTCCACACACGTGAGGCGCACTGCCACCCAGGCCCTCATAATCAGCAGGCTAGGCTATGGTAATGTGCTATACGTCAACATCTCCAACAAGCTCTCTCAAAGACTCCAGACCAGCACTCCAGACCACCCAGTCATCCTAACCCTCCTTAGAAATGCCCACATCACCCATTCAAAATGCACCATACAAATCAACATAACATAACCTTTTGACTATTCTACAGGCGTCAGACTGGATCAGGAAACCTTTCCATAGTACCTCTGCGTGCTGGAAGATGGTACAATACGGCTCCACACTGACACCATTGTGCTTCGGATGTAACTGCAGGGCCTTTGTAGGCATGACTCCAGCTCGCTGATGTCAGTTCCTTCATTAATGCACCTCCGGAAGCAGATCCGGAGTTACTCTTGTCTCTCAGAGACCACTTTTTCCATTTTTTTTTACTTCCAAGATTCTCTAGGTACAGGGGATGTCACTCCTTAAGAAGGTTGTAAACCCTATAAGGATTGTCACAATCGGATGTCTGTAAGAAGTCCGCACCAGGCTAGCTTTTGGTGTCTGGGGTCAGGTCACAACTTCAAGACCAGCGAAGAATACGTGTCAATGAACTCGAAGGCCATCAGAATGTGAGGTGAAACCCTGCAACCAAGCACAGGAAGACAGAGTGCTGGGACCTGTCCCACTCCCAAGTTCAAAGCTCCATCCTGGTCCCTTTCCTGTTCCCGGAGTTAATAGAGCCACTCTAGAGGTCGTCCCTCTCCAGCTCCCCCTCCCCCGGTGCTAACCTAAACCCCCCAGGTCTGCCCTCTGAAGACGCAGGTACTTGCCTGCAGGAAGATCTAATTATGAGTGCCCCCAGTCCTCTTAGGAGTCCATTTTAAATCTTGCAGCAACTTTGAACTCTGCACCCGGGCCAGCCTCATGTTGCTGGTGGTGGGTGTTTGGGGTTAACTTGAACCCCAACCTGTGAACATCCTAATCCCCGGAGAGTGGAACTATAAGTCTTGTACTTACCTCAAAACTGTGCTAACTTTTCTTCCCCCGTAGAACTGTCTTTGAAAATTGCAGTCAACTTTTAAAACAGATTATTGATATTTTCTTGAAAACAGTTTAACTTGCCAAATTGAAACAAAGTGCTGTTGATACATATGCTTGCTACTTATTTGTAAATGTACTTAACTGCAAACTGAATCCTGTGGTTCTAGAAATAAAGTAACAAAATATTTTTTGCTATATAAAAACAATTGGCCTGGAGTTAGTCATTAAGTGTGTGCTTCATTTATTGCCTGTGTGTGTACAATAAATGCTTTGCACTACCCTCTGATAAGACTACCACAAAAGAGAGCATTAGTATTGTCTATGTTTGCCACTGTTAAGCCTCTGGTGAATCCCTGGACTCTGTGCACACTATGTCTTACTTGGATATAGTATATACATAGCCCGCTTCCTACAGTAAGTAACTAGGTTTCCCCAGGCGCCTGTGTGCAGAGATCTTACCCTGGGCCAGTTGTCCACAGGATAACATGGGGAAATCACGTTAGAGCTTTCAAGTTCCATGAACAATCCCAGATGAAACCCGGAGGGACAAGGAAGGTTTGAGAGTGCCCCCACTCGTGGATATCCAGAGAAGTGGAGTACCTACAAAAGGGACTCCAGGTGCATAGGGGTGAAGTTATGTCAGAACCTCCTGTGGAAGTCAATGGGGACCTCCGGTGTCCAGCTGCTACAGTAACCCGTGGACCAGGTCGGTGGAACCTAGGCATAGGTTCCAGAAGAGGAGTACCTGTGGAGAGAGGGGACAGAGTCCAAGCCACCCGTAGTCACCCAGAGAGTGCAGGAAGGCAATGTCCACCCTTCTCGTGGGTACTTCACTGTACGATGGAGGTCTTGAAGATGTAGCTGTGGAGTCCAGGTGATGCAAATGGATCCCAGGAGTTGTTCACCAGCTGTCCCACGCCGGTTGTCGAATTGCAGAGGGGACAGTGGCCAGCAGGACCACCAACAAGCCTTGGCAAATGCAAAAGACATGTTGCAAGAAGAGTTGCAGAAGTTGGGACCAGCAAGGTCAAATAGACTCAGCCTTTACATGAAACTCTGCGCCAGCCCTCAGCAAGAAGTAGAGCCAGCAGAAAATGCTGGAGACCCCAGGTGGACCCTCTGGCAGCAGGTGCAGGGAGGCCTCAGCAGCACAAAGAAGATGGATGGCTATGTTGCAGGAGTTTCAGGGAGGATGTTGGCCTTGGAGCTGCTGGAGGCTGGAGTTTCTTGGAGCTAGGAGGACTTCAGACAGAAGAGTTAGCAAGCCTTGTAAATGTCAATCAGACACGGTGCACAGGGGTTCCGTTCCAGCAACTCCAGGAAGGGACTGCCGACTTCCCAGTTGCAAGGAATACAGGTCAGACCTCTGGAGAGCCACAGAACCACCACCTATGTTGCAGAGCCTTGAAGAGACCGTGGGACAGAGAATCCACAAACCGGTTGTCGACATCGAGGTGCCTGAGGGAGATTCCTTCTTGCTGTCCTAAGTGCAGGCAGAGTCCTTGTGACTGGTTGATGAATGGCCATGGAAGTTGCAGAGTCCCTGCAGTACCGGGGACAAAGTTGCAGTTGGAGCTCTTCTACCAGTTGCAGTCTTGTCTTTGGTCCCTGTGAAGTCCAGCAGCAGAACTCTGTGTCCAAGTCGCAGACGTATCTTAAAAAAGAATCTTGCAGACAAATCTAGGGTCCCACTCTCTGGGGAGTCCCTAAATAGCCCTAAAAGGGGGTTTGTTAACCTTGCAAGGTGACCACCTATCAGGAGAGTTATCCTGCCTGACCTGGCCACTTATATTGCTCCCAGGGGCCTCTGCTCAGCTTGGTTTCAAGATGGCAGAATCAAGTGACCGAAAAAATCGCCCGCATTTTCGGTGAGGAACAGGAGCAGCCTGCGGTTTCTTTGGCAGACTCCAATTCCGATCGTGACTCAGATGGGGACAGCCAAGTTATTTCTGTAGTGCAGTACGTGAGTACTCCAGCCTCTTCCCATCACCAAAAACATTCAAAAAAGTCAGCACAGATGGTCTTGGGTCCACCACTGCTTGCCGGCCATGGTTGGACCAGGAAATTACATCTCGACGACCGGCCCTCGGATTCCGTGTCAAAGAAGACCAAAATGCTTTAGGCCAAACAGACTACCACCCATGTTTCGAGATCGAGTCTCAAAGTGGAGGCTTCCACTTCGGAACTGAAATGTTTACATACTACCTCGGAGCCGAAGCATCCAAGCTCCTCTTCGGAACCAAAAAAGCTCCCATCTGCTTCACAGTTCACATTTTCTACCCGATTAGAGCAGACAGTCACCACGCTTTCGGAGCACACAACTATGGGAAGTAAACATGTTCCATCTGCAGAGGAGTCAACAGACATTAGGCCCATTCTGGAAGTGATGGACCATAAACAACTGAAAATACAGATTCAAAAAAGACACTGGGAAAATGATTGCCTCCTCTAATAACCAAAAGGAAACTGTCTTTCCAAGAAAGTTTGGAAGCTGGGCCTTCACCTGCTAAATATTTAAGCACAAGGAGAAACCAAAGGCAGTACAACAGCCTTCTTCCCCACATTCTCCTGTGCTTCTCACTTCTCCTCTACCTGATACTCCAGCACCTTCACCTACACAGTATTCTATGCAATCTCCTGCCTCTTCACATGGGGTTTATATGGGTGGCAATACTTATACTGTAGACCCATGGGATGTGTACTGTTCAGGCCCCATCCCATCTAATGACCCTGATCTATATCCCACTAGGCCATCTCCACCTGAAGACACCACGGCCCATCATCAGGTCATTGCTAGAGCAGCCACATACCACAATGTTCAGCTGCACTCTGAACCCATTGAGGATGACTTTTTATTCAACACGCTATCCTCTACACATAAACAGTACCAATGTTTACCAATGCTCCCATGCATGCTAAAACATGCTGATGATATTTTAAAAGAAGCAGCAAAGGCTAGGGTACTCACACCGAGGGTGGACAAAAATTATAAAGCTGCACCATCAGATCCACTCTTCATAACAATTGCCACCTAATTCCATTGTTGTCAGTGCAACTAGAAAGAGGGCAAATAGTCCACCAGGGATGCCCCTCCCCCTGATAAAGAATGTCGCAAATTCAATGCAGCAGGCAAAAGAGTGGCAACTCAAGCTGCAAATCAGTGGAGAATTGCCAACTCCCAAGCTTGTTTAGCCAGGTACAACAAGGCCTATTAGGACGAGATGCAAGAGTTCCTTCAATATCTCCCACCAGAACACCAAAAAAGGGCACAGCAGGTAGTAGCAGAAGGACAGCTTATTGCCAACAATCAAATTAGATCTGCCCTAGATGCAGCAGACACCACAGCTAGGGGTATAAATACTAGCGTCATGATCAGGCGGCATGCTTGGTTACGCTTCTCAAGATTCAAACCTGAGATACAGCAAGCGGTCCTTAATATGCCATTTAACAAACAGCAGCTATTTGGACCAGAGGTGGATACCACCATCAAAAAATTAAAAAAGACCCAGACACAGCAAAGACCATGGGTGCCCTTTACAAAACACCTATTTGGGGTATTTTTCACAAGCCCCTATTCAGAGGGGGGTTTATACCCCAAACATCAAAGGCCTCTACGTCCCAACAAAAGCAGGGACAACAGTACTACTCTAGAGGGTCTTTTAGAGGATCCTATAGAGGATACAACTTTAGAAATAGGGGGAGATCCACTGCTACAAGAGGTGCCTCCACCTAATCAAAGCAGTGGCTTTTTCTGCATCCCCACACAGCACACATCTGAAGGTGGGAGGAAGACTACAACATTTCTACCATCAATGGCACACCATTACATCAGGTCACTTGGGTACTGTCAATTATCCACAATGGTTATTGCCTATAACTCATCTCCACTCCATCAAATATTTCCCCCCGCTCACACAGGCTTTCTCCAGAACACCTCGTTCTGCTAAAACAAGAAGTACAATCACTTCTACTGAAAGGTGCAATAGAGGTCGTCCCTATAGCTCAACAAGGGACAGGAGTATATTCTCTATACTTTCTCATACCAAAGAAGGATGGCACTCTCAGGCCAATCCTCAATCTCAGACCCCTCAATCAATATATTCTCTCAGAGCATTTCCACATGATCACTCTTCAGGATGTCATTCCTTTGCTACAAAAGCAAGACTACATGACAGCATTAGATCTAAAAGGTGCTTACCTCCATATTCCCATACAACCAGAACACCGTAAATACTTAAGGTTTGTGAGAGCAGGCAAGCACTACCAATTCAAAGTGCTACTCTTTGGAGTAATAACAGCACTAAAGGTATTTACCAAATGCCTAGCAGTGGCTGCACCATACCTCAGAAGACAGCATATACATATCTTTACCTGTCTGGACGACTGGCTCATAAAAGCCAGCACCATCCAAACCTGTCAACAGCACACACAATACACAATCGATACCCTACACAGTCTAGGGTTCACAATCAATTACCTGAAATCTCACCTTTAGCCAGCGCAAATACAATTATATCTGGGCGCAACCCTGAACACTCAGTCAGCATTAGATTAGCTAAACCCACAAAGAATTCAAGCGTTTCACAGACTCATATCGCAGCTACAATACAATCAAACTTACACAGTAAGGTTTATTATGAAACTATTTGGAATGATGGCATTGTGCATATCAATAGTGCCCAATGCATGTCTAAACATGAGACCCCCTACAACAGTGTCTTTCACAACAATGGTCTTAGGCACAGGGTCAACTTCACAATCTAGTGTTGTTGGACCGCCAAACTTACAACTCTCTGCAATGGTGGAATCACACAAACTTAGCAAAAGGGCGGCCACACACCATATTCACCACAGATGCATCAATGACAGGTTGGGGAGCCCATCTCAACAATCTCACTATACAGGGAGAATGGGATTCAATCTAGCAGACTTACCACATAAACCACTTGGAACTGGTAGCATTGTTCTTAGCACTCAAGGCTTTTCAGCCACAGCTCACTCACGACAGTGTTAAAAAGGACAGACAGCATGACAACAATGTATTATCTGCAAAACCCCAGGGGAGCACTCATCCCAATTGTCCCTTTTAGCACAGACAATTTGTAAGTGGGCAATTCAGAATCACATTCACATACTACCAGAGTATATACCAGGGATACACAACCAACTAGCGGAACTCTTAAGCAGGATGCAGCAACAAATACACAAATGGGAGATTCACCCACAAGTAATTCAACAGTACTTTCACATGTGGGCAACACCAAACATAGACCTTTTCGCAACAAGCGAAAACGCGAAATGCCCAAACTTTGCATCCAGGCACCCACACCCTCGATCCAAGGGCAATGCTCTCTGGATCAATTAGTCAGGGTTATTTGCTTACGCTTTTCCCCCTTCTCCCACTGATTCCGTTTCTAGCCCACAAGATCAGTCACACTTCCCTCACTATGATACTCCTAGTTCCCACCTGGGCACGTCAACACTGGTACACAACACTATGGATCTATCTGTGGTACCACATCACAAGCTTCCAAACAGACCAGACCTAATGACTCAAAACAAAGGTCAAATCAGGCATCCCAATCCCAGTATACTCAACCTGGCGATTTGGCTCCTGAGGTCATAGAGTTTGGATATCTACAGCTTCCATCAGAATGTATGGACATTCTAAAATAAGCATGTAAACCTACAACCAGGCAGTGTTATGCAGCTAAATGGAAACGTTTTGTATATTACTGTCAACCCAAAAACATTGATCCACTTAAAGCATCAGTAGAGGATATTGTATGTTATTTGCTTTACTTACAAAAAGCAAATCTTGCATATTCCATCTATTAAAATTCATTTAACAGTAATATCAGCCTACCTACAAAACAGACAGCATACTTCTCTGTTTAGAATACCTGTCATAAAAGCTTTTATGGAAGGCCTTAAAAGAGTTATTCCACCTAGAGTACCACCACCTCCTGCCTGGAATCTTAAAATTGTGGTCACAAGGCTTATTGGTCCACCATTTGAACCCATGCATTCTTGCTCTCTTCAATTTCTCTCATGGAAAGTTGCTTTCCTAGTAGGAATTACTTCCTTAAGGAGAGCTATTGAAATCCAAGCATTCACTTTAGAAGAACCTTTCTCCTAAATTCACAAACACAAAATAGTACTTAGGACAAATCCAAAATTCCTACCCAATGTGGTTTCACCCTTTCATATCAATCAGTCAGTGGAATTGCCAGTCTTCTTTCCACAGCTAGATTCAGTTGCTGGTAGAGCTCTGCACACTCTCAATCTCACTATAGTAAAGTACCTTATTTTTGTAACACTTTGTGGTTCCTTTCATGTGTGATAAGTTACTGTGTGACTATTGTGGTATTGCATAAGCTTTGCATGTCTACTAGATAAGTCTTGACTTCAGATCCACAGCTACCGCTAAAGAGCCCTGGCTTCCTAGACACTGCCTACATTTGTCTGGCACCTGTTAGAAAGTGCCAACACCATAGGTGTCAACCACACACCAAGCCAGCTTTCTACAGGAACCCAGTACTTGTCCCTTTTCAGGAGAAGCCTAATTGCCCACATTGGCCAAGTTCAGCATGCCGATCAGTCCAGCGCGCAACCCCCCACACTCCCTCTTCCAACAGACACATCTGCCAAATCTGTTTAGTGTACCCTTGCAGGGTCACAGCCACCCAGTGGGAGGTAGAATCTTCTGATTCTGTCTGAGTTAGGAAGCAATCACATGGGACAGGTGGGTCATCCAAATTGTCCACAAAGGTAATGCCTTACCCTTCATTTTGTGCCTACCTCACAATCCACTGTCCACCCATTAACTGGCAGGGGACCATCTCTTAATTTTGCAGCAGAAATTGCAAACCCTTTTGGCCAAGGAGGCTGTTTGAGAGGGTACATCTGCCAGAACTAGGTTGTGGTTGTTATTTCTGCTATTTTCTGGTGCCCAACAAGGGACAGAGGTCTTCAGCCTATTTTAGATCTGTGCCCTCGCAGTGCCTTACACCGGGAGGAGAAATTCAAAATGCTCACCCTGGCCCACATCTTCTCTGCCCTCTCCTCAGAGATTGGATGGTGATGTTGGTCTTGCAGGATGCCAGTTTCCATATTCCAGTCTTGCTGGACTATCAACACTATCTGCGGTTTGTGGTAGGAGAGGAGCTTTTTCAGTTCACTGTGCCCCACAAAAGTGATGGTGGCAGCACATTTTTGGAGGTCAGGGGTGCCGGTCTTCACCTACCTCGATGACTGGCTATTTAATGGAGGGGTCACCCCAGGGAGTCGTCAACCACCTTGAGAATGTGGCAAGAGTCCATCTATTTTTGATGTTCACTGTAAACGTGCCGAAGCCACACCTAACTCCTTCCCAAATGCTCCCCTTTATCTGAGCCATTCTGGACATGATTTGGTTTAGTGCCTTTCCCCCAAGAGAGTCCAGGATATTCAGGCTATGATCCCAATATTCCAGCCCTCAGTTCTGGATTTCAGTGAGGTCGGCTCCTAGGCTGCTGGTACTGATGGCCTCTTGCTCCCTGCTGGTCAAACATTCCAGGTGGTGTAGGAGGCTGGCTCAGTATATGGTGTACACCTATAGGTGAGGCCCCCTGTACAGAGTCCAGGCAACCCTTAGTGATTGTGTAGGCTGTTCTAGATAACCAGAGCTCTCATAAGGGTAGCTGTGGAGAGCAGCTAACCCTTTTTTCTAGTTTTTTGGTGAGTTTTTTGGTCCCCGAAGACCGGTTTCAAACTGTGTGAGGACTGCCACTGCATGATGTCGATGACCGATCTGCATTGAGTCTGTTTGTGGTGCTCCGATTGCCGGGCCATGCACCCGAAGGCCTTGAGGGAGCGGTCCCTCAAGCTTATGGTGGCCCCGCGCTCGACTCTGCGTAGGCCCGGTCTTGCTCGAGGGGAAGGCCTTTAGACCACTCACAGAGCCACCACCATTCTTCTTCCTCGAAGTCTTCGGGACAAGGTAAGAAGAAGTCAAAGAGATCCCGTCACCCTTCGACTTCACCCCGTCTCTTGGCTGATGCCTCCGCCTTTGGAGCCTGCTTCTGGGTCTGCTCTGCTCTTCCCAAAGTTTCCGGGAGCCGGACCGACCCATGCCCAATTGAAAGAGTTTTATGAGGCCATGCGCCTCATTTTTGGGCTGGCTGCCCCCAATACAGTGCCTTCGGGCCCAAGGGATTCGGTTGGGGGACGTTCGGCTCTGGCCAACGAGGTCCCCTCCGGATCTGCTTTCGGATCCACACCCGCACCGGACGTACCAGTGAGACCTTCCCCTGCTCCGGTTCGATTGTCGACGCTCCAGACATTGGTAGTGCCCACTATCGATGTCGACCCGGTCTTCATCCCCGATGAGATGGAATCGGAACGGCGTCAGCCGCCACCTCTGTCTTCGATGGAGCCTATTCACCCAGGTCGGGTTCTGACCCTTTTTCTTACGGGTGCGAAATCGGGTAAGAATTGAAGGGGTCTCTAGACGCTTATGAATACCAAGATGACCCTAATTTGGACTGGGCACAGGAGTTGGACGAGGCCAGTGGCCTGGACACTTCTCCAGATGCTGGCATGCTGTTTCCTACCATGGCTACGGCAGAGGGTGGCCACTTATTCTATGGTGGTCGGTAGGGCGTCTGAGGTCTTCTGCCTTGAGCTGCTTACTATTCAGGTCAGGTCAAATCTCCTGACTGAGGTGCTTCACCTAGGGGCTTTCACATCTAAGCCCCTTCTGCCATTCAATGAAGTCCTCACCAATGTCCTATTGGGGCTCCCTGTGAACAGGACTATCGCATGCCATCAGCCCACCCCGAACGACCCTAAATTCCTGTCCCAACACCCCACATCTGAGAACCTCGTCATCCAGGCATCCTCTTCATCGGACACATTCCCTTCCGCACCCCCGGATAAGGATTCAATGTAGGAGGCTGGCCTTGTGTGTGGTGAGTACCTATGGTACTTACACTTTATACCAGGTATCCCTTATTAGTGTGGTGTAGTCAGTGTCTAGAAGCCCGGCTTTCTAGAGATGGCTGTGGATGAGCAGCCAGGGCTTATCTAGGAGACATGTAAAGCTCATGCAATACCACTGTAGTCACACTTAGTACTTACACACATGAAAGAAAACACTCAGTGTTACAAAAATAAAGGTACTTTATTTTGGTGACACAAATACCAAAAATCCATAGAGACTATATTCCCTTAGGAGGTAAGTAATACACAAATTATATACACTAGTATGCAGAAATAGGCATAACAAGAGTTAGAAAACCGTTCAAGTAGTGAAAATTACAATAGTTAGAAATGGGTCTAGGATGTAGGAGGCTGGACTGGCTTGTAGTGAGTACCAAGGGGTACTTGCACCTTGCACCAGGCCCAGTTATCCCTTATTAGTGTATAGGGTGTCTAGCAGCATAGGCTGATAGATAATGGTAGCTTAGCAGAGCAGCTTAGGCTGAACTAGGAGACAAGTGAAGCTCCTACAGTACCACAAGTGTCACTTGCACAATATCATAAGAAAACACAATACACAGATATACTAAAAAATAAAGGTACTTTATTTTTATGACAATATGCCAAAGTATCTCAGAGTGTACCCTCAGTATGAGGATAGCAAATATGCACAAGATATATGTACACAATACCAAAAATATGCAGTATAGTCTTAGAAAACAGTGCAAACAATGTATAGTTACAATAGGATGCAATGGGGACACATAGGGATAGGGGCAACACAAACCATATACTCCAAAAGTGGAATGCGAACCACGAATGGACCCCAAACCTATGTGACCTTGTAGAGGGTCGCTGGGACTATTAGAAAATAGTAAGGGTTAGAAAAATAGCCCACCCCAAGACCTTGAAAAGTGAGTGTAAAGTGCACTAAAGTTCCCCAAAGGACATAGAAGTCGTGATAGGGGAGTTCTGCATGAAAGACACAAACCAGCAATGCAACAACGATGGATTTCCAGTCGAGGGTACCTGTGGAACAAGGGGACCAAGTCCAAAAGTCACAAGCAAGTCGGAGATGGGCAGATGCCCAGGAAATGCCAGCTGTGGGTGCAAAGAAGCTGCTACTGGACAGTAGAAGCTGAGGATTCTGCAGGAACGACAAGGGCTAGAAACTTCCCCTTTGGAGGATGGGTCCCCCACGCCGTGGAGAGTCGTGCAGAAGTGTTTTCCCGCCGAAAGACCGCCAACAAGCCTTGCTAGCTGCAAATCGTGCTGTAAGGGTTTTTGGATGCTGCTGTGGCCCAGGAGGGACCAGGATGTCGCCAATTGCGTCTGGGGACAGAGGGGGCGTCGAGCAAGACAAGGAGCCCTCTCAGCAGCAGGCAGCACCCGCAGAAGTGCCAGAAACAGGCACTACGAGGATGCGTGAAATGGTGCTCACCCGAAGTCGCACAAAGGAGTCCCACATCGCCGGAGGACAACTTAGGAAGTCGTGCAATGCAGGTTAGAGTGCCGTGGACCCAGGCTGGACTGTGCACAAAGGATTTCCGCCGGAAGTGCACAGAGGCCGGAGTAGCTGCAAAAGTCGCGGTTCCCAGCAATGCAGTCTGGCGTGGGGAGGCAAGGACTTACCTCCACCAAACTTGGACTGAAGAGTCACTGGACTGTGGGAGTCACTTGGACAGAGTTGCTGGATTCAAGGGACCTCGCTCGTCGTGCTGAGAGGAGACCCAGGGGACCGGTGATACAGTTCTTTGGTGCCTGCAGTTGCAGGGGGACTATTCCGTCGACCCACAGGAGATTTCTTTGGAGCTTCTAGTGCAGAGAGGAGGCAGACTACCCCCACAGCATGCACCACCAGGAAAACAGTCGAGAAGGCGGCAGGATCAGCGTTACAGAGTTGCAGTAGTCGTCTTTGCTACTTTGTTGCCGTTTTGCAGGCTTCCAGCGTGGTCCGCAGTTGATTTCTTGGCAGAAGGTGAAGAGAGAGATGCAGAGGAACTCTGATGAGCTCTTGCATTCGCTATCTAAAGAAATCCCCAAAGCAGAGACCCTAAATAGCCAGAAAAGAGGGTTTGGCTACTTAGGAGAGAGGCTAGGCTAGCAACACCTGAAGGAGCCTATCAGAAGGAGTCTCTGACGTCACCTGCTGGCCCTGGCCACTCAGAGCAGTCCAGTGTGCCAGCAGCACCTCTGTTTCCAAGATGGCAGAGGTCTGGAGCACACTGGAGGAGCTCTGGACACCTCCCTGGGGAGGTGCACGTCAGGGGAGTGGTCACTCCCCTTTCCTTTGTCCAGTTTCGCGCCAGAGCAGGGCTAAGGGGTCCCTGAACCAGTGTAGACTGGCTTATGCAGAAATGGGCACCATCTGTGCACATGAAAGCATTTCCAGAGGCTGGGGGAGGCTACTCCTCCCCTGCCTTCACCCCATTTTCCAAAGGGAGAGGGTTTAACACCCTCTCTCAGAGGAAGTCCTTTGTTCTGCCATCCTGGGACAAGCCTGGCTGGACCCCAGGAGGGCAGAAACCTGTCTGAGGGATTGGCAGCAGCAGCAGCTGCAGTGAAACCCCTGAAAAGGCCCAGACCCCAGGGGGCAGAATCCTGTCTGAGGGGTTGGCGGCAGCAGCAGCAGCTGCTGCAGTGGAAACCCCGGAAAGGCAGTTTGGCAGTACCCGGGTTCTGTGCTAGAGACCCAGGGGATCATGGAATTGTCCCCCCAATACCAGAATGGTATTGGGGGGACAATTCCATGATCTTAGACATGTTACATGGCCATGTTCGGAGTTACCATTGTGACGCTACATAGTGACCTATGTGTAGTGGATGCGTGTAATGGTGTCCCCGCACTCACAAAGTTTGGGGAATTTGCCCTGAACAATGTGGGGGCACCTTGGCTAGTACCAGGGTGCCCACACACTAAGTAACATGGCACCTAACCTTCACCAAGTGAGGGTTAGACATATAGGTGACTTATAAGTTACTTATGTGCAGTGAAAAATGGCTGTGAAATAACGTGGACGTTATTTCACTCAGGCTGCAGTGGCAGTCCTGTGTAAGAATTGTCTGAGCTCCCTATGGGTAGCAAAATAAATGCTGCAGCCCATAGGGATCTCCTGGAACCCCAATACCCTGGGTACCTAGGTCCCATATACAAGGGAATTATATGGATGTTCCAGTGTGCCAATGAGAATTGGTCAAATTAGTCACTAGCCTGCAGTGACAATTTTAGAAAGCAGAGAGAGCATAAACACTGAGGTTCTGTTTAGCAGAGCCTCAGTGATACAGTTAGGCACCACACAGGGAACACATACAGGGCATACATTATGAGCACTGGGGTCCTGCCTCGCAGCATCCCAGTGACAAATGGGCAAAAATAAACATACATACAGTGAAAATGGGGGTAACATGCCAGGCAAGATGGTACTTACCTACACTAAACAATGCAGACACTCACCCCCCAGTCACAGATCTAGGTTTAATCCATGATTTATGTATTTTTTCCTCACCATTCCACCCCAGTTTGGACCCAGCCATATGCAAATCAGTCTTGACCCTGTTCCTCGTGGGAACAGTCCAGCTCAAACCACCAAGCCAGGTCCTCCCTGGACCGAAAACAAGCATCCTGGGACTGGTTTCAGGGTGTCACCCTTCATCAGCCTGGCTAGCTTGAATCCAGTGGCACAGTGAGCATGGGTCCCATGTCTGAGCATACCCTAGCCACTTAATTAAGCACAGAAAGACTAACTTTATTAAAACTTTGAAAAGTCATATCTCAAAAAGTACTTAACGTATCCTAAAGATCTTGGGGCCAGATGTATGAAGATTTTGCTTTGCGAGTCCCTAATAGTGAATTTTAAGAAATCGCTATTTCCGGCACGCAAAATATGATGTAACAAAATTGTGAGTCGGAAATAGCGGTTTCTTAAAAATTGTTAATGCAATTTGCGACGTCCAAATACCAAAATTGCGATTTGGTATTTGAAAATCACAAATTGCGAAAACGGTTACCTGGCACAGCCTGATGACATCACAAGCAGGAAGTGAGTCAGCTTATGCTGTTTCCAGGTACCACACCCACAGGAGCAGTCAGAGAGTCACAGTCCAGCCCCAGGGAGCAAGTGTGGGAGCAAGCCAGGACCTAACACCAACATGGCACATGCTGGCAATGGGAAGGAGAAGGGAGAGAGGAAGAGGAAGCTGAAATTCAGTGAGCAAGAATTGGAGGTGCTCACTGAGGAGGTGGTCAGGATCCATGACCGGCTCTTTGGGAAGAGCTCACTCCAGGTACCAGAGAGTGAGAAGTGGAAACTTTGGGCTGACATCCTGACATCCAGACCAAAATCTGCACAGTGGGGGTTGCGCAGCGCTCGGTGGAAGAGATTGCGAGAGGTGGTCCGACCTGTGTTCCCGTGCCAAGGAGAGGGTGGCCAGCAGGCTAAAGGGGGCAAGGAGCACAGGCGGCGGACCATCCACCCAGACACCCTCCACCCCCATGGAAGACCTGGGGGAGTCCACACTGCTTCCAGAAGCTGTCAGTGGGGTCACTGACATTGACACTTCCGGCACACCCAGCACCAGCAAAGGTAAGTCCAATAATGATGTGTATCCCCATATGTGCATGTACAAATGCCCCTTAGGAAATAGCAATTAGTGCAAAGCATTGTGATAAGTAGTCCATTCCACATCTTACATGCGGCACAACAGTACCTTATGGGAGTGGTACTCCACAACCCTGAGCTGAAAATAGCACATAGATAGCAATTAAGTGTACCGACACACAGAAGAACAAAACACACAGTTCATAGTGATACGATGTAAGTGTACATTTATTACCATTGTGCCACATTTGGTGAAACATACATAAATGACATGCTGCACATTGTCGTTGCAGATGGCTCAGGCCCAGCAGCAGAAGATTGTACCAATGTAGGGGATGCAGAAACACAGCCTCTGTCCGACTCAAACACCAGCGAGTCATTGTGTATAGCACCAATCAGACGCAGGGCAAGGGTGTTACCTCTCCACGAGTTGAACCTGGACTCCGATGAAATGGCGGATGAAGGCCACACACCACCCCCAGTAGCTAGATCCACAGGAAGACAGCAGTCCCTGCCCCAGCATCACTCAACTCCCCGCAGGAGGCCTCACGATGCAGGCACACAGCACACAGATGAAGGTGAGGGCCCATCATTCTTTGGTGGCCTTGAAGTGTCCATGCTCAAAGTGCAGCGCCTGCAATGCAAAAACATGAGGGCAATGCACAGGCAGTTGCAGTCACACAATGCCAATATGGGGGGACTGCACAAGCAGTTGGAGTCTCTGAATGCAAACATCTGCAAGCTGCATGAGGGACAGCAAACAGCAGCAGATAACACCAAGGAACTGACAATGGGAATGTTCAATGGCTTTTGCAAATCTGTAAATCGTCTTGCTACATCAACTGCCCTGATATCACAGCGTGCTGTGGCCGCACAGGTGGAGGCAGCACATAGCAGTCGGGACGTTGCCCAGGGATTGGTGCAAATAACCCACGTTCTGGATGCTTTGCTGACAGCACGCAGTGCTACACCCAGCGAACTGGGTGTTGGGGATACTGAGGAGTCATCTAGCCTCAGCAGTCTTGCAGTCCCCGTGATGGATCCTAGGCGTTGCAGTGCCAGGCACAGTACTGCCTGTGAGCCTGATACAAGAGGTGCCAGCAAGGCCACTGCGCACGCAAGTGGAATGCGTGGTTGTAAAGTGACATTGAGGGTTACAGGGGACTACCTTCACATGTAGCAATACAGTAAAACTATGATGATAATAGTGTGACACTGTTAATGGCTCATGTGTATTGCTTTTTCCTAGTGACACTTATGTTACCTGAAGTCAAGGTAATAAAGGTGCTAACTACCGGAATACATGTCAGTGAGGTGATGTTGTCATTACTTACATTTGAAATGGTTGTGTGTGATGTCAGCACGCCTTTGCCTGCCCTCTGCTGCACTGGTCCTGGCTGTAGGGGTGGTATTGGATCATCATCCTCATCTGAGTCTGGCTCCGATATTTCCACAGGTATGCCCCTGGTGGTAGCTATATTGTGCAAGATCGCACATGTGGCCACTATTCTACAGGTCGTGTCCGGGCTGTTCTTTAGTGCCCCTCCACTTTTGTGAATGCACTGGAAGCGACTCTTCAGCAGGCCAAAGGTGCGGCCCACCACATTGCGGGTTGCCCTGTTTGCTGAATTGTATCTCCACTCTGCTGGTGTAGCTGGATTTAGGTAGGGCGTCATCATGTAGGTGCGCACTGCGTAGGCACGGTCTCCTGGAAGGAACAGAGGGTATAATGAGTAGCTGTGCCATCTGACGTCACACTGCCATCAATGCAACATTGTAAAGTTGGAAATTACCCAGTAGATATCCTTCACCAAATTCCCCAGCTAGCAGTCTTATGTGAATCCCGTTGTGGCGAAAGATGTACGAGTCATGTATGCTCCCTGGGTACCTGGCCACGAGATCAGTTATGATGTAGGAGGCATTGCATATCACCTGTATGTTCACCGAATGTTGGTATTTACAGTTGCGGTATACATAATCTGTGGTCGATGGTGGACAGATTGCAACATGTGTCCCATCTATGGCACCTAGGACATGGGGGAACTGTCCTATCTGCTAGAAATTGATTTTTGTCTTCTGGATTTCCTGTGGGGTGTGGAGGAATCTGATGTACTGGTGTATCCTGCTCAGCATGGCATTTAGAAATGCATTGAAAAATCTAGAGAGGGCACTCTGTGATACCCCTCCAGCTCCTGCTATGACCCCTTGATAGCTCCCGGAGACAAATAGGTGCATAATACCTGCACATGGGTGGGTATGCTATTGGTCCTGTGTGTTGTGCGCTGCAGTATGGGTTGTAGCTCAGCTATCAGGTCAAGTATCATGGCTGAGCTCAACCTGTACTTATCAAAAATGTCCTCCTCAGTCTGGTCAGAAAGGCTAATGCGCACTCTGAAAATGCGCTCCTGTCTCCTCCTCCCTCTCCTCAAACCTGCCAAGACCCTTATTCTCCTCGCCATGACGTAGAGTGCAGCCATTGTGGAAAAGAGGCTGAGGCATTCTGGGCTTCTTTATATAGGTTGCAGCTGGTTACCACCTGGTTTCAGTCTGTGGTAAATTGCATGTGCAAAAGGCCATTCTGCGAATCGCAGTTTGCGACCAAAAATACCGATTCTGTATTTGCGAGTTGCTATTCGGGCTCACAATTTGCATTATGCAAATAGCGATTCGGTTTTTCATGTCGCAAATTGCGATACGCAAAACCATGTCGCTTCGCAAAAATTCACAATTTTTGTGATTCCTTGTTTTTGGCCTGCGAATGCCTTTCATACAACGCAAAACAAGTTTTTGCATTCGTAAACAGCCGATTTCTGCAATTCTCACTGTTTGCGAATGCAAAAACGTTTGATACATCTGGCCCTTGGTCTTAAAATTTATATAAAAGTCTGAAGTATTTTTTATAAATTCTGGTCTCGAGTTATTCATTGAGTGCGTGTGATGCATGGTTGGATTAGTGAGTACAGCAAATACTTAGCACATCTCCTGGATTAGCCTAACTGCTTGACCAGCTCCCTTAAAAATTGAAGCGTTAGGTGATCTAATTTTTAACTCTGAAAACTAACGTGTGGCTGCCTGCACCCCCTGCACAGTGTGCCTAGTATTATACACTACGTAGAGTGCCAGCCTGCTACACACACACACACTCAAAAGATTTATTTGGTATATCTCCTAACCGGAGGTATGAAAATACAAAAATATACTTAGTAACAGGTAAGTAAAGGCATAAAATATCATGAGCCCCTATTTGGTGGGGGGGGGGGGGCAAAACATATACTAAAAAAATGGAATGCGAAAATCACTCCCAACCCACACTACAACCCAAGGACCCTTAGGACTGGGGAAGTACTAAAACCCCAAAGGTAAGTAGGTAGAATTCCCCATTCACTGTGTGCAGAGTTGTAATCCCGGGTCAGTGTCCATTACAAAACATGGGAAAGTTGTGATTTGAGTTTACGCATTTTAGGACCCTTCCCAGAGAACCCCAAGGAAACCTGTTAGGACAAGAAAGTTTGGATAGTGCCCCCATGCGTAGATACCCAGAACAGAGGAGTCCCTATACCAGGGAGCCCCGCTGCAAAGGGATGAAATTATGTTGGAACCTCCCATTGAGGTCAGTGGGGACCTCAGTTGTCCAGCTGCTATTGTGATCCTTGGACCAGGTCGGTGGAACCCAGGTGTGGATTCCTGAAGAAAAGGACCTTAGAAAAGAAGGGACAGAGTCCAGACCAATCGGAAGTGCCCAGGTGGTGCAGGAGGGAAATATCCACTCTTCTCGGATATGCTTTCCTTTTGGAGTGGGGATGGATAAGTGCAGCTGTGGAGTCCAGGTGATGTAGGGGGATCCCATGCCAGTCATCGAATTGCAGAGCACGCAGTGGTCAAAGGGAGTGTTAGACTTGCCATTCTTGGCGTGGTCTCCCCTAAATTTGTGCCCCTGCTTCCAAAGTTGTTTCTGTGTGCTGGACTCTGTTTTTGCTGTTTTGTTTGCTCTGGACACTTTACCACTGCTGACCAGTGCTACAGTGTAAGTGTTCCCTGTGTAAATTATATGTGTAATTGGCTTATCCATGATTGGCATGTTTGATTTACAAGTAAGTCCCTGGTAAAGTGCACTAGAGGTGCCTAAGGCCTGTAAATCAAATGCTACTTGTGGGCCTGCAGCACTAGTTATGCCACCCACATTAGTAGCCCTGTAAACATGGCTCAGACCTGCCACTGCAGTGTATGTGTGTACAATTGTAAACTGCCAATTTGACCTGGCAAGTGTACCCATTTGCCAGGCCTAAACCTTCCCTTTTTCTATATGTAAGGCACCCCTAAGGTAGGCCCTAGGGAGCCCCATGGGCTGGGTGCAGTGTATGTTAAAGGTGGGACATGTACTGTTGTGTTTTACATATCATAACAGTGTAATACTGCTAAATTTTAGCTTCACTGTTGCACAGCCTATCTCTCTCACAGGTTAACTTTGGGGTTGCCTTTAAATAACTTTGGGAGCAGATAGAAATATGGAGTTTAGGGTCTCTGAGCTCACAATTAAAAAATACATCTTTTAGTGAAGTTGGTTTTTAGATTGTTAATTCGAAAATGCCACTTTTAGAAAGTAGGCATTTTCTTGCTTAAACCATTCTATGACTGCCTGTTTGTGGATTGGCTGTCTGGGTCAGGTTGACAGTTGGGCTGTTCACACCTCTCCTCTAGACAGTGACACAAAGGGAGCTGGGTGTAGTCTGCATATCTTGATGAGCCATCTGTGCTTGGAGGGGAGTGGTCACTCACACCTGCAAGGGCAGTGCCTGCCCTCACACAATGCAACCCCCTGGTGTGTGTCTGGGGCCTGGCCTGGGCAAAGCAGGATCTTGTGAACAGCAGAGACATTTCTTCGAAGTAGGCCTACTTCAAAGGCAGAAAAGTGAATAAGTATTGGATCCAAAACCCCAGAAAATTAGATTACTTCTCAAACCAAGAGGAACCTCTGCCAAGGAGAAGAGCTGGAGAGTTGGAGGAGTACTGCCAATTTGTCTGTGCTTTGCTGGGTTGGCCTGCAGCAGCTGTTTCTGCATGAGAGAACAAAGACTGACTTTTGTGCGACTTCCCACTGGTGGAGAATCTCCAGGGGCATGAACTGAGCTTGCCTCCTGTTGTTGAAGTCTCAGAGACATCAAAGACTTCCCTCTGCCCGCACCTGAGCTCTCTGCTGAGACTCCTTCCCTGCCAAGTGGTGCCCTAACCTGTCTCTGGGCCCTTGAAAGGTGAAGCTGGTGGAAAATGACAGAAATCCACGCACAGACTGCTGTGTGGGGAAACTCTTGACACACTATCCGCAACGTGGCTGATAAATGATGCACCGCCGGCCTCGCAGCTAAAATCAACACTCCACCTGCATGGCGGCTGGGAGATCGATGCATCACGGCTGGAGAAATTACGTGCAGCACCCGCTAGCTGCTGCTGATGATGCAGGCCCTCTGCAGCATGGTTTCCTGACACCGTACGACCAGATTTCGAACGCAACATCGATGGGTGAAAAATCAACACAAAGCCTGCCCAGACCACAGGTGCCCGTCTGGGAATCGACGCATCGCTCTCTTGTGGGACAGAGAAAATGACGCATGCCGACCGGACCGGAGAAGGAACAACGCACAGTTTTGTTTGCAAGTGAGAAATCGATGCATCACTGGCCTTTTTCGGCACACGCTCGCCTGTGCAGCTTTATTTTTTACACTAACCAGGTGCATTGTGTAACAACAGCATTTTCACTGTTTTCTAAGGATTAAGACTTATTATTTTTTTTCATTCATATCTTGACTTGTGTATGTTGGATTTGTGTCATTCTGGTCTTGTTTGATTTAGATAAATATTACCTATTTTTCTAAACCAGTGTGGTGTCCATTTTGTAGTGTTTTCACTATATTACTGTGTGTGTTAGTACAAATACTTTACACATTGCTTCTGAAGTTAAGCCTGCCTGTTTCTGCCAAGCTACCAAGGAGGTGAGCGCGGGGGCTTAACTGAGTGTGATTCTCATTTACCCTGACTAGAGTGAGGGTCTTTGCTTGGACAGGTGGTAACCTGACTGCCAACCAAAGACCCCATTTCTAGCGGGGAGTTTGCAGGATTTGTGGTGGCCAGCAAGGTCCAGGTGACCCAACCACTGCAGGTATGTTGGGACAAGCCCTCAGCAAGCAGGAGAGCCAGCAGGACCCTCTGGCAGCAGGCATAGGGAGTCACAGGGAGGCCTCAGCATCCCAGCAAAAAGTGATGCCCATGTTGCAGGAGTTGCAGAGGACATCATTCTTGGAGCTGCAGAGTGCTGGAGACTGGGGCTTCTTGGAGTTGGGAGGTCTTAGGAGTGAAGAGCCAACAAGCCTTGACAGCGACAAGCACATGCGGTGCAAAGGAGTTCCAGCCAAACAGCTCCAGCGAGGGACCACAGACTTCTCAGTTGTAAAGAAGACAGTTTGGACTTCAGTAGAGCTACAGAACCACCACCTATGTTGTAGAGCCTTGAAGAGTCTGTGGGACAGCAGAATCCACAACCCGGTTGTCGTTGTTGAGGTGCCTGCAGATGCAGGGAAGTGACTCCTTCACTCCAAGAGAGATTCCTTCTTGCTTTCCTAAGTGCAGGCAGAGTCCCTGTGACTTTGGAGGATGCATGGTCACAGGGTGTACAAAAGTCTTGCAGAATTTGGAAACAAAGTTGCAGTAGTAGCCCTCCTACTGGTTCCAATATTGTTCTTAGTTCCAGCGAAGAACTGCATTGGTTCCGGTGTCCAGGTTGCAAAAGTGTCTTGCAGAGGAGACTTGCAGACTGTTCCTGAAGTCTTGCAGATGAATCTATGGGCCCACCCTTAGGGGAGCCATTAAGTGACCCAGCAAGAGGGTTGGGCACTTACTGCAGTGACCCATTTCTTAGGGAGGTCAGGGACGTCACCCAGCTAGACTAACCAGGGACCTCTGCTCATCTTATTTTCAAGATGGCAGAATCAAGAGGCCACCTGGCACAGCTCTGTGCACCTCGCTAGGGGAGGAGCTGGACAGGGGGGTGGTAACCGCCCGGGGTCCTGCACAAGAGTAAACCAGTTTATGCAAGGAGGGCACCAAATATGCCCTTCAAAGCAGTCTGGTGGCACTTGGAGGCACCCCAACCCCAGCCCAGTGACACCTATTGCTAAAGGAGAGGTGGTCATACCTCTCTCTTACTGGAAATCCTTTTTTCTTCCTTCCCCTGCCCGAGTTACGCTCAGCAGCAGGAGGGCAGAACAGTGTCTGGTGTTGGCAGCAGCAAGGGCTGGCATTTCAAACCTTGCAACGCTGTACAAGTAGACATGTGGGATCCCCTAGGGAACCCATATAGTACACGAGATCATGCAACTAACACTGGAATCAGTGTTGTTGCATGATTCCAACATGTTTGATACCAAATATGCCTAGGTTTGGTGAATCCATTATGTAGGTGGATATCTCGTGCTGACCAGTGTCCACTACATATCTTAAGTTGGCTTCACCATACTTAAAAAGCCCAGAAAATGGGGTCTGGGGTTTGTAGAGGCACCTCTGCACACTCCGGGGTGCCCTCACACTGAGAACCATGCACCCTGCTCTTGGCTGAAGGGTCTAACTTAGGAGTGACTTATAGAGTCAGAGTGCAGTGACCATGATATAAGCAAACCTTATATCTGGGGTGAATGTTGCATGCACCGTTTCACACAGGATGCTATGGCAGGCCTGTAGTCACAGTTTGTATAGGCTCCCATGTATGGCACAATACATGCTGCAGCCTATGGGGGACCCCGGGGGTACCAATTCCCTGGGTACCTAAGTACCATATATTAGGGACTTACATGGGTGCACCAGTATGCCAATTATGGGGTGTAAAAGTTACTTAACTCAATTTAGGGAAGAGAGTACTGACACTGAGGTGCTGGTTAGCACAATCTCAGTGCCCTACAGTCTAAACATACTGACACCAGGCACAAAAAGGGGGAGTAACCTAGGCAAGAAAGGTGCTACTTTCCTACATAACTCCCTCCCAAACGAAAGAGGATAACACTAGCCTTACCCAGGTGAGTCTTCATTTTCTAAGTGGAAATATCTGGACAGTCCATCTGCGTTGGCGTTGTTACTCCCAGGTCCATGTTCCACAGAAAAGTCCATCCCCTGAAGGGAAATGGACCACCTCAAAATTTTTGGATTTTCACCCTTCATCTGTTTAAACCAGAAGAGGGGCTTCTGATCTGTCTGAAGGATGGAGTGAGTGCCAAGCAGATATGGCCTCAGCTTCTTCATGGCCCAGACCACATCAGAGGCCTCCCTCTCTATAGCAGACCAACGTTTCTCTCAGTGGATCAACCTTCTGCTGATGAAAGCCTCTGTTGATCCTGGCCCTCTTCATTAAGTTGGGATAGTTCTGCTCCTATTCCAATTTTGAAGCAGCTGTCTGAACAATCAATTGATTTGAGTATCCAGGACTTTAAGGTGGAAGCTGAGCACATGGCCTTTTTCAGGGCATCAACGGCCTCTTGACAGCTAACTGTCAAGTTTACCTTGTCTGGTAGAGACTTCTGGTTGCAGATTCCTTACCTTGGAATTTCCTCCAGGCGTCAAACTGGATCTGGAGATTTTTTTTCAAGCAGTACCTTTGCATACCGTAAGGTTCCATTGGTCGACTCCTCGTCTGTCGTTGGCATCGTGGTCGCTGTGATGACATCATGGTAGCATATAGGTGATGCCTCAGCATGCTGGCGTCAGTTGTTTTCTTTCCATGCCAGCTAACGTGCAGATCTGGAGAGAGCTACCCTCAGTTGTTTTTTGACTGACTTTGACTGTTTTGTCAAGTTTTTGACACTCATTTGGTGCGTGGAGGATGTCAGGCAAGATCGGTTTCAAGCCGCGTGACTCCTGTCACCGCATGGTGTCGGTGACAGATCTGCACCTCATGTGTGTGTGGTGTCTGAAGCGCGATCACGTCCCGAAGTCGTGTTCCGAGTGCTGGGCCATGAACCTGAAGGCTTTGAGGGAGCGGTCCCTAAAGCTCATAGTGGACCGGCGCTTAACTCCGTGTCGCTCCCGGTCTTGCGCAAGAGGAGGGTCACAAGACCACCTGCAGAGCCACCACCTCTCTTCTTCGTCCCATTCGAAGTCATCAGGACATTCCGGTCACAAAAAGAAGTTGTTGAAGAACAAACGTTCTTCGACTTCATCCCGTCGCTCGGACAGTGAGACGCAGGAAGAGCATCGACTCTCTAGGCCTCCATCTTCAGAGCCAGTTTTTTTGGTCGGCTCCACGCTTCTCTGAGTTTCTGGGAGCCAGAGCCACCCCAGCCTAACTTAAGGAATTCTATGAGGCCATGTGCCTAATTGTTGGGCAAACCAACCCCTCTGCAATGCCTTTGGTCCCAGTGGGGTCAGAAGGAGCCACCTCATGTTCCAGACCAGCAGTTTCGGGCCTGCTCAGACAGGCTCCTCAGGATCTGTTGTTGGATTCATGCCGGGCCTGTCGTGCCAACGTAACTGTCCCCAGGCCCACGATTGACACCGAGCCCATACTTATACCCAACCCCGACGTGAAACTGGACTGACGTCACTCAACACTGGTTCCGTCTTCAGCGTGGCCTATGTTCCACAGGTTGGATGCTGATCCATATTCTTATGGATACGAGGAAAGTGTGGAGGGGTCGCTGGACCCTGTAGAATTCCAGCTGTAAGACCCTGAAGTGGAATGGGCACATTGATTAGGCAAAGCTAGTGGTCTCGATACATCTCCTGGCGCTGGCATGCTTTCTCCTGCTACCGTGGCTACAGAAGAGGGAGTGTCATATTCAATGGTGGTGTGAAGGGTGGCTGAAGTCCCCGGCCTTGAGCTACCTTCTGTAGCAGTCAGGACTACCCTCCTGGATGAGGTACTTAACCTTGGGCTTCCACCTCAGAACCCCTTTTACCTTTTAATGAAGCCCTCACTGATGCCCTTGTGAGTACATGGTCCCAACCCAGCACCGGGGCTCCTTTGAACAGGACAATTGCCCACCACCATCAGCCTGCTCCAAACGACCTTAAATTCCTGACCCAACAGCCTACACCTGAGAGTCCTGTCATCCAGTCTTCTTCCTCACAGGGCTCATTCCCATCCGCACCTCCGGGTAGGGAATCGAAGAGACTAGATCAGCTTGGGAAGAATCTGTTTTCTTCATCCAGTCTGGCACTGCGGTCTATAAACACCACATGTCTTTTGGACTGCTATTCCCATACTCTATGGGATATAGTCATGCAGGTGCTGTGGCAGGTCCCAGAAGAGGCCTGGGCCGGTCTCTCTCTGAAGCTGTTGTTTTTGGGAAGGATGTGGCCAAGTTCACAATATGTTGTGGGCTGGACATGACTGACTCACTGGGCAAATCGGTTACATCGATGGTGGTCTTATGGTGCCATGCCTGGTTGAGGACATCTGGCTTTTCGGGGGATGTCCAACAATCTCTCATTGACATGCCCTTTGAAGACAAAGCGGACTCAGTGCTTGAGTGCTTTATGTCCTGGGCTATGGCTTGGTCCCTTGGCCTTGCGGCCACTCCTCACCCCTGACAGTCCACTTTTCACCCCTTTTATGGCTACAGAATGGGCGACCAACCGTGTCCATTCCCCTCCAACCACGAGACACGCATGCTGCACAGCCTCTGCATGGCCGTGCACATGGGATCCTAGGTGCTCGTGGGTCAGGGAGCCAGTGGTCCACCCAGTCCACCTCCGCTCTGCCTTCCTAGTCTATCGCTTTATCCTGGACCAGTTGGTGGCAGGATCTGCCATCACCTGCCCCACCAGGAATCCATCATGACAGACAGGTGGGTTTTGCAGATAGTCTGAAGGGGCTACTCCCTCCCATTCGGGACTACCTCTCCGTCCATGCCACCATTCTACGATCAGATGATGGAGGATCACCTGGTGCTTCTACACGAGTGAGCTACGTCTCTCTTGGCCAAGGGAGTCATAGAGAGGGCCCTGTAGCAGAAGTAGGTTGTGGTTGTTATTCCAGCTACTTTCTGATGCCCAAAAAGGACAAGGGCCTCCGCCCTATTCTAGTCCTTCAATCTCCTCCTCCAGATAAGTTCAAAAGGCTCACTCTGGCTTAGGTCTTATCTGCCCTGGACCGTGGAGACTGGATTATAGCATTGGACTTGCAGGATGCCTACTTTCACATTCCCATCCTGCCTGCCCACAGACGCTACTTGTGGTTTGTGGTAGGTCAGGAGCAATTTATTTACCGTGCTCCCTTTCGGCCTTACCAGTGCCCCTCTGGTGTTCACGAAAGTGATAGCGGTGGTAGCAGCTCATCTGCTCCAGCTAGGGTTTTCAGTCTTCTCCTACCTCAATGACTGGCTGTTGAAGGCAGGCTCACACCAGGCTGTCCTCTCCCACCTCCCGGCGAAGGCAAACCACCCGCATTCGTTGGAGTTCACGATAAATGATAAACATGCCAAACTCACACCTGACTTCTTCTCAGATGCTCCCTTTCATCTGAGCTGTTCTGGACACAGTGCAGTTCTGGGCCTATCATTCCAAAAAGCGAGTCAAGGATATTCAGGCTATGATACTGATGTTTCGTCCTCTATCCTGGGTTTCTTTGAGAATGGCTCTGAGGCTACTGGGCCTCATGGCTTCCTGCGTCCTGCTGGTGACACATGCCTGATGGCATATGCGGGCTCTGCAGTGGGACTTGAAGTTCTAGTGGGTGCAGCATCAGGGGAATCTCTCCAACATGGTCCAGATCTCAGAAGGAACTGCGCAGGATCTGCAGTAGTGGCTTTCAAATTGCAATTGGGTCAGAGACAGATCCCTCTCCTATTTCCAACCAGATCTCACAGTAGTGACAGATGCATTACTCCTGAGCTGGAGTGGCCATATTGGGGAAGCAGAGATCAGAGGCGTCTTGTCTCTGTCGGAGTCTGGGTTCCACATCAATCTGTTGGAGCTCAGGGTGATCGGGCTTGCATTGAAAGCATTCCCTCCCTCTCTACAAGGGAAAGTGGTTCAGGTGTTCACAGACAACACCATTGCCATGTGGTACTGCAGCAGGCGGAGTGGGGCCATGGACCCTTTGTCAAGAGGCTCTGCACCTCTGGACATGGCTGGAGTGTCAGGGCATATCCCTGGTGGTTCAACATCTGGCAGGCTCTCTGAACTCAGCCATCAATGCATAGTCGATCACGAATAGCGCCTCTATTTGAACATTGCACAAGGTCTCTTTCAGCAGTGGTGAGAGCCTTGGTTGGATCTGTTCATCTCTGCAGAGAACACACAATGTCAGCTGTTGTGCGCATTGAAGTTTCCGAGGTGGCACTCGCTCTGCTACACTTTTCGCATTGAGTGGAATTCAGGTCTCCTTTACATCTTCCCGCCGATACCACTTGTACCAAGAGTTCTGAAAAACATCAAGAACGACTGTGTCTAAGTCATTCTTGTGGCTCTGGACTGGGCATGAAGAGTATGGTATCCTGAGCTTTTGAGCATGGTTATCAATCCTCCAATCAGACTGCCCCTTCGGGAGGGTCTTCTGTCCCAGCAGAAGGGGACGGTTCTCCACCCATACCTGTCCAGTCTCTGCCTCCTTTAGTGGAGACTGAGCGGCGGCAGTTGACATCTTTCAACCTTCTGCCCAAAGTCAGCAATGTTATCTTGGCAGCCAGGCATCACTCCACCAAAACTGTATACGCCTGTCATTGGAACAAATGTGTGGCATGGTGTACCAACAAATCTGTTGATTCCCTTCCTGCACCTCTGTCTGAGGTTCTCCTATTCATCATCTCTCTCTTGCCCAGCAGGGCTCTCCTTTTGACACTCTTAAAGGCTACCTGTCTGTCATCTCTGCCTTCCTCAGACTGCCAGATTAACCATCCTTATTCAAATCTCCCATCATTGGGTGGCTTCTTAGGGACTCACTCACATGTTCCTAACTACCCCATTCATAATGCCACAGTTGGATTTGAACCTGGTGCTTACATACCTTAAGTGTGCCCCCTTTGAGCCACTGCATAATTGTCCCCTGAGGCTTCTCACTCTGAAAACTGCATTTCTTTTTGCTGTCACTTCCCCTAGCAGAGTCTGCAAGCTCCAAGCTCTTTCTTCGAAGCCACCAAATTGCTGTCTAGCCTGACAAAGTGGTCCTTCCTACCAGGGCATCTTTCTTTCCTAAAGTGGTCATGCCCTTTCCTGAAGGCCAATACATCACTTTGCCTACCTTTCATGCAGCCCTACATCCTTCTAATGAAGAGGAGAGACTCCACCATTTGGATCCAAAAAGAGCGTTGGTGTTCTACCTCAATCGTACCAAAAATTTACAGGTGGACAATCAACTCTTTGTAGGTTGTTTGGTTGCGAAGAAAGGAAGGGAGGTGCAGAAGCCATCCATCTCTCGATGGGTTGTCCTCTGCATCAAGATGTGCTACACTTTGGCAAAGAAGCAACCCCCTGAGGGTTTGCATGCTCATTCAACCAGAGCAACTGCTGCAACCACAGTGTTAGCATGCTGATTTCCAGCCCTGGACATCTGCCAGGCCACAATATGGGTGTCTCTCCACACAGAGGCGGGTACTTTGGCCGTTCGGTCCTGCAGGACTTTCTAGTATGATTTTGGTTTGCAGCCCACTGCTGAGGATGGTATTGCTTGGTTATCTATTCTAAGGTAAGGAATCTGCAACTAGAAGTCTCTATCAGATGAACAAGTTACTTACCTTCAGTAAAGAATTATCTGGTAGAGACATATTCTAGTTGTAGATTCCTTACCGACCCACCCTTTATCCCCGCTTGCGAACTGATTTATAGGGAAAAGGCCTCCCTTTTCAGGGCCCTAGTTCTGGCGCACCAATATCAGACTTCTTAATGGCTCCGCACTACTGGCATGGAAAGTTGTGGAAATTAACTGACATCAGCATACCGGGGTGGCTCCTATATGCTACCGCAACATCATCACAGTGCCCACGATGCCAAAGATAAACACAAAGTGGACTGACTCCACCTGACGGCGAGCAAGGGTACTGCTCGAAGAAAACCCTCTGGATCCAGTCTGACGCCTGGAAGAAATTCTGAGGTAAGAGATCTGAAACTGGAGTATGTCTCTACCAGATAATTTGTTACCAAAGGTAAGTAACTTGTCCTTTAGGTATTTTCTTAGAGGCAAGATCATTCATGGGTGTCAAAATGGATCCATACCCCTTTACATATCTCCTATAATACCCAGTTAGGCTCAGAAAAGCTATGACCGGAGTCTTAGTAGTGGGAGCAACCCAATCCACAATGTTTGAATTTTGCTCTTGTGGGAGCTGGCCTGGTTTGTAGTGGGTACGTTGGGTACTTACACCATATACCAGGTCCAGTTATCCCTTATTAGTGAAATGTAGTAGTGTTCTAGCAGGTTAGGCTGATAGAGGCAGCTGTAGCAGAGTAGCTTAGGCTGAACTAGGAGACATGCAATACCACTATAGGTACACAGTACTTATACACAAGTAAAGACATTACTCAGTGTTACCAAAAATAAAGGTAGGTTATTTTAGTCACACAAGGCCAAAAATATCTAAGAGGCAATACCCCTTCTGGAGGTAAGTATTATACACAATATGTACACTAGACACCAAAATAAGGTAAGTAATTAGCCATAGGATAGTGCAAACAATTGGAAATGCTGTAGAATGCAATAAGGAAAAATAGGTCTAGGGACAACACAAACCATATGCTAAAAAAGTGGAATGCAAATCACCAATTCCCCCCTAGACAAGTGTAGAGAATTGCTGGGAGAGTAGGAAAACCACAAAGGTGAGTAAAATACCCTACCCCAGAGCCCAGGACAATAGGAGTAAAGTACTGCATTTCCTTAGGACACACTACAAGTCGTGATTAGAGTTATTGCAAGAACCAAGCAAGACTGCAAACAACAAATGGTGGATTCCTGGACCTGAAGACCTGTAAAGAGAGAAGTCCAGAAGTCGCAGAAGATTCAAGGAAGGACAGGAGCCCCTGCCAATCTAGAAGAGGGTGCAAAAGAAGAGTCCCTGGTTGGACGAAGACAGCAGAAATGCACCAAGAGAAGATGGCTGCGGGTTCCTGCATAATGCAATGGATGTCCCACATGGCGATGTTGATGCAGGTGAGTTTCAGCGCTGGATTCGTCCAACAAGCCTTGGTTCAAGCAATGTCGCGGTTTGTGTCAAAGTGGCGCTGCCTGGACCCAGGAGGGACCTGGAGGCCTCAAGTTGGACTGAGGAGGAAGAGGGGGCTCCCAACACTGGAGGGAACCCAAAGGTGACCAGGCAGCATCCACAGAGGTCCCAGGACACGGGGACAAACAAGGTGCAAATTGCAGTTGGTGCAGCACTACAAAAGAAGGTCCCACGCCGCTGGAGAACAACTCAGCAAGTTGAGCCTCGCAGGATAGAGTGCTGGGGACCTGGGCCAGGCTGTACATGAAGGATTCCTGCAAATAGTGCAAAGAGGCCTCAGGAGGTGAAGATGACGCGGTGCACAGAGGTACTGTCGCAATACTGGAAGGCAAGATCTTACCTCCTCCAAATTTGGACAGCAGGACCTTAGGACAGTCTGTGTCGAAGGTGTCCACCACCTGTGTTCCAAGGAGCATGCTCGTTGCCAGGAGAGGGGTCCAGGAGAACTGGTCGTCATCTTAGAAGGTGCATGCGGTCCTTCTGGTACAGAGGGAAGACAGGGAGTCACCAGAGCGTGCACACTGCGGAAACTGTTGCAGTTGATGGCTGGAGCTGATGTTGCAGAGTAAAAGTAGCCCTTCTGGATACTTTGTTGCTGTTACAGCGGTTCCTGGAGCAGTCTGCGGTCGATCCGAGATCAGAGGATGAAGCAGTGGTTGCAGAGGATTCCTGATGGAAATTTGCAAGCAGAATCTGAAGAGAAACACACAGGAGAGACCCTAAATAGCCCTGAGAGGAGGATTGGCAAACTTATCAGGTATGGACCCATCAGGAGGGGTCTCTGATGTCACCTGATGGCACTGGCCTCTCTCAGAGGCCTCCAGAGTGTCCCCACATCTTGGAAAACAAGATGGCTGAAGTCTGGGACACACTGGAGGCGCTCTGGGCACTACCCCTGGGGCGGTAATGGACAGGGGAGTGGTCACTCCCCTTTCCTTTGTCCAGTTTCACGCCAGAGCAGGGACTGGGGGTCCCTGAACCGGTGTAGACTGGCTTATGGAAGGAGGGCACCATCTGTGCCCTTCAAAGCATTTCCAGAGGCTGGGGAGGCTACCCCTCCCCAGCCTTTAACACCTATTTCCAAAGGGAGAGGGTGTAACACCCTCCTCCCAGAGGAAATGCTCTGTTCTGCTTTCCTGGGACTGAGCGGCTCAGACCCCAGGAGGACAGAACCCTGTCTGTAAGGTGGGAGCAGCTGTAGCTTCAGTGCAAGCCTCAGAGAGCTCGTTTGGCAGTACTGGGGGTCCATGGTGGAGCCCTCAGGATGCATGGAATTGGCTCCCCAATACCAGATTTGGAGTGGGAGGACAATTCCATGATCTTAGACCCCCTTACATAGCCATATTCGGAGTTTTGTGAAGCTACATATAGGTATTGACCTATCTGTAGTGCACGCGTGTAATGGCGTCCCCACACTCACAAAGTCCTGGGAATTGGCCCTGGACTGCGTGGGCGCACCTTTGCTAGTGCAAGGGTTCCGTCACACCTAGTAATTTTGCACCTAGCCTTTAGTAAATGAAGGTTAGACATAAAGGTGACTTATAAGTTACTAAAGTGCAGTGAAAAATGGCTGTGAAATAGTTTGTGCACTATTTCTCGCAGGCTGCAGTGGCAGTCCTGTGAACGGGGTTGTCTGAGCTCCTTATGGGTGGCAAAAGAAATGCTGCAGCTCATAAGGAACTCCTGGAACCCCACTGCCCTGGTTACCTAGGTACCACATACTAGGGGCTTATAAGGGGGGTCCAGTGTGCCAATTGAAATTGGTAAATGAAGTCACTAGCCTTTAGTGACAAATTTAAGAGCAGAGAGAGCATAAGCACTGAGGTTCTGGTTAGCAGAGCCTCAGTGAAACAGTTAAGCACTATTGACAACACACACATTAGGACACAAACTATGAGCACTGGGGTCCTGACTAGCAGGATCCCAGTGAGACAGGCAAAAACATACTGACATACATGAGAAAATGGGGGTAACATGCCAAGAGAGATGGTGCTTTCCTACAGCTGTGTTAAGGTTGAACTTGGCCTCCACCTAGCAGGTGGCCCACGTAAACCACCTTGCTGTGCCCTATCTGGCATTTACTTGCCTTGATAGTGAGACCTGCCTTTTTCAAGGCCTCCAGTACACTTTTGAGGTGGACCAGGTGATCTGCCAGGTAGAAATAAAGACAGCAATGTCATCTAGATATGCTGCACTAGACTTCCAGGCATGCCAAAACCTGATTCACCAACCTCTGAAATGTGTCAGGTGCATTTTACAACCCAGGGTTATCACAGTAAACTAGAAGTGTCCATCAGGATTTGAAAATGCTATTTTTGGTTGACCTGATCTGCCAATAGTCTGCAGTCAGGTAAAAACTGCTGAGATACGTGGCTGCAGCCAATCAATGAATTCATCTGCCCAGGGTATACGATGGGATTCAGTCTTAGTGACTGCATTGAGGCCTCTGTAGTCTACACAGAACCTCATCTCTTTCTTTCCGCACTGGGAGTGAGGTTTTGGTTCAAGGACTACAGGACTAGCCCAAGGGTTGTCTGACGGCTCGATAACACTCAACACCAGCATCTTTTGGACCGCTACCCTAATGTAATCTCTGACATGGTTAGGCTGCCTGTAGATTTTACACTTGACAGGCAGACTATCACCTTTGTCCACATCATGGGCATACCAGGTAGTCTGATTGAGTGTCAGGAAAAGCAGTTTTGGAAACTGACTTACTGTCTGCAGTCAGTTGGTGTTGGTCATTGAGGATGTCAGAAAAGACTACTCCGTCTATTGAGCCATCAACAGGGTTGTGGGAGAGGAGATAGGGAGAGGGTGTAGGAACCTGGCCTGATTTGTGCTGGACACCCATGGTGTTGGCACCTTATACCAGGTCCAGGTAACCCCAATTAGTGAAGCGTAGACAGTGTTTAGAGAGCCAGGGCTCTCTAGAGGTTGCTGTGGATGCGCAGCCTAGACTTATGTAGGAGACATACAAAGCTTATGCAATCCTACTATGGTCAAACAACAACTTATCACACATGAAAGAACACATAGGGGGGTCATTACAACATTGGCGGTAAAAGCTGCTTACTGCCGTGCAGAAGACCGCCAATACACCGCCACGACAGGGGAATTCCGCCGCAGCTATTATGATCCACTTTTCGGAATCCGCCAAAATTCAGTCACGCACACAACTCTGCCACACCAAAGGTCAGTGTTAAAATGGCGAAAACAAAACCTCCACCTCCACGCCAACAGAAACACGCCCATGCTATCACGACACACGAATCCACGCGGCGGTCTTTCAACCGCGGTACACACCGCCGCGCTCAAAATACACACACATCTCCAAAACACCGCCACATTGGACAATTCAAAATACACACACCTGATACACATACACACACCACTCCCACACAATCAATATTATATAAAACACACACCCACATCACCCACAAACCCCTACTACCAAAAAGTTAGACGAAGGCCAGAGAGACAGCACAGCATAGACAACCCCACCATACAGAGGCACACAACACCATCCCCCACACAACATCCATGCACAAAACACCACACACCACTAAACATCACTACACTCATCACCACATACACCACCTCACACATCACACACACCACCCCATGGCACGCCAAAGACACCCCCGCTTTTCGGAAGAGGAGCTCAGGGTCATGGTGGAGGAAATCGTACGGGTAGAGCCACAGCTATTTGGCTCACAGGTGCAGCACACATCCATAGCCAGGAAGATGGAGCTATGGCGCAGAATAGTCGACAGGGTCAACGCTGTGGGACAACACCCAAGAAATCAGGAGGACATCAGGAAGAGGTGGAACGACCTACGGGGGAAGGTGCGTTCAGCAGTCTCCAGGCACAACATTGCGGTACAGCAGACTGGCGGCAGACCCCCACCTCCTCCCTCACAACTAACAACATGGGAGGAGCAAGTCTTGACCATCATGCATCCAGAGGGCCTCGGAGGAGTCGGTGGAGGAATGGACACTGGTAAGTCAAATCTTAACTATCATATCCCCCACCCTACCTGCATGCTATCACACACCCCCACCCTCACCCCCTCACCTATCACTCCAATCCTCACTAATGTACTAAGAACACAAACCACACATCCCAACACCAAGCCCTGCATGACACAACTAAGCATGGTCACCACTCACCAAAGCATGCCCACTGCACATACCCAGAACAACCCCCTAACCATCATCACACAAGCCCCACACAGGAATGCTAGCACTGGGATACACAAACACCCACCCATTGCACACCATCACACACACATGCAATAATCATGCTCTTATGCCCCTGCAGGATCACGAAGGACCGTCACCACACCGGAGGGTCCAGACATCTCCACTCCACCCACAGAAGAGGACTCTCTTGGCCAAGGGAGTCATAGAGAGGGCCCTGTAGCAGAAGTAGGTTGTGGTTGTTATTCCAGCTACTTTCTGATGCCCAAAAAGGACAAGAGCCTCTGCCCTATTCTAGTCCTTCAATCTTCTCCTCCAGACAAGTTCAAAAGGCTCACTCTGGCTTAGGTCTTATCTGCCCTGGACCGTGGAGGTCACCGGAGGGTCTAGACATCTCCACTCCACCCACAGAAGAGGCCCACAGTGACAATAGCAGCTCTGCCCTACTGGAGCCTGATGACCAGACGGACCATCGTGGGCCTCGGACAGTCGGTTCCCCTTGCACAGGCACAGCTGAACACTGACCTTCCACCCTCTGGTAACACCAGCACAGCACCCACCCAGCGGGCCCAAACCTCTGTACCCAGGACAGGTCAATCAGTTGTGTGTCCACCCCTACAGGGAACCCAGGATAATCCACCACCCCAACAACAACCGGGACCTGGGGGCAGTGGTAGTGGGCACACGGTCCAGGGGACGGGGGCACAGGAACACAGGGGAACTGGGAGGGCTGCTGTGCGACAGGGGGCAGACAGGCCAAGGGAACCCACTCTCCACGAGGCCCTATCCTCCATCAGGGGAGCATACCACCACTCTCAGGAGACTATGGCGATGGTCCTGGTCAAGTTTCAGGAGACCCAGCGCCTGCAGGAGGAACATTATTTGGACTTCAGGGAGGAGCTCAGGACCATCAGCTCCGCCTTGGGAAGCATCGTAGGGGTGCTGAAGGACATACAGCAGACCTTGAGGGACACCGTGGCACTCCAAGGGGCCCCTGACACTAGCCAGGACGATGAACTGCCCGCCACCTCCGCCGGCGCTAGTGGACAGGACGCCCCGCCACAGGACCACCACACCAGCACCCCACCCCCTGCAGACGGACAACCACCACGCAAGCGGTCCCTGAGATCCAGGAACAGGACAGAGCAAGATGGCAAGACCCCCGCCAGGAAATGAGACCACCCTGATTGTCCCCCCACTGTCCCACTTTGTTACCCTGTCCATACTTTGACTGCCCCAGGTCCACTTCCTATGCCCAGATGGGCAGTGCACCTGTGAGACTAATAGACTGGACTCTGCCATGGACATTTCTCCACCATCACCCCTCACCATTTTACAACCCCCCTCCAATATTGAGCACTTAAATAAACACCCTTGAACCACAAAACATTCTGGAGTCAGTCTATGTTTTTTTTAAATGTATTATCAATGACAGTGTCAAAATGCTTTTATAGTTGTTAAGGCATTATACCAATGTCACACATCACAAGTCCTTGAAGGATGCTTGCAGATGACACACGTTGGTAACCACACCTGTGAAACCGTAATGGAAAGGAACAACTCAGTTAACAAATAATCCCAGTAAATTACACACAGGATAGAGTGTGACAGTGAATGTAATGTTAAAAATGAAAATGTTCTCACTTGTGTGTCACTGGAAATATTGCTGTATGACTGACTCCCTGTTGTCGTTGTCTTCTTCCTCAGCTTCCTCCTCATCACTGTCCACAGGCTCCACAGCTGGCACAACACCGTCAACTGGACCATTCTCCTGCAGAAAAGGCACCTGGCGTCGCAAAGCAAGATTGTGAAGCATCGAGCAGGCGATAATGATCTGGCACACCTTCTTCGGTGGGGTAGAATAGGGAACCACCTGTCATATGGAGGCACCTGAACCTGGCCTTCAGGAGGCCGAAGGTGCGTTCGATCACCCTCCTAGTCCGCCCATGGGCCTCATTGTAGCGTTCCTCTGCCCTGGTCCTGGGATTCCTCACTGAGGTCAATAGCCAGGAAAGGTTGGGGTAACCAGAGTCCCCTAATAGCCACACCCGGTGCCTCTGGAGTTGACCCATCATATCAGGGATGATGCTATTCCGCAGGATGTAGGCGTCATGCACTGAGCCAGGGAACATAGCATTTACCTGCGAGATGTACTGGTCTGCCAAACATACCATCTGTACATTCATGGAATGATAACTCTTACAGTTCCTGTACACCTGTTCACTCCTGTGGGGGGGGACCAGAGCTACATGGGTCCCATCAATGGCACCTATGACGTTGGGGATATGTCCTAGGGCATAGAAGTCACCTTTCACTGTAGCCAAATCTTCAACCTCAGGGAAAATTATGTATCTCCTTACGTGTTTCAGCAGGGCAGACAACACTCTGGACAGCACGTTGGAAAACATAGGCTGGGACATCCCTGATGCCAAGGCCACTATTGTCTGAAAAGACCCACTAGCAAGGAAATGGAGCACTGACAGCACCTGCACGTCAAGGGGGATTCCAGTGGGATGGCGGATTGGTGACATCAGGTCTGGCTCCAACTGGGTACATAGTTCCTGGATTGTGGCACGGTCAAACCTGTAGGTGACGATTAAATGTCGCTCTTCCATTGTCAACAGGTCCACCAGTGGTCGGTACACCAGAGGATTCCGCCATCGTCTCAAATGTCCCAGCTGACGGCGCCTAGGAAGGACAACAGCGAGGATCGAGTCAACTTCTTTCCAGGTATGTACCCACAGTTACACAGAACACGACACCAAACACAAAACCCTTCCTGTATGTGTGTTGAGTGTAGGCCTAGCTATATGTGACGCAGAAGTAAATGGAGCCATGTGGGCCCCTGAAATGGTGGCTGCCTGACCTCTAAACTGGAACAATGGGATTGTGGGGTAACTGTGTTGGCGTTGCACACCGTCGCGGGAGGCGGTCGGAGACCGCGGCGCAATGCTGCATTGGTTAACATTGGACCCTAGGGGTCCCAGGAGCCAATGAGGAAGTGCGCCGGCGGTGATGATACGCACCGCCGCGGACATCACCGCCATTTTCTATCTGTTCAATCATTAGATACCTGACCTTCGACAGGAGAGGACCTACACTGCAAGTGCTGCTGTGACCTCGGTCTGGAAGCGACGATGGCTGCTGCGTCTGGGGAAAGGGCCCCTGCCTTCACTGCTCAGGAGTTGGAGAAACTGGTAGACGGGGTCCTCCCCCAGTACACGCTACTCTACGGTCCTCCAGACCAACAGGTTAGTACAGAGGGACCACGTTGTATGGGCTAGGCCTGGGTGGAGAGGGCTGGTTGGAAGAGGGAAGGGGGCAGAGTTCAGGCAACATTAATGCATGTGAATATATGTGCCACATGGCTAGGGTAGGGAGAGGGGCCACGCACATTGACAGTGCGGTTGTTAATGACTTCTCTTCTTCCCTTGTGCATGTCATGTAGGTCAGCGCCCACCCGAAGAAGGACATTTGGCGTGCCATCGCCAAGGACGTCCGGACCCGGGGGGTCCACCAGAGACAGGGCACCCACTGCCGTAAACGATGGGAGGACATTTGCCGCTGGAGCAAGAAGACGGCGGAGGCTCAGCTGGGGATGGCCTCCCAACGTGAGAGAGGTGCCCGTCGCCCCATGACCCCCCTGATGTTCAGGATCCTGGCGGTGGCCTACCCTGAGTTGGATGGGCGCTTGAGGGCATCATAGCAGACACAAGGGGGTGAGTACACTATCATTCTGCTGACTTTGCGCGCAGTGGAGGGGTCTGGGTGGGGGAGGAGGCCTGTGGGTGTACCTAGGCCAGGCAGAAATAGGTAGACTAGGCCCCTCCGTAATGCAGGCCATATGGCACCCTACCCCACCGCAGTAGAGTGCCAAGTACAGGTATAGATGCCCCTGTGGCATCCATGTGTGCAGATGTCCACCATAGCCATGTAGGCCAGATCCCAGGAATTGCATCTGTAGAGGCCAGGAGCACGGCGTAGTGCAGGGGGCTGCTGTGTCTGTATTGTCCACCAACGGTCGCAGTATGCCATGCACTCAACCTGTCTTTCTTCTGTCCCCCCCCCCTTTTTGTGCTCTCCCTGTTCTTTTGTTCATCAGCATCATCAGGCGGAGGTACAGTGGCACCGGAGCACGAGGGAGCTGCATCCCACATGGCCATGGAGGGCCACACCACGGACTCAGAATGCACCAGTGGGATGGAGGGCGAGGGGAGCTTCACGTCGGCCACCGGATCAGCAACCAGCGACACGGACTCGTCCGACGATGGGAGCTCCCTTGTGGTTGCGGCACCATCTGTGTGCCCCACATCTACAGGTACAGCGGCCACCTCCCCTACCAGCACCGCTCTCCCAGCAGCCCCTCAGCCTTCGCCCGTGCCCGCTCACCCAGGAGGGTGGGCATCACCTTCGCCCCAGGCACCTCAGGCCCTGCCCCAGTCACCCCTGCTGCCCTCAGTGAGGAGGCCATTGACCTCCTCAGGTCACTCACTGTTGGGCAGGCTACCATTGGGAATTCCATCCAGGGTGTAGAAAGGGAATTGCAACACGGTAATGCATTCCTGGAGGGCATTCATTCTGGTCAGACTGCCCTTCAGCGAACCCTGCAATCTCTGGCCTCAGCACTGATGGCAGCCATTGTCCCTGTGTCTAGCCTCCCCCCTCCAACCTCCTCCACCCAGACTCAGTCCCCTGTACCACAGCCTATCCCAAGCACACCTACAGCATGCACACACCTCAACACACAAAAGTAGCTCAGGCAAACATAGGCACCACACAACCCACAGGCACACACGCAAGCATCACCCAAGTACAGACACTGCAACATCCACTGCCTCCACTGTGTCCCCCTCCTCGTCGTCTCCCTCCCAGTGTCGTCTACACTCTCACCTGCATGCACTACATCTACAGGCACTAGGACTTGCAGCAGTACACCCAGCACCACACCCGCTCACCTGCACTCACCACCTCCACTCCCATTTACACTTCCCCTGTGTCCTCTCCCAGTGTGTCTGTGACGCCCCCTCCCAAAGTACACAAACGTGGGCACCCACACACCCAACATCCATCCACCTCACGACAGCCTCCAGTACCTGCACCTGCACCTGCACCCAAAACACCTAAAGTGACACCTCCTACAACCACCTCCTCTTCCTCCACTCCCAGACCCCCTCCAACTACCCACCTCAGTGTTCGTCAGAAACTGTCCCTGTGTAAAGTTGACCTTTTTGCCCCCCCCCCTCCAATTCATCAGTCCCGTTGTAGCGCCTCAGCCAAAAAGCCTCCAAAACTAGTGGTGCCTGTTCAAGGTGTGTGGAGTGCACCGGCCACCAGGGCAGGCAGTGTGACCCGGAGCCAAGGCACTGGCAGCCCACCCCCTGTAAAGGCTCTGAAATTGGAAAGTGGCCGACGGGACCATGTGAAGACTTCTGGAGGCAAAACAACTCACAGGGATTCCAGGGGGATTGCAGAGTCAGCTGTGACTCCTCCAAATGTGGGGAAGGGCCAGCGGAAGTCTGCACAGCCTAGTGTGAGCAGCACGGCGGAGAAGGGCGGCATCCTTCCCGGCGGTCGGGACGCCACCGCCAGCACCGTCGTCACTGGTCAGGAGACCACCACCGGAGTCATTGCCCAGGAGGGCCCAAGTATTGTCACTGGTCAGGAGACCACCGCCGGAGTCAGTGCCCAAGAGGGCCCAAGTATTGTCACTGGTCAGGAGACCACCGCCACCGCCGGAGTCAGAGCCCAGGAGGGCCCAAGTATCGTCACTGGTCAGGAGACCACTGCCAGAGTCATTGCCCAGGAGGGCCCAAGTATTGTCACTGGTCAGGAGACCACCGCCGGAGTCAGTGCCCAGAAGGGCCCAAGTATCGTCACTGGTCAGGAGACCACCGCCACCGCCGGAGTCAGTACCCAGGAGGGCCCAAGTATCGTCACTGGTCAGGAGACCACCGCCGGAGTCAGTGTCCAGGAGGGCCCAAGTATCGTCACTGGTCAGGAGACCACCGCCAGAGTCATTGCCCAGGAGCGCCCAAGTATCGTCACTGGTCAGGAGACCACCGCCGGAGTTAGTGCCCAGGAGGTCCCCGGCTGCCACAGCCCCACTGGGCAATGAGGGAACGTCATGCCACACACCAATGCCCAGTCCAGAGACCGCCATAGCAAAGCACTGCTGAACAGTCCAGAGACCGCCATGGCAAAGCACCGCTGAAGGGTCCAGAACCGCCATGGCAAAGCACCACTGAACAGTCCAGAACCGCCATGGCAAAGCACCGCTGAACAGTCCAGAGACCGCCATGCCAAAGCACCGCTGAACAGTCCAGAGACCGCCGTGGCAAAGCACTGCTGAACAGTCCAGAGACCGCCATGGCAAAGCACTGCTGAACAGTCCAGAGACCGCCATGGCAATGCACCGTTGAAGTGTCCAGAACCGCCATGGCGAAGCACTGCTGAAGAGTCCAGAACCGCCATGGCAAAGCACCGCGGAAGAGTCCAGTACCGCCATGGCAAAGCACCGCTGAACAGTCCAGAGACCGCCATGGCAAAGCACCACTGAACTGTCCAGAGACCGCCATGGCAAAGCACCACTGAACAGTCCAGAGACCACCATGGCAAAGCACCGCTGAACAGGGCATGCACCGCCATGGCAAAGCACCGCTGAACAACCCAGAGACCGCCATGGCAAAGCACCGCTGAACAGGGCATGCACCACCATGGCAAAGCACCGCTGAACAGGGCATGCACCGGGGAAGAATGAAAAGGCCGCTATATCAAGCATCGTTATCCCATGTGCAGGTGGGACAGTGACGGGACAGGAACTTCCACGGGGAGACTAATCCAGTCTGGTCACCAGTCCCCCTCCAGAACCAGTGGAGGCTGTTATCTACTTTGGAAACTGTGGCTTTGCACTCCCCAGGATGGACTAGTGGGCAACCCACCCACTATAGAGACTTGACAGACTGTGGCTTTGCACTCCCCAGGATGGTACAGTGGGCAAACCACCCACTGCAAAGACTTGTGAGACTGTGGCTTTGCACTCCCCAGGATGTTACAGTGGGCAAACCACCCACTGCAAAGACTTGTGAGACTGTGGCTTTGCACTCCCCAGGATGTTACAGTGGGCAAACCACCCAGTGTAGAGACTTGAGAGACTGTGGCTTTGCACTCCCCAGGATGGTACAGTGGGCAAACCACCCAGTGTAGAGACTTGAGAGACTGTGGCTTTGCACTCCCCAGGATGGTACAGTGGGCACACCACCCACTGAAAAGACTTGTGAGACTGTGGCTTTGCACTCCCCAGGTTGGTACAGTGGGCACACCACCCACTGCAAAGACTTGTGAGACTATGGCTTTGCACTCCCCAGGATACATCAATGGGCATGGAGCCCCGTCGTGGATCTGGCTTTGCATTCCTCCGGCTGCGGTGCCCCCACTTCCCTTCCTCCTCAGGTGACTGTAGTATTTCTATCTGATGCCCCGGCAGTGTTCTCCCCGTGTGTGGACAGGTATCTATTGTGGGCCTCGCCCATGCATTTTTGGACTAGTGGTGCACGGACATTTCTATGTGCATATCTGAACTACTTCTCAGAATGTATATACTTTTGTATGATTTTCTAATATATCTGTATATTTTTGAGACATGTATATTGATACATTACAATGTTTGGACTTATTTTGTTTTGTCTTTGCATTCTTCCGGGGGGGTTGTGGGTTGTTACTGTGATTTTTGTGAATGCATTGGTGTGTGTGTTGTAATATGCGAGGGTGGGGGTGGGGGTGTTGCGTGTGTGTGTCCCTAACTTTTGCCTCCCCCCTCCCCTATGTCATAGGTGCAGTACTCACCGTTGTCATCGCCGGCGCAACTGTTGGTCTTCGTATATGAGTAGGAATACAAGGGCCGGTAGGATTTGGAGTTCCGGCTCCATGCTATCCTCCTTCCTCGTGGGATGTGTTCAGGTGAGCGTTTTCCCATTGCAGTAACTGTTTCCGCCGTGTTTTTATCCACGGAGAATCCGCCCCAGAAAAGGTGGAGGGTTGTGATACTATGGGCGGTACATTGTCTTCTGCCTGTCTGTTGGCGGTGACCGCCGCGCTGCTTGTCTGTACCGCCGTGGTGATCGGAGTGTTAAAGTGGCTGTCTATGTTGGCGGTTTCCGCCACGTTCATAATTCCCTTTTTTTGTCCGCCGGCCTGTTTTGGGTATTACCGCACCTTTAACACCGTCCGCCAGGGTTGTAATGACCCCCATAGTGTTACAAAAATAAAGGTATTTTGTTATAGTAACACAACATTAGATTACTTGTAGATAGTCCCCCCAATAGGTAGTCCCCCCAACTGGAGGTAAGTACACACTAATTATATACACAATAGCAAACAGAAATTAGCATAGAAAAAACAAGGAATAGCAATACTTAGTGAAAATAGTGAGGGCCCTAGGGGAGGGCGAAACCATATACTAAGAAAGTGGAATGCGAGATGCAGTCCCCCACCCAAGGATGTGGAGTTGTTAGAGGGGAGCTGAATAAACTAGGAACCCCAAGAGGTGAGCACCTGCGTGACCCCCACGTTACCAGAAGAGCAGAGGTAAGTACCTGGTTTCCCCAGTACTAACAGGAGGACTTAGTAAAAGGATTATGCAAGAACAGGACCAGTCAAGAAGAAACCAGCTGTGGATTCTGAAAGAAGAGGACCTGTAAAAGAAGGGGACAGAGTCCAGTCCACGATGGAGAGTCCGGTGGGGCAGGAGCTACTACCCTTCCTTCTGTGGATGAACAACCAGGTCGACAGGGGATGAAGAAACTGTGGAGCCGAGGAGCTGAAGAGGAGTTCTTGGAGTGGTGCAGATGGTGTCCCACATCAGTTGTCAGGTTGCAGAGTGTCAGTGGTGTAGTAGAACCACCAACAAGCCTTGGCAAATGCAGGAGGAGCAAAAGAAGGGTTGCAAGGCTGAAGAGGAGCAGCAGGTCACTGGGGACTCGACCCATGCAGGGGAGTCCAAGGTGACCCTCAGCAGAGTCAAAAGAGGCAGTCGCAGCCCCCACAGGCAACACTGTGGCAGTTGTGGCGCAGTAAGTCGCAGTGAGGCCCAGGCACAACACCCGAAGAGGAGTCCCACGTCGCTGGAGAAGCAGAGAGGATGAAGTGCTTGAGGACGGGGCTACACAGTGCCTTAGGATCCACTGGAGCAGGAGCAAACAAGCCTCAGTAGCTGCAAGAGTTGCGGTGCACAGGGCTACTGTCCTGCAAGGAGAGGCAAGCGCTTACCATCTCCCAGGTTGGACATCTGGAAGAGATGAACAAGGGGACCACTCCTGGCTACCACCTGTGATGCAGGATCTACACGGTTCCATAGGAGAGCAGATCCACGCAGCCGGTCATCACTGCCGTTGGTGCCTGCAGATGCAGGGGAGTGACTCCTTCACTCCAAGGAAGATTCCTTCTTGCTTCTTGGTGCAGGCTGAAGTCTCGCTGACCACCGAGGATGTCCAGCCAGGGGAATTTTGCAGTTGCTGGAAGGAGCCGGAGAAACAATGTTGGAAAGCGAAGTCGTCGCCAGAGTTGCAGCTTGTCGGTTCCTGAAGAGTCTTTTGCAGTTGCAAAGCAGAGGAGTCCTGGTGGAGTCTTGCACATCGAATCTGAGGACCCATCCTCTATGGCATCCCTAAATAGCCCTAAAAGGGGGATTGGTCACCTTGCAAGGTGACCATCTATCAGGAGGGGGCTGTGATGTCTACTGCCTGACCCGACCACTCAGATGCTCCCAGGGACCCCTGCACATTTTGGTTTCAAGACGGGAGAATCAAATGGCCATCTGGAGGAGCTCTGGGTACCACCTATGGGGGTGGTGATGAACAGGGGAGTGGTCACTCCACTTTCCTTTGTCCAGTTATGCATCAGAGAAGGGACGGGGTCCCTAGGCTGGTGTAAACTGGTTTATACAAGTAGGGCATCAAATATGCCCTTCGAAGCAAAACAGTGGCTTGGGGAGGCTACTGCTCCCACGCCTTGTGACTCCTATTTCCAAGGGAGAGGGTGTTGCTTCCCTCTCCCTCAGGAAATCCTTTGTTCTGCCTTCCCCTGAAGGAGGGCAGAAACCTGTCTGAGAGGTGGCAGCAGCATGGGCTGCCTCAAAAACCCTAGAAGACTTGTAGGAGCAATACTGGGGGGTGCTATATGGAGCCTCCAGAGTGCATGGCATCATACAACCAGGACTGCAGACATATTTTGCATCGGCTCCCATGGGTGGCATAATACATGCTGTGGCCCAGGGGGAACCCCTGGTGCCCCAATGCCCTGGCTACCTAAGTACCATATACTAGGGACTTATAAGGGGGCACCAGTATGCCAGTTGTGGGGTGTGCATAGTAAACAGTCTAAGCATACTGATAGCAGGCAAAAGGTGGTTGTAACCATGCCAAAAAAGAGGGTACATTCCTACACACCCTCCCCCAAACAAAGGCCAATAAGACTGACCTTGCCCAGTTGATTCTTCTTTGTCTAAGTGGAAACATGTGGACAGTCCATCTGCATTGGAGTGGTTACTCCCAGGTCTATGTTCCACTGTATTGTATGGACCACCTCAACAATTTGGGATTCTCACCTTTCATTTGCTTAAGCCATAAGAGGGGCCTGTAGTCTGTCTGAACAAGGAAGTGCGTGCCAAACAAGTATGGATTCAGCTTCTTCAAGGCCCAGACCACAGCAAAGGCCTCCTTCTCTATGGCTGACCAATGCTTTTCCCTGGGGGTCAACCTTCTGCTTATGAAAGCTACAGGTTGGTCCTTGCCCTCATCACTTAGCTGAGATAGTACTGCCCTTACTCCTACATCAGAAGCATCTGTTTGTACAATAAATTGCTTGGAGAAATCCAGGCATTTTAGAATGGGGGCAGATCACATGGCCTGTTTGAGGTCATCAAAAGCTTTTTGGCAGCTAGCTGTCCATAAAGCTTTCTTGGCCATCCTGTTGGGCATCATTCTGGATCTTAGGCCCAATACATAGTCCACAATATCCTGCTTTCGAGGCTTGAGAGGTTGCTCCCAGCCTTCTTTCATAGGGGCCAGTGAGCCCCTACCAGGGTGTCCAAACAAAGGTTTAAAGGGGCTGTGGCCCACTCCATTTTGAGGAACCTCCATTTAGGCAAAGATGAGGCAAGGTAATAGAGCATCCCACCTCCTTCTGACTTTTTCTGAGAGTACCATTAGCATGCCTTTGAGGGTTTTGTTAAATCTTTCAACTAACCCATTTGTTTGTGGGTGATGAGTGGTGAATTTATAAGTGACACCATACTCCTTCCACATGGCTTTAAGGTAAGCAGACATGAAGTTTGCACCTCTGTCTGATACCACCTCTTTAGGGAAACCCACCCTGGATAAGATTCCTAGGAGGGCTTTGGCCACTGCAAGGGCCATAGTGGTCCTAAGAGGAATGGCCTCTGGATACCTGGTGGCATGGTCCACCACCACCAGTATGAATCTGTTTCCAGAGGCTGTTGGGGGGTCCATGGCACCAACAATATCCACCCCAACCCTCTCAAAGGGTACCCCAACCACTGGTAGTGGAATTAAGGAGTACCTACCTGTCTTGCCAATGGCTTGACAGGTCACTCAGAAGCGACAGAACTCCTTGATGTCTTCAGACATGTGGGGCCAGCGAAAGTGAGGGACAAGCCTGTCCCAAGTCTTGATTTGTCCTAAGTGGCCTGCAAGGTGAACGTCATGGGCCAGCATTAACAGGACCTCCTGGTGTCACCAGGTTTAGGGTCCCTTGCTTCTGAATAAAGGAGGCTGTTATCCCAGTATACCCTATGGCTACCACTGACATCCCCTGCTTCTTGTGCTGTAGCTTGCTGCCTTAATCTTTCCAGTGTGGGACAGGTTTGCTGTTCCAAACTGAGGCCCTCCCTTGTGGGCCCCCCTTCACCCAAGAGCTCAGCTATATCAGCGTTGAGCTCCTCTGGTGTAGGTTCCTCCCAAGGAGTAGATTCCTCTTCCTCAGGAGTGGAATCCTCACTAAATGTTTGAGAGGGGGTAACTTTTTACCCTGCCTGCCTTTCTTTTTAGGAGCCTCCAGGGCCAGTGTTTCAGGCTATAGGGCTCCCTGTTCCCTTTGCCTTTTGGCCTGTACTCTGGTCAGGGCATATATATTCCCAGGGATGCCCAGCATTGCTGCATGTGCCTCCAACTCCACTTCAGCCCAAGCTGAATTCTCCAAGTCATTACCCAGCAGACACTCCACAAGTAGATCAGAGGACACTATCACCTTTTAATAGACAGTAAATGCCCCCCCCCCAGCTAAAGTCAACAACTGCCATGGGGTGGTCACAGTGTTGTTGTGAGCACCAGTCACTTGGTCTGGGTGACCAAGTAGGTGTTGTTCAGGTCACACCAGTTTTTCAGTCACCATAGTGACACTGGCACATGTGTCCCTGTAGGCCTCAGTGTAGGATTGTGCTCCTTTTGCCATGGTTACCCCCCTCTTTTAGCCTGGTATTGATGCTGACTTGACTGAGAGTGTGAAGGGATCCTGCTAACCAGGTCCCAGCATCAGCGTTCTTTGCCAAAAACTGTACCATTGTTCCCAGAATTGGCACACCCCTGGCACACAGTTAAGTCCCTTGTAAAAGGTACCCATGGTACCAAGCGGAAGGTCCCCAAGGGCTGCAGCCTGTATTACGCCACCCAGGGGGACCCTTCACCAAGCACATGCACACTGCCATTGAAGCTTGTGTGTGTTGGTGGGGAGAAGAAGACAAAGTCGCCATGGCACCCCTCTCAGGGTGCCATGCCCACAAATCACTGCCTGTGGAATAGGTAAGTCATCCCTTTAGCAGGACTTACAGCCCTGTGGCAGGGTGTAATATATCACAGGTGAGAGCATAGCTGTATTTATGCCCTTACAGTGTCTACGTCCATTCTTAGACATTGTAAGTGTAGTGTGGCCATACTGAGTATATGGGCTGGGAGTTTGTCATTACGAACTCCACAGCTCCCTGGTGGCTTCACTGAAGACTGGGAAGTTTGATATCAAACTTCTCAGCACAATAAACCCACACTGATGCCAGTGTTGGATTTATTGAGCAATGCACCCATAGGGCATCTTAGAGATGCCCCCTGTATTTTAGCCAAACTTCTAGTTCAGGACTGACCGGTCTGTGCCAGCTTGCCACTTCCAGACGAGTTTCTGACCACATGGGATGAGAGGCTTTGTGCTCTATGTGGCAAGAAACAAAGCCTGCACTGTGTGGAGGTGCTTCACAGCTCCCCCCTGCAGGAACTGTAACACCTGGCAGTGAGCCTCAGAGGCTCATGCCTCTTGTTACAGTGCCCCAGGGCACTCCAGCTAGTGGAGATGCCCACCCCCTGGACAAAGCCCCACATTTGGCAACAAGTCCAGCAGAAAAAATAGGAACAGCAAGGAGGGGTGACCTCTTCAGCTGGGACCACCCCTAGGGTGTCCAGAGCTGAAGTGACCCCCTCCTTGCAGAATCCTCCATCTTGGTTTGGAGGACAGGGATCAATAGGTTTTGGGTCTGTGTCCCCCCTTCCGAAAGAGAGTGGACAACAGGGGTGTGTAGTCACCCTCAGAGACAGTGGCCATTGGCTACTTCCCTCTGACCCCTGTAACACCCCTAAATCCAGGATATAAGAGCTCCCCTGAACCTAGCTTGTCAGATTCCTGACAACCTCAAGAAGACAAGAAGGACTGCTAAGCTCAACCCCAGCAGAGAAGACTGAAGACACCAACTGCTTTGGCCCCAGCCCTACCGGCCTGTCTCCAGCTTTTAAAGCCCCTCCTATAAAAATGGGACTTATCCTTCAGAACCAGTGACCTCTTAAAAGCCTCAAGAGGACTGCCAGCACACCAGAGGACCTAGATCTCCAGTGGACAGTGGCCCTGTCCAGAAAGAAACTCCAACAAAGGACTCTAGACCTGCGAGTCCTGACCACTCTGCACCCTGCACCCACAGCCCATGTCCAGGTGGCCCAACGGTCTAGGGCTGGATCCCAGGCGATTCTGACCTAGTATCCATCCTAGGTTGACCCTTCCTGGCCTACAACAATGCCTGCATAGTAATTCCAGTGTCCCCACCGCCTGTGAACAATCCGGACGATGCTGATGCCAAAAGGTACCCTGCACCTGCAGCCCTCTGTCCTTGGGGAACCCAGCATCCGTTGCAGCAGGCAGCCCTCCTTGCCATCCAGTCTGTGGTTTCTCTGAACTGACCCCCTGGACCCAGCCTGTAGCCTACTTGTGACCCCGTGGACCCCCCTTTTGAAAAGCATTGGAAACCCAATTCTATGTTTGCACTATGCACCCGGCCGCCCCTGTGCCACTGAGGGTATGTGTTTGGTGCTGACCTGTGGCCCCCTCTGTGCTCTCTTAAATACCCCAGGTCTGCCCTCTGGAGATGTGGGTATTTACCTGCAAGCAGGCCTGATTCTGACTGCCCCCAGTCTCCATAGGAACCCATTTTAAATCATTTTAACCTCTGCACCCGGCCAGCCTGTGTTGCTGGTCGTGGGTGTTTGGGGTTACCTTGAACCCCAACCTAGGGACAACCTTACCCCCGGAAACTGGAACTGTAAGTGTTGTCCTTACCTTGAAATTGTGCTAACTTTTGTTCTCCCCTAGAACAGTCTTTGAAAATTACATATTCAACTTTTAACACAGATATTTGCTATTTTAAGGAAAACTGTTTTACTTGCCAAATTGAAACTAAGTGGTGTTGATACATGTGCTTGCTACTTACTTGCAAATGCATTTACCTGCAAACTGAATATTGTGGTTCTAGAAATAAAGTAACAAAAATATTTGTTTCTATATAAAAACAATTGGCCTGGAGTTAGTCATTGAGTGCGTGCTTCATTTATTGCCTGTGTGTGTACAACAAATGCTTTGCTCTACCCTCCGATAAGCCTAATGCTCGACCACACTACCGCAAAAAAGAGCATTAGTATTATCTATATCAGCCTCTGTTAAGCCTCTGGGGACCCCTGCACTCTGTGCACACTATGGGGGTCATTACAACCTCGGCGGTCTGCCATGCAGACTGCCGAGGTTGCGGGCGCCAGAATACCGCCATTGCTGGCGGTATGGCTGGCTCCCTATTTTGACATTTCCGCTGGCCCGCCGGAAATGTCACCTCAACATTGCCGGCGGCTCGTAATTGAGCCGGCGGCAATGCTGATGTGCACCAGGTGCAGTAGTACCCGTCGCGCATTTCACTGCCCGAAATTCGGGCAATGAAATGCGCGATGGGGCCCCCAGGGGCCCCCTGAGTCCCCTTACCGCCAGCCTCTTCCTGGCGGTGCAAACCGCCAGAAACAGGCTGGCGGTAGGGGAGTCATAATCCCCAGGGCAGCGCTGCCCTGGCGGATTAACACCACCGGGGCTAAAATGGCAGTATACCGCCGGCCCCGGCGGTGAGACCGCGGCGTTACCGCCGGGGTACAAATACGCCGGGAGGCACCGCCAGCCTGTTGGCGGTTCTCCCGTCGTTTTGGCCCTGGCGGTCAAATACCGCCAGGGTCATAATGACCCCCTATATCTCATTTTGATGTAGTATATAAAGAGCCCGCTTCCTACATTGTTGGGTTAGCAGTAGGGTCTACAACTTTGCATTTGATGGACTACTCAGCAAATACCTGATCACATGACTAGAAATCCAAAATTGCCTTTAGTAACTGATGTTTGAATATGACAATTTTTTTCTACATTTTTAAAAGTCCTGCTAGGGCCTTGATTAAGTCCCCTTTAACATTTCTTTTTCAGATTTTAAAGTTACTTTAGTTACGGGTAAGTAGCTAGAAGTAAGTTTTTAGTTCCTAAAAGTAATCCCCATCTTTAGTAACATAATGAGCATCTCAGAGGAAATGGTTGTGGAGCTTAATCTCACCCCTTACGTCCCTCTAGGGATGGGAGAGGTATCGTCCCTCTGCAGACTGAAAAACATTAAAACAGGTTCCAACCTTACCAAGGTGAAGCTCCAAGAGCTCTTGGCAGAATATACAAGGGAACACCCTGCTCAGACAGGGAAGATGTTGGGGAGCAGGAGGATGAACTACCCCTTCCTCACCTAACTAGGGAGATCAGGGCCCAAAGGATAGTGCTAACAGGACCTGGACCTGGGTGTCCAGCTCCTGTGGGAACATTGAGGGCAGCCTCAACAAAGAGGAACTCCTTTTTTCCAAGGATGGCAAAAAGATTAGCTTTGGAGTAACTGCTCCTAACTGTAGAGAGGAAAAGATCAGAAATGGGCTTAGAACCCATTATGGTGGCAGCAATTTAAATAGGGTCAGTGAACATTCTCATGTCCTAAAACTCCCCATAGGGATTGTCTCTAAATATTAATAAGGTGATGACATCACCAAATGGTTCCCAGCTTATGAGAGTGCTTGTACAACCAGAAAATTAAACAAATCTTATTGGGGAGCTCTCCTTGGGAACTGTTTACTGGTAGTGCAGGGATAGGCTCCTCACACTCACCGGTGCAGATGTTGAATCCTATGACCACACAATGGCTACCCTGATTGAGGGCTCTGAATTCACCACTGAGGAGTATAGAATTAGCTACAGGGGGCTCACAAAACCTCGAGCCAGTCCTATGTTGATTTTGTAGACTACTCAGTCGAAACACTAGATGGTTGGATAACTGGCAGTGGAGTGCATGACTATGATGGGCTTTATAATTTGTTTATGAAAAAACATATTTTAAGTATCAATGACAAGTTACATCAATAGACCTAGGTCCAATTTCTCCCCAATGTAAGAGGCTGACCTGGTTTGTTGTGGGTACCTACGGTACTTACACCTTATGCCAGGTCCAGTTATTCCTTATTAGTGGAATGTAGTCAGTGTCTAGAAGTCTGGCTCTATAGGGGTAGTGTGGATGAGCAGCCAAGGCTGAACTAGGAGGCATGCAAAGCTCATGCAATACCACTGTAGCCACACAGTACTCACACACATGAAAGAAAATACTCAATGTTACAAAATTAAAGGTACTTTACTTTGGTGACACAAATGCCAAAAATACCTTAGAGACTATACTCCCTTAGGAGGTAAGTAATATACACAGTATATACACTAGAATGCGGAATTGTAAAAACATTGCAAATAGTGAAAATCGCAATAGTTAGAAATAGGCCTGGGGGAACACAAACCATATACTAAGAAAGTGGAATGCGAAGTCGGTTTCTCACTTAGGCACGTGTAGTGTGTAGAGGGCAGCTGGGAGTATTAGAAAACACCAAAAGTAAGTAATGGAACCCGTCCCAGAGCCCAGGGAAGCAGGAGTAAATCACAGTAACTTTACTATAACACACAAGAAAGAAGATTATGCAAGAACCAGAAGAGACTTCAAGACACCAACGATGGATTCCTGGACCTGAAGAACTGTGGAAGGAGGGGACCAAGTCCAAGAAGCACTGAAGAGTCCAGGGAGAACAGAAGCCCCTGCTAACCCGGATAAAGGTGCAAAAGAAGAACCACCAGTAAAGAAGAACAGTCCGTACTGCACCCAAGAAGACGGATGCAGGTTCCTGGTTTGTGCAGATGATGTCCCACGCAGGATGGATGATTGCAGTCTGGTTTGCATCGCGGCATTCCGCCATCAAGCCTTGGCACATTCAAAGCTTGGGGTTAGTGAAAATGGCACTGCCTGGGACCAGGAGGGACCTGATGGCCTCTACCCAGGAAAGGGAGACAGAGGGGGCTCTCATCAACTCAGAGAGCCCTCAGAAGACCAGGCAGAGCACGCACAGGAGTCCCACAACACGGGGACAAAGAAGGTGCAAAAGGTGGCCAATACAGCACTACACAAAGGGATCCCACGCTGCCGGAGAACCACTCAGGAGGCTGTGCATCACACAAAGGAGTGCTGGGGGCCAGAGCTGCTTGGTGCACAAAGAACTTTGAGGAAGGATGCCAACAAGCCTTGGCAACTGCAAAACACATGGTGCACAGGGGTACTGTCTTACATGTGGAGGCAAGCTCTTACTTCCACAAAAGTTGGACGTCTGGACCATCGGGACCACTTCAGTCCGCCACCTGTGTTGCTGGTTCCATGCACTTCTTCAGGAGAGGGGACCCACACCACCGGTCATCGCTGCAGATGGGTGCCTGCTGAAGCAGGGAAGTGACTCCTTCACTTCAAGGGAGATTCCTTCATTCTTCTTGTGCAGGCTTAAGACTGGCTGTCTTCTGAGGATGCACGACCAGGAAACAGTTGCAGTTGCTGGCAGGAGCTGAAAACACAATGTTGCAGAAGTCGTCTTTGCTTCTTTGTTGCAGTTGTAGAGTTCCTGGAGAGTCCAGATGCAGTTTCTTTGGTTAGAAGGTGAAGTAAAGAATGCAGAGGATTCCTGCTGGAGTCTTGCAATCTGAATCTGAAGAGCCACTCAAGAGAGAGACCCTAAATAGCCCTGAAAGGGGGATTGGTCATCTACACAGGTAAGCACCTATCAGGGGAGGGCTCTGATGTCACCTGCTGGCGCTGGCCACTCAGATGCTCCCAGAGTTCCCTGCCACCTTGGAATTCAAGATGGCAAAACCCAGGGACCCTCTGGCGGAGCTCTGAGCACCACCCCTGGGGTGGTGATGGACAGGGGAGAGGTCACTCCCCTTTCCTTCGTCCAGTTTCACACCAGAGCAGGGACTGGGGTCCCTGAACCGGTGTAGACTGAATTATGCAACCAGGGCACCATCTGTGCCCTTCAAAGCATTTCCAGGGGGCTCTGGGAGGCTACCCCTCCCATTCCTGTAACGCCTATTTCCAAGGGGAGAGGGTGTAACATCCATCTCTCAGAGGAAATACTTTGTTCAGCCTTCCTGGGTTTGAGCTGCTCAAGCAACAGGAGGGCAGAAATCTGTCTGTGAGGTGGCAGCAGCTGGGGCTGCTTGGAAAACCTCAGAAGGCTGTAATGGCAGTATTGGGGGTCCTCTAAGGAGCCCCAGAGCACATGGAATCATACACCCAATGCTTGTAAAAGCCCTGGGGTATGATTCCAACATGTTTAATACCAAACATGGCCATATTCAGAGTTACCATTGTGAAGGTGTACATAGGTAGTGATCTATGTCCAGTGCACGCATAACATGGCGTCCCCACACTCACGAAGACTGGCAAAATGGTCCTGGTGGTCGTGGGGGCACCTCTCAGGGTTGGAAAGCCTGACAAATGGGTAACTTATCAGTGACCTAGTGCAGCGTAAATGGCAGTGAAAGGGTGCCTGCACCATTTTTCAAAGGCTGCAATGTCAGTCCGGTAGAAGCCTTTGCATGAGCTCCCTAAGGGTGGCAAAAGAAATACTGCAGCCCATAGGGATCCCCTGGAACCTTAATGTCTTGGGTACCTAAGTACCATATACTAGGGACTTATAAGAGGGCACCAGTATGCCAATTGTGGGTGGAGTACTGGATTACAAGTATCCTATCACCATATTTTAAGGGAGAGAGCATAACTACTGGGGTCCTGATTAGCAGGATCCCAGTAGACACAGTCTAACACACTGACAAACAGGCCAAAAGTGGGGGTAACCATGCTAGAAAGAGGCTACTTTCCTACACCCAAGAATTAGGAAAGAATGCAGACCATTGGGTCAAGACTAGGGTGACCAAGACTTCCACTGGGGGTGACCAAAAGAAAGGGTTTACAAAGCCTCCCCAAGGGAAGGGTTGTGAAACACCTAAATATAAAAGTAAAGAGTGTTCTCAAGGGCCCCAAAAACCTGCACAGCAGGGTGGGCCCCAAGCCTCTTCACAATCCTCACATGGGTACAAGGGTAAAAATCTTGATACCAAAAAGGTCTTGCGTTTCAACTGTAAACATCATGGACACCAAACTGGAGACTTGGCTTGTCCCAAAAAGAATCCCCCAAGCACTATTCCAGTTAGTACTGGTATAGCCAGACTCCAGTTGGGATCAACAGTGTGCCCAGAGCAAATCAAGGTTCACACTGAAGCTACTTTAGTCTTTGAGGATGGGGTAGATGTTGCCACTCTAGCTGTCTGGCTCCCTAATATGAACAAATACAGGGAGCATCCCTTTATTGATGGGACAAAAGTAGAACTGATGAGGGATATAGGTGCCAGTGTCACCACGGTGACAAAGATACAGGTTTCCCCAGGACAGTATTTGGCTGGGTAAACTTATCCAGTTTCCAATGCTGACAATGTAACTAAGGTCCATCCTATGGCTATGCTGACGTTAGAATGGGGAGAGGTTACTGGCCTGAAAGGGGTAGTGGTCTCTTCTGCAACCCCAGTGGAATGCTTGCTAAGGAATGGTCTGGAGTCCTCCGCCTGGGCTGAGGTAGAGCTCAAGACCCATGCAGTCACTGTCGTAGTTTGGACTCTTGCTTTGAGCAAGACTGCTGGTCTCAGGATGACAGTACTTTCGTTTGTAGGTGGCTAAGTCTCTTCCTACAACTAGTTGTAACTGTTGTCCAAACCTTACCGGCTTACTAGCAGTACCTCACCAGAAACACAATAGTAAAAGGTGATTTGTAGCAGTCGCTTACGCATGGACTCAAAGTAAAATATCTCAGGGTTGTCGTGGTTGAACGGAAATTACCCCTTTCTCACAGATTTATTATGTCTCATACAAACAAAGGCAATAACACAGATGCAGTGAAGTTATAATGGCTTTTATTCAACATAATTGCAATTTCTGATAAGTTGCATGAACTGCAATGATTAGGATAATGAATATACCAAGCAACAGTATTGTGAAGAAGAGAGTCATTGTTATAAAAACCCCCACCATTGTGCAATATATGAAAGAAATATATGTATATGTATAAGATGGAATAAGCCCTAATACCCTAAGAATAGGTCTAACCTCCTACCTAAAAGGAGAGCTGGGTTTGTTAAACCTAATCTGCCAAAGCCGTGTCCATGAGAGGAGCCCCCAACCCTCGTTACCTTGGAATGAGGTCTCTATCTCAGACTCCGCAGGGACACGAAGACTGGATCAGCGTCAAGATGACTGCAGCATCGGTATCAGCGATGGTGGCGATGCCCTCTGGTCGGAATCCCTCTGATTATCTATCTAAAGTGTGTTGTATTTATACAGATCTACAAGGTCCCCTGACATAAGTGTTATTCATAACAATAGATAACAGGCATGCTTGGGACGGCAATTAATATCAACAATCCCTCGAAAGTATAGAGAGGGAAAATCCCTAAGTGTGAATACCTACTGTATGTTTGTCTTTCGTGCTTGATCTTGATGCCTTGGCGCAGTGACACTGATAATAGAACCCATAACAAGTGGCCTAACTATAAACAAGGCCGCAATCTTAAAGGAAATAAATAATTAAATGGACCCAGACAGAGCAGGCTAAGTAGGTTAAAAGTCACTGGGTGACGGGGGCACGAGTTTACAAGCCTACGGCTAAGCTAACTCCTGTTATCCCGTTAAAACAAACTAGGACTCACTACACCCTCCCCATTGCCGTAACAGGTATGATGAAGGTAAAGCAACCCAAATGCTAAAAAAGCTGCTACTGAACTAAAAGCCAAAAAACAAAAACAAAAACTCAAGCTAAAAAATGTACTTAATGACAAAATAATTGCTGTGTGTCAAAAATTCGTTTAAAAAACATACAGAGATGTTAATATCAACCATGACAAGTATAGCAAACTTTTAGTAAAATCGCTTATTTTAGAACCGGGAACTGGTAAGCAAATTTATCAAATCATGTGTTATATGCAGGATCTTGAAGAATGTCATCGAAGTCACCATTCAAGGATCTTAAAAATGAGTCAACATCGTTTGAAGTGAAATCGAGAGCTGGACGGACAAACGGATCCACAGAGCAGAAGTGAGCCACATTCATCGGTGTACTGACACTCGCCACAGCGTCCTCATCCATGTTAGATCTTATAACAGAAGGCTCATAGGTGGCCTCGCGGAGCAACCTCAGTCTCAAGGGGCATGACCGTGTATGAACCCTCATCGGGGACATCAGCAGTTCGTGGTCCACAGGAGATGTTGGTGCAACAGCAAGACAGACCATAGGCAGATGTTCAAAGAGACACCATATGCAGCGGAATACCGGTTGTACACACCAGAGTAGAGGATGGAATGACAATGACCAGTCAAACTCCAGTTCCACCAGCAAAGGTGTACCGAAGATCCGAATTATGTGTTCACGGCACAGTGGGGTTGACGGGAGCGGCTCCATTGCTCTGTGTCGCTGGAAAAAAACAACCACCGCAAATCAGAAAAAATAGCAGTAGCAGTCCGCCAATTAAAGCCAAAATAATTGGAAAGCCACCAAACACACTGGAAAAGAGAGAATGGATGGCTGATGGGATGACTCCGAAGACAGTCTGGAAGATGGACACGAAACCAGACCCGACAGCCTTAAAGAAATGAACAATCCCAGTTGTGCTTGAAGCATTGAATATTCTGGATACCAACTCTCCAAAGTGTTTGGGGAAATCGGTATTTAAAAGGGATTGTATCTCGGCTGATGATCTCGCAATCTGGAAAGCATACGTCTCTTTTGCGGATGTCAAGGCGACCTGTTTCTGAAACAATAGCGCCTTTAGTCTACTCAACTTGTCATAGTTCACATTAATAGTATCAATGTGGGGCCACATTTCAGATACTTGTATCTCTCGTGTGGGGGGAAACAAAACATGGCCACAACACGTAACGACCTTCGTGACTGAGATTGCGTAGGCAATTCCAGGTCGCAAGCCGCAACAGCTGTCATCGTTCAGTAGAACATAACTCCCATTAGAAAGTACATGAAACACTGAACGAATCAAGGGGACGGGAGTACCCTTTAGAAAACAGGCCAAATTCCCAACCCCCGCATTGCAAAGACCGTGAAGAGACACCTGTTTGCATATCATGGAATGACGAACAGCAGTCTCACATTCACTTCCGCTAAGAAAGACCTCCTGTTCACCGTTCAAACATCGATACTCAAAGGGCAACTCCCACTCTTCCTTAATAAAGCTATCTCCTAGCCGTTCATCTCGTCCCACTGCAAGATATTTCAGGCAGCTCGAGAAATGAAAGGTCAAAAACTGTAAATTAATAATGCCGTGTAAGAGCAAGATAGTTGAAGGACTCTCTGCTACGTGAAGGGCAACTTATCTAACTTCTCTACTTGAAGCAGGGTGAAACGTGCCTCCCTTTTAGCCATTGTCTCTTGTTCCCTGGAAAAATTAAAAGCAGCGAATAGTTCACTCCCATTAATGTATTTCCATGGAATGTGGCCACTTCTCAGTGTCTGCAATGCCCACCCCCAGCTGCATGATGGAACGTAGCTGTGTTTGCCCATGATATAACCGGGACAAATCAGTCTGAGTGATATCAATAGCAGATGACACTATATTTGACAGTGAATAAATCATGTTGGACAGCGTGTTCATGCCATTGTCGACAACAGCCAATGTTTTTTCCAAATTCTCCTTATCAAGTTGCCTTAAACGTGCAGCAGCCTCAATTTGAGAAAGCTTCCAAATTTCATTATACATAGCATATAAAAAACGTTTTGAGCGTTGTTTCCTAGGACTTAATAGGAAATCCTGTAAGTCTATACTGTCAGAAAGAGTGTTCAGGTGTTGTTTAACCGCTGTTAAAGTGTTTGTCTGCACCCATTGCTGGCACAGCTTACCAACACTGTATGTTGTAACTATCCCAGTATGTTGACCTGATAGAAAGCGAGGGTCTGGCCTATGAATGGAAAAAAAACCTGAAGAGTTAAAAAAACGCCTTTGACACTCATCAGTGTCGGTGGGCCATACCAACCATCCGCCGGGACGGGAATGTGAAGAATTATAAGCACCAGCCTTAACCATTGCATCTAGCCTGTCCTCTGAAACATTTAGAAAGTGTTGCCAATCTCTATATTTTGTCGGAGTAGGGATACTGGGCATGTTCAGATCTTTAATTTTTGCTAACCCTAGACATGATGTCTGCTCAACAGTGTCATTTAAAAAAATCATTTGCACAGGAATCAAGCAAGCTCGAAACAAAGCCTCCCTAACCTGTATTTGCCAATCTCGTGTTCCCCATACACTCTTCAAATCGATAGTGTTTTTCCAATATTCGTAACCCTCAATCGAGAGCCGGAAAACAAAGGGATCTGAATAAATCAGTTTTGTATCTGTTAGCAAAAGTTTTCTAAATTGGGCTGGAGGTAATTTAAAATAATACGATTCAGCTTTCTTTGTATCATGCCCAGAAAAGTAGGTGAATTTGTCACTGTAATACTTTGGACTCCCCACCTGTGGTGTTGAACAGTGTTCCCATTATGTGTAGTTAAAGAGAGGCCTATATCTAGTTGCACGGTGCAGGTAGTGATGTCCACAATTGTTATAGCAGAACATTTCCCCATAATTCATTGTATAATCATATACATCATCACTTCCAAAAGTGGAGTAGTCCTTTATTTCAGTTAGCATTGAATCAACTATTTGTACATCCCAATCATCAGAGACAGCATTAGGTGTAATAACATCAGACATTGAAATTTTGAACACGTATGGTATTTGAATTATCACTGTAGGCCCGTATATATCGAATGGAACTTTGTCCCATACAATCCCATCAGGAATTGGAATAGCCGTAATATTGACAGGGGACAAATCACGTCGGACCTTATGTGATGAATGATGTGGTGTTAAAATTTCATCAACAGGCTCCACAGAGGAGCGATCAGCGATATAATGACCATTAATCAGTAAAAAGAAAACAGTCACAAAACCAATCCATAAAAATAATGCAATAAATGTCAAACAGAACCATAGATAGTTCCATGGATATATCAAATAGTTCTTCTTAAGCCATCAATAGAATTTGCTACTACTCGAAAGTTTGTCAGTCTCAGTTGAGGATGAATCTGAAGAAAAATCATCAATGTCTACATAATAGCCAGAGGAAGTCTCTGCAAACACAGGACCCGTCGAATTCTCATCCACTGCTCGTGGAAGTTCTTGATATACAACATTATTAGCTGTGGAAGTGTTCGTGTAAAATACAGCCAAATCCTGAAACGGGGTGTTCTCCGAAGTTGTTACTGGAACCAACAAAAGTTCATTTTCCGCCCTCCCCATGGTCGAGGAAGTGTCCGGAACAGCAGTTGACATAGTTGCATAGTCAGTAGTAGTGATATTCATCCTACTATGTAGATGGATGTCCTGTTGGGTAGTGAGAAGGGATCGAGAACTACCCAAGGGACCTCCTGGTCTACTGTGAAGAATCGGCCATATGGTGTAATTTGATGTCATCAATGGAGATGAATCTGTTTGATTTGGAACCAGACAATGGTGGAAGGATGACAGTCCTGGTGCCTTTTATCCCCAAGACCGGTACAGGTGCTCTGTGTGATGGACCAAACTCTTTTTTCACAGCGATCTTCTCACAAACGAGATCCCCAATGTTAGGAATCCAGCCAGTCGAAGTTTTCGCCAATTCCCTTATTCCCAACGTGGCAGCACTTGCAGATGATTTATCATCACGGAATTGTTGAAGCTCCTGTAAAACAGCAAGACGTTCTTTTATGTCAAATGGTGTTTCTGCTGCCACCATACCAGTGGCATCAAGATCGGGGACATACATAGGTGTCCCAAAGAGAACCTCATATGGAGACTTTCCCCCCAAGGACCGTCTTGGCAGATTATTCAGTGCTCTCTGGACCCCATATAGGTGATGTAACCAACCGCGGCCTGAACCTAATACTCGAGCTGTTAAGGACTGCTTTAGATCACGATTCCGCCTCTCCACAACCGAATTTCCCTCGGGATGGTATGGTGAGGAGTAATGGAGTTCAACACCCATCGTTCTCATGGTGTCCCTGAAAGCTTTAGAGGCAAATGCAGGGCCCTGGTCGGAATGGAATGCTGCAACCGCATATGTACCGATAAAGATCAGCAAATCTTTTATAACAGTCCGGGCGTCAGCCGACCGCTGTGGCCATACCCACAGGAATCTGGAACAGGAATCTACAGCCACTAAAATATATTTATATGCACCATCAGGCTGCAAGGGACCACAGTGGTCCAGGTACACACAATGGAGTGGCTTGTCTGACATTAAGAGAGATGTCTGCGGAGGGCGTTTGATATTTGAGCCCTTAATCTGCTGACAAATGTCACAGCAAAGGACATACTGTTTAGTCCATCTGCATAGACCAGGCCACCAGTATCGTTGTTGTAGAATTGTGATAGTGGCCTGTATACCAGCATGTGCAGAAGCGACACCCTCATGTGCAGCTGTAATCAGCTCTAATCTTTGGTCTTCATTGGGGATCACTCGATCACCTACCTCAGGAATCGTTGCGAAAGCAACATTCTGTGCACTGATATGATAAGTATAGCTCATAGGGTATCCTTTCGGAAGGGTCTTGCCTGCAGCCGAAGCTTTAACGGCAATCAGTACTTAATTATCCAACCTCGTCCGAGAACGAGTCACTGCAGCCACAGAAGCCGTAGCTACTGATGCTTTGGCTGCTTCATCAGCCAATGTATTGCCGGCAACGTGTATTCATACACGTTGGTGCCCTAATGTATGAACTACATGGACGCATGGAAGCTTATCTTTAAGATCAGCCACTCTTCCCCACAACATTTTGTGTTTAATGGTGTTCCCTTTAGAATCTCTAAACCTGTTCAGTTTCCAATGATTGAGATATTCATTTTATGACTGGACGCAGTAATATGAATCACAGACGATCAAAGTCTGTGTTCCTGGCTCAGAATGTTCGAGCGCTAGAAGAAGAGCCTTAAGCTCAGCCAACTGGGCTGTGCAGTCCCCTAAGGTCTGAGTGTAGGTATTGTGAGAATGGAAAACTCCATCTTCCATTACCCCGCACACGGCTGCGCAAGCTGCCGAGTATTGATGTTTAGTACCCATAGCCGGTTGTGCTGATCCATCAGTATAAATGATGGTATCATAACTGTCTATTCGCAAAATATGTAGAGGAGCGGGGTACTCCTGTTCATGCTGGAGAAATTCTTGTGTCTGAAGTCTTGGGTCAAACACATAATCAACATCAGTGGTGGTCAGAGACGTTGCCCATTGAATCCAGCGTGGATGTAATGCCTTAGCGCTTGGAACGCTCGCTTTAGTGACAGCCTCTAAGGCCGGCACCGGGGAGACAACAATAATGCGTTTCCCCTGGGCAAGTGGCCTCTCCTTTATGACGGCCATCTGAACTGCGGTCAGAATTTTTTCAGTAGGAGCAAAACGTTTCTCAGCATTGGAGTACAAATGTGATTTGTATGCTATCTGCACCGTGTCACCCTCATTAAAGGTGACATAGGTAAATCAAAGGGCACCAGCTATTATTCTGATGACCAAATTTGTTTTATTGTCACGTGTGTAGAAGTGTCTAGCTTCCAGCATGTCCCGTTGTATGTCCCTAAGGATGTGTGTGTGCTCAATCGTCCATCGCCTACTAGAAAAGTTGGGCTGAATTAAGTCATAAAGTGGCTTGATGCGTTCAGCATAATCTGGAATGTATGTTCTGTCAAAATTAAAGAAACCCAGTAATGACTGTAATTTCTTAAGCGTGTTCGGAGGCTGTAGCTGAGCACACTTTTCTAGGAAGTGCGGGGCCAGGCTCTTCCCCTCGTTTGATAGCTCATATCCTAGGAACAATACACTAAGAAAGGCTATCTTGCTTTTCTTAAAATTAAATTTATATCCGAAGGCTGCAAATCCCAAAATTATCTGATCGACCCTCGCAAGATGAATATCGAGGGCGTCGTCAGTGAGATAGATATCATCACATAGGATAATGCATCAGAATCAAGCTTGTGCAAGATTTATGTTACACGGGCCGAAAACAGTCCTAGGCTGTTTTTATAGCCTTGGGGTAAATGACAAAAGTGTTTCTGAGAGCCAAAGGGAAATGCGCTTAGGTCCCTACTTTCATGTGCTAAATTCTGGCAGAAAAACCCATTAGATATATCCAATGTAGTTTTATATTTTTTACGCACTATATTGTTGATCAGCGCTGTGCTGTGTGAATTTTGGATAGCACATGTGCGTGTATGACTATTTAAGTGTCTATAATCAACCATTATTCTATATGAATGATCAGGTTTTGCAACGGGAAATAACGGATTATTCATTGCCGATGTACAGGGCTCAATTACTCCCTGGTATTCAAGTTGTGACAGTATCTCCGTCACAGGAGCTTTCGCTTCATGTTTAACAGGGTATTGTGGCTGCGGGTGCGGTGTAGACCTAACGGTAATAACATGACAAGGAGAGTCCTTGTCCCAACCTACATGATTACAGTATAATGCAGGTGCCTGCGCTAAAGCCCATTCAGCAGCATAGGCTTTTTTGTCTGCCTCTGGAACAAGATCGGAGAAAGAAGGCAAAATGACATCTTCCCCATGTGGGAGCTTGCGGGCATGTTCAGGTGGCCACTCTCTCTCGGCCAACAGGATATCACTAGTAAGTTCATCCCAAAATATTACACTAATAATGCGTTCCACGTCTCCCTCTATCTGAATTGTTAAATCATAAAACCGATCGGGTGGGAGAACGCGGCCATCCGCCGTCTCAACCGCGATGTAATCGCTAGTTGCTGTCACATCCAGATGATCTTTCAGACTCTGGTGACATATCGTGACCTCTGCCGCGCTGTCCAACAGAGTCACTGCCCACCTCTTGTTCCTCAACAGTGTTCTCAATACTACTGGCATTTTTAACGGTCAGTGCTGCCACTTTCTTCTTTTTAAATTGTGGCTTTTGCTGAGGAGTCTTTTCTTCTTTTTTAATGGTAGACTGTGGCGAGTCTTTCTTTTCTTTCACATATTCCGGACGTCGATCTTGACGGCCCCCTCTCTCGCTACGTCTATCCTGTGCGTCCTGAAAGGAACGAGAAGGACGTGAATCAGTATATCTGTCTGGAGTTCTAATGTTATCCCTATTTCTGAGATTATACCTCCTTTCGGAGTACTACGGATGTGGAGAATCAGCTCTTTTATTTCTCCTGTCTTTGAAATCTTTTTGTTTGTCCCAGCGCTTTTTAGAGCCCTCTTGTGCCTGCTTTGTACCTTCCTTATGGGCGGTACTCGGTATGTCCAATTTTTTAGGTTTGCCTCCCAAACCATCCCGTCCTATACTAGTATAGGTATTGGAGATTATTTTCTGTAGCTGTCTCTCTTGTTCCATATTTGGAGTTTCCCGGAGACGCTGGCGTATTGCCAGTGCCACCGCTTCCCCTTTAATATTACTTAGTATTATCGAGGAGACGTAGTCAAAGTTACGCATCAATTTCATCCCCAGGGCCAGGGCCGGTGCAGCCCCAGGCTAATTTTGTATTTGTTTTAACACTTCCGGTAAATTGGCAAGTGTAGGGGTACCATGTGTGGTAGAATAAACGGCAGCGAAGACTGTACCCCAAGTGGCACATTCATCCACAGAGGGAACCATCCCAAACAGCAAGAACATAGTGAGCAATCTATGTTTTTCCTGTGGCCCCGTATGGGGGAACACAGCTTCCAGCTGATTTGTTTTCTGGGCAATCCAGAACGGTATTTTTTCCCGTTCCGTGGGCACTTTACCCATAATAGTATGCACTGTTTGTGGATTAATCCCAGTAGCCAATTGATATCCACCAGCTACTGGTGGTGCTGGGCGTGCTGGTGTAGTGTTCAATGTTCGCAATACGAACTGTACCAATCGTCTATATAATGCCACTAACTCATTATATAATATTCGTAAATCTGCGATCGGCATAGTCTGTATGCCTGGGTGAGGTGTATATGTGGCAAACATGGGACATTTAGGCCCTTCATTACTTAAAGGACCTAGCCTCACCCGTCGGAGTACATGCGGTAGGGCGCCTTCAAACCAGTTCTGATGCTCTTGATATGTGAGCGATATTTCATGATACTGGTATGCTTCGTATCTTACGGGTACGTTTGCAATGTCATATGTGTGAAATGTGTGCGTTCATTGGTCAGCCTCAGGAAAGGCAAACCAACAGTAAAACGTTTCTGTTTGGTAGGCTTCAGTCGCTTCTATAATCAGAGTAACATCCCCACCCTCTTCTGTAAGGCCATGCGCTAATAAATGTTGTGTAAGTGCATGTCTAGCATTTGCAGGAATGTCTATGGTATTAGCCATAGTTGTTTAGAGAAACGGAACACCAAAAAATAGGGGAAGCTTTTCCTTTTCATGAGTTCGAGCTCGAACAACCTACAGACTAATTAGGTGTTACCTGTTCAGCTGAGGAGGATTCTCCCAAAGACCACGGACGTCTCCGTATAATGGTACTGAGAGTACCTGTTGTCTGTGAGACAGTGATAGTCAGGGTATCCGTAAATTAGTGCCTAAACACCATCGTTGGTGGCACCATGTCGTAGTTTGGACTCTTGCTTTGAGCAAGACTGCTGGTCTCAGGATGACAGTACTTTCGTTTGTAGGTGACTAAGGGGGTCATTCTGACCTCGGCGGTAAAAAGCGCTTACCGCCGTGCAGAAGACCGCCATAACAATGCCGCTGTCGCGGTAAACCGCCACAGTCATTCTGACCCACAACAGGCAAACCGCCAAAATACAGACATCCACAAAAGTCCGCCACACCAAAGGGCAGCGAGAAACTGGCGATGACCAAACCTCCACCGCCACGCCAACAGAAATACGCCCATGCCATCACGACCCATGAATCCTCGCGGCGGTCTTTCAACAGCGTTATTCCATTGGAGGTACACACCGCCGCGGTCACACACACCTCCAAAACACAGCCACATTGGACAATTCAAAATACACACACCTGATACACATACAAACAACACTCCCACACACCCAATACAATATAAAACACACACCCACATCACCCACAAACCCCCACTCCTAGAGATTCGTGAACACGCACAGAGAAAAGAGAACCGAGCACCCAGACGCGCAATTCACTGTCACCCAGCAATATTACCACGCACTTCAACTACACACCAATACACATCTCCACACTTAGCACCACACAATCCACCCCACACATCACCCACACCACCCCATGGCACCCCAAAGACACCCCAGGTTTTCTGACGATGAACTCAGGGTCACGGTGGAGGAAATTGTACGGGTAGAGCCACAGCTCTTCGGGACACAGGTGCAGCACACCACCATTGCTAGGAAGATGGAGCTATGGAGCAGAATAGTGGACAGGGTCAACGCTGTGGGACATAGGGACGACATCAGGAAGCGGTAGAACGACCTACGGGGAAGGTGCGTTCCATGGTATCCAGGCACAACATCGCGGTGCAGCGGACCGGCGGCGGACCCCCACCTCCACCCCCAGAATTTACAACATGGGAGGAGCAGGTCTTGGCGATCCTGCATCCTGAGGGCCTCGCAGGAGTAGCTGGAGGAATGGACTCTGGTAAGTCAAATCTTCACTACTTCATCCCCCCCACCCCACCAGCATGCCAACTCATACCCCCACCCTCACCCCCACCCCATCACACCTACTCCTTGCAAATGTCTCACCCTCACAACCCACCCATCCCAACACCAAGCCCTGCATGCGTCCACAAAGCATGGACACCCATCACCAAAGCATGCCCACTGCACATACCCATCCCCCCACACCCCAAACCACTGTCACAACAGCCCCCACAAGGGAATGCCAGCACTGGGGTACACGGGCACCCACCCATTGCACGCTATGGCACACACAGAAGCAATAACCGTACTTTTATACCCCTGCAGGACCCGAACGCCAGGTCACCGCGCAGGAGGGTCCACAAATGTCCACTCCACCCCCAGAAGAGGCCCACAGTGATGACAGCACCTCTGTCGACCTGGATCTAGATGACCAGCCCGGCCCATCGGGGACCTCGGGACAGTCAGTTCCCCTCAGACAGCCACAGGCCACAGCAGACCTTCCCCCCTCTGAGAACACCAGCACAGCACCCACCCAGCGGGCCCATACCTCTGTCCCCAGGACACGACAATCAGCGGTGTGTCCACCACTACAGGGCACCCAGGCTAACCCACCACCCCAACAACAACAGGAACCTGGGGGCAGTGGCAGTGGGCACACGGTCTAGGGGACAGAGGCCCAGGGAAACAGGAGAACTGGGAGGGCTGCTGTGCGACAGGGGGCGGACAGGCCTAGGGAAACCACTCTCCACGAGGCCCTCACCTCCATCATGGGAGCATACCACCACTCCCAGGAGACTATGGCAACGGTACTGGCCAGGTTTCAGGAGATCCAGCTTCTGCAGGAGGAACAGTATATGGGGTTCAGGGAGGAACTAAGAAACATCAGTTCCGCCATGGGCACCATCGTAGTGGCTCTGAATCAGGTAGTCACCTCATTGCGGGACACTGTGGCACCACAAAGGGACCCTGTCACTAGCATGGACTAAGAACTGCCTACCACCTCCGCCGGCGCTAGTGGACAGGACGCCCCGACACAAGACCTATAGGCCACCAGAACCCCACCCCCTGCAGAAGAAGAACCACCCCGTAAGCGGTCCCTGAGATCCAGGAAGAAGACAGAGTAAGATGCCAAGACCCCCGCCAGGAAAGGATACCTCCCTGATTGTCATCCCACTGTCCCACATTGACACCCTGTCCAACCTTAAACTGCCCCTGCACCACTTTCCACAGGCATTTGGACAATGCACCTGTGATACTGATAGTCTGGACTCTGCCATGGACAATCCTCCACCATCACCCCTCACCGATTTGCAACCACCCACCAATTTAGAGCACTGTAATAAACACACTTATTGCACAAAACAATCTGGAGTCTGGCTGTGATTTTGAACAAATGTATTAGACATGACCGTGCCAAAATTTTATTAACATTGTGATGCCAACATACCACTGTCACACAGCTGTAGTCCATGGGGAAAAAAAGCAGATGTCACGCAGTGGGGCCCACATCTCTGAAATCGGAAGGGAAAGTGACAACACAGTTACCATACACAGGGGTAAAAGGTCAGACAGTAGAGAGGTAGCAGTCTTTAAGTAAATGAAATATGCCGGTGTGGATTCTTACCTGTGTGTCATTGAAAATACTGCTGTATTACTGTGTTCCTGTTCTCTATGTCGTCCTCTTCGCCTTCCTCCTCTTCACTCTCCACAGGCTCCACAGCTGCTACAACACCACCATCTGGACCATCCTCCTGCAGAAAAGGCACCTGGTGTCGCAAAGCCAGGTTGTGAAGTATACAGCAGGCCACAATGATCTGGCACACCTTCTTTGGTGAGTACATTAGGGATCCACCAGTCATATGGAGGCACCTGAACCTGGCCTTCAGGAGGCCGAAGGTCCGCTCGATCACCCTCCTAGTACGCCCATGTGCCTCATTGTACCATTCCTCTGCCCTTGTCCTGGGATTCCTCACTGGGGTCAGTAGCCAGGACAGGTTGGGGTAACCAGAGTCACCAATTAGCCACACCCGGTGCCTCTGGAGTTGACCCATCACGTAAGGGATGCTGCTATTCCGCATGATGTACGCGTCATGCACTGACCCTGGGAACTTGGCATTAACATGGGAGATGTACTGGTCAGCCAAACAGACCATCTGGACATTCATGGAATGATAACTCTTCCTGTTCCTGTACACCTGTTCACTCCTGCTGGGGGGGACCAAAGCAACATGTGTCCCATCAATGGCACCTATGATGTTGGGAATATGTCCAAGGGCATAGAAATCACCCTTCACTGTAGGCAAATCCCCCACCTCAGGGAACACTATGTAGCTCCGCATGTGTTTGAGCAGGGCAGACAACACTCTGGACAACACCTTGGAAAACATGGGCTGGGACATTCCTGATAATATGGCCACTGTTGTTTGAAAAGACCCACTAGCAAAGAAATGGAGTACTGACAGAACCTGCACTAGAGGGGGGATCCCTGTGGGTTGGCGGATGGGTGACATCAGGTCTGCCTCCAGCTGGGCACACAGTTCCTGTATAGTGGCTCGGTCAAGCCTGTATGTCAGTATGACATGTCTTTCCTCCATTGTCGACAGGTCCACCAGCGGTCTGTACATGGGAAGATTCCTCCATCTCCTCGCATGTCCCAGCGGACGGTGCCTATGAAGGACAACAACGAGCACAGAGTCAATCAACCCACAGGTACGTTCCCACAGCTTGCACATAACACGATTCCCAATGCATTGTATGGCTTGTATGAGTGTCGATGCAAGGCCTAGGTATGTGTGACGCAGTAGAAATTAAGCCATGTGGGCACACCGTGGCGGTAGGCGGTCGAAGACCGCGGCGCAAAGCCCCATTGGTTAACATTGAACCCTATGGGTTTCAGGAGCCAATGACGATGTGCGCCGGCGGTCGCAGTACGCACCGCCGCGGTACGCACCGCTGCGGGCGTGACCGCCATTTTCTATCAGCTTAATCACTCGATATCTGATCTTCAACAGGAGAGGACCTACACTGCAAGTGCTGCTGTGACCTCGGTCTGGAAGAGACAATGGCTCATGCGACTGGGGAAAGGGCCCCTGCCTTCACTGCGGAGTTGGAGAAACTTGTGGATGGGGTCCTCCCCAAGTATGCGCTACTCTACGGTCCTCCAGACCAACAGGTAAGTACACTGGAACCATGCTTTGTCGGCTATGCCTGTGTTGAGTGGGGTGGATGAAAGATGGTGGGGAGGGGAGCGATTGAGTCATGCATCAAACGACAGATGAGAGCATGTGCCACATGGCAAGGGTGGGGATGGGGGGCCACTCACATGGAGCATGCAGAAGGTGATGATTATACTTCTCTCCCTGTACATGTCACATAGGTCAGCGCCCACCAGAAAATCGTCATTTGGTGTGCCATCGCCAAGGACGTCCGGACCCTGGGGGTCCACAACAGACAGGGCACCCACTGCCGGAAGAGATGGGAGGACATCCGACGCTGGAGCAGGAAGATGGCGAAGGCTCAGCTGGGGATGGCCTCCCAACGTGGGAGGGGTGCCGGTCGTACTTTGACCCCCCTGATGTCCCGGATCCTGGCGGTGGCCTACCCCGATTTGGATGGGCGCGTGAGGACATCACAGCAGACACAAGGGGGTGAGTACACTCTCATTCTGGTGACTTTGCGCGCAGTGGAGGTGTCTGGGTGGGGGAGGAGGGCTGTGGGTATCCCTAGGCCAGGGCGATTTCTGTAGGCTAGGCCCCTCCGTAAGGCATGGCCCTGTGCCCCTGCCCCCCACCTCTGTAGGGTGGGTGCCCAGTACAGGTATCCATGGCCCTGTGTCATCTATGTGTGCAGTTGTCGTCCATAGGCTTGTAGGCCATGTCCCACGGATTGAGTAGTCGACCCCAAGTGCAAGGCGTAGTGCAGAGGGCTTCTGTGTCTGTCCTCTCCGCCAACGGTGTCGCCAATGCATGCACTCAACATGTCTTTATTTCTCCCCCCCCCCTTTTTTGTGGTCTTCCTGTTCATGTGTGCATTAGCATCATCAGGCGGAGGAGAAGTGGCATCGGAGCACGAGGGAGCTGCATTCCACATGGCCCTGGAGGGCCATGCAACGGAGTCTGAATACACCAGTGGGACGGAGGGCGAGGGGAGCTCCACAGCGGGGACTCGTGCGGACATTAGTGACAGCGACTCGTCCTCTGAAGGGAGCTCCCTTGTGGTGGCGGCAACAAACGTGCCCCCCGCAAAAACAGGTACAGCCGCCACCCAGTGCACCAGCACCGCCCTCCCAGCAGCCCCTCAGCGTTTGCCCTGTGCCCGCTCACCCAGGAAGGTGGGCATCTCCTTCGCCCCAGGCACCTCAGGCCCTGCCCCTGTCACCCCTGCTGCCCTCAGTGAGGAGGTCATTGACCTCCTGAGGACGATCATTGTTGGGCAGACTACCCTTTTGAATGCCATCCAGGGTGTAGAAAGGGAGGTGCACCAGAGTAATGCATACCTGGAGGGCATTCATTCTGGTCAGGCTGCCCATCAGCGATCGTTCAACACTCTGGCCTCAGCACTGATGGCAGCAATTGTTCCTGTCTCTAGCCTCCCCCCTCCAACTTCATCCACCCATACCCAATCCCCTGTACCTCTGCCTATCCCAGACACACCATCAGACCAGTCTGCACACACCTCAACACCCAAGGGAAGCTCATCCAGACATAAGCACCACACATCCCACAAGCATACACACAAGCAACATCCACATGCAGACATACCAACACCCACTGCCTCCACTGTGTCCCCCTCCTCCTCGTCTCCCTCCTCCCTCCCTGTGACGTCTCCACTCACACCTGCATGCACAACATCTTCAGCCACTACGTCCATCACCACCACACCCACCAGAACACCCCGCACACGTGCAGTCACCACCCCCACTACCATTTACACATCCCCTGTGTCCTCTCCTACTGTGTCTGTGACCCCCTCTTCCAAGCTACACAAATGCAGGCAGCCACCCACCCAACAGCCATCCTCCTCACGACAGCATCCAGCCCAAGCACCTGCACCCAAAGACACCAGACTGAAAACTCCTACAACCACAACCTCTTCCTCCACTCCCATACCCACTACACCTACCCGTCCCTCTCTTCCTAAATTGCTTTTCCTTTCCAAACTTGACCTCTTTCCAACAACTCCCCCACCCCGTCCATCTCATAGGACTCCAGTCAGCACCTCAGCCACCACAAAAGCGGGACCTATAAAGACTGTTTGCCCTGGACTGTGGAGTCCCCCACCCTCAAGGGCAGCCAGTTCTGTAAGGAGCCAAGGCGCGGCCAGCCCACCCCCGGTAAAGCACCCGAAGATTGCCAGTGCCCTGCGCGAGAGGCCCAAGACACCCGGGACCAAAATTCCCACCATGGCCCGGCATGAAGTCTGGTGCCACCGGGCACACCACCAAAGGTGGGGAAGGGCCACAGGCGACCAGGGAAGGGTGGGAAGGGCAGCACACCCGACAAGTCCATCAGCAGGCCAGCTGGCCAGGAGGGCCCGCCAGCCCCATCCCAGGTGGGCAGGAGGACACCCACAGGCCCGGTACTGCAGCCCAGGAGGGCCCCGCCAGCCCCATCCCAGGTGGGCAGGAGGGCACCCACAGGCCCGGCACTGCAGCCCAGGAGGGCCCCGCAAGCCCCATCCCAGGTGGGCAGGAAGGCACCGCCAGCCACAGGTCAGGTGGCGAATGACCTCCATGCCATGGCCGGATCCGCTGACCTGGACACTCATTCGATGCACCGCTGCACTGGGCCCTTTTCTCTCAAGCACCGTTGAACAGGGCACCGCCGTCTCAAGCACCGCTGCACTGGGCCCTTCATCTCAAGCACCGCTGAATAGGGCACCACCGTCTCAAGCACCGCTGAGCAGGGCCCTTCATCTCAAGCACCGCTGCACTGGGCCCTTCATCTCAAGCACCGCTGAACAGGGCACCGCCGTCTCAAGCACAGCTGAGCAGGGCCCTTCATCTCAAGCACCGCTGCACTGGGCCCTTCATCTCAAGCAGCGCTGAACAGGGCACCGCCGTCTCAAGCACCGCTGAGCAGGGCCCTTCATCTCAAGCACCGCTGCACTGGGCCCTTCATCTCAAGCACCGCTGAACAGGGCACCGCCGTCTCAAGCACCGCTGCACTGGGCCCTTTCTCTCAAGCACCGCTGAACAGGGCACCGCCGTCTCAAGCACCGCTGCACTGGGCCCTTCATATCAAGCACCGCTGCACTGGGCCCTTCATCTCAAGCACCGCTGAACAGGGCACCGCCGTCTCAAGCACCGCTGAACAGGGCACCGCCGTCTCAAGCACCGCTGAACAGGGCACCGCCGTCTCAAGCACCGCTGCACTGGGCCCTTCATCTCAAGCACCGCTGCACTGGGCCCTTCATCTCAAGCACCGCTGAACAGGGCACCGCCGTCTCAAGCACCGCTGCACTGGGCCCTTCATCTCAAGCACTGCTGAACAGGGCACTGCCGTCTCAAGCACCGCTGAACAGGGCACCGCCGTCTCAAGCACCGCTGAACAGGGCACAGCCGTCTCAAGCACCGCTGCACTGGGCCCTTCATCTCAAGCACCGCTGCACTGGGCCCTTCATCTCAAGCATTGCTGAACAGGGCACCGCCGTCACAAGCACCACTGAACAGGGCACCGCCGTCTCAAGCACCGCTGAACAGGGCACCGCCGTCTCAAGCACCGCTGAACTGGGCCCTTCATCTCAAGCACCGCTGCACTGGGCCCTTCATCTCAAGCACCGCTGAACAGGGCACCGCCATCTCAAGCACCGCTGCACTGGGCCCTTCATCTCAAGCACCGCTGCACTGGGCCCTTCATCTCAAGCACCGCTGAACAGGGCACCGCTGTTTTAAGCACCGCTGAACAGGGCACCGCCGTCTCAAGCACCACTGCACTGGGCCCTTCATCTCAAGCACTGCTGAACAGGGCACCGCCGTCTCAAGCACCGCTGCACTGGGCCCTTCATCTCAAGCACCGCTGGCACATTGACAGAAGGGGCAGGGCCGCATCTGTGTCGGGCAGGGCTGCACGAAGCACTCTGGGCACCAGTCCCCCTCCAGAACCAGTGGAGACTGTTATCCACTTGAGAGACTGTGGCTTTGCACTCCCCAGGATGGCACAGTGGGCAACCCACCCACTGTAGAGACTTGAGAGACTGTGGCTTTGCACTCCCCAGGATGGTGCAGTGGGCAACCCACCCACTGTAGAGACTTGAGAGACTGTGGCTTTGCACTCACCAGGATGGTCCAATGGGCAACCCACCCACTGTAGAGACTTGAGAGACTGTGGCTTTGCACTCCCCAGGATTGAACAGTGGCCATGGAGGCCCCTCGTGGATCTGGCGTCGTGGACTCTTCTGGCTGAGGTGCCCCCCCTTCCCTTCCCCCTGAGGTGCCTGTAGTTTTGCTATCTGATGCCCCTGCAGTGTTCTCTCCGTTGGAGTCAGGTATCCTGTGTGGGCTTTGCCCATGTGTTTTGGGCCCAGTGGTCCACGGACAATGCCTGCTACTATTATCGGACTTTGAAATTAATGTATATAAAGGTTTAAGATGTGTGATATATTTTTAAGCCAGTGATACAATATAATCCAATGTTTCGATTCATTTCCTTTTGTCTTTGCATTCTTCCGTGGGGTTTGGGGGGGGTAACTGTGATGTATTGCTATGCATTGATGTGTGTGTTGTATTGGGTGGGGGTGGGTGTGTCGCGTATGTGTGTCCCCGTAATTTTTTGCCTCCCCCTCCCCTGTGTCGTAGGTGCAGTACTCACCGTTGTCTTCTGCGCCGGCGTTCGTGCTCCTGGTAGAGGAGCAGGAAGACAATCGCTGGGAGGATGTGGAGTTCGGGTTCCATGCTGTCCAGATTCCTCGTGGGGTGTATGGAGGTGAGCGTTTTCCGTTCGAAATTGCTGTTTCCGCCGTGTTTTTATTGGCGGGGCTACCGCCCCGGAAAAGGTGGCGGATTGGTAGGTTGTGATAGGGTGGGCGGTGTGTGTGTTTCACATAAGCTTTATTCGGCCAACAGACCATCAAAGCAATACAATACAATACAATATAATATAATAATATAAACCATAATGTCATAGAAAAATTTAAAAAAAGAAGAATGATCCATGTTTGCCCGTCTTAAAACAATTTCAACTCATTGTAAATAAAAAGTGCGTATGCGCCATGCTGTTGCTAAAAACTTACTTACTGCGTAAATTGTCACATTTGAATTGTGGCTTTTTAAGATCCGCAAAGCTAAAAAACATTTCCTTAAATTCAATTCCCTACAGATTTTATATATCCATTTAAACCTTGGGATTGAATAGGCGGGACAAAAAAACATAAAATGTTCTACTGTTTCGGAAGGAATGCCACATACAGGACAGGTATCAGAGCCTGACTTAGGTCCCCATCTGCTCGTTAAGGCCTTCAGGGGTAATGTTCCAAATCGAAATCTGGCATACAAACTTTTGCCTAACAAATCAGGTATTGTATCTAAGTATGGTTCAAACTCAGGGTACCATTTAAAATCAATAAACGAGTTAGTTAAATGACCATTCGATTTCTGAGAAATGTAATTATTACATATGTGGGACCAGTAAGCTCTCTTCAATACTTTTACATGGGGCTTCACAAGTTGCTGGGGATTCTCCCAGAAGTTCCTCAGTCCTAGCATGCAAAACCAACTAGATACGTGTTTGATCCATGGTATGGACATGGAGTTAGAGGTTTTTAACAATTCTAATAGGGAAGACTTATATATAGCCAGTTCAGGAACTACCCAAAGCCTCACCCAATATAGTAGGGGCCGTAAGATAATCAAATCGGCTATACGTTTAAGCCCTAGATCTAAAAAAAGGGGGGTTAATGGGGTGCTAGTGGGACAAGCACATAGAGCCCGTGCAAAGCTATTCTCAATTTTAGTTATCCTACTGCTATCTGTCATGCCCCAAATCTCTGCACCATAAACAGCAGCACCCTGTGCCTTGGCCACATAGATCTTTACTGCTGGAGACACAACTTTATCGATCGTATTCCTGTAAAGGCGTAATATGGATGCTGCCCGATGTTGCAAAAGCCCGCCACTCTTACCGACTTGTTCGTCCAAGAGGAGTGAGTCTGTAAGCCTCACACCCAAGTAGTCGATAGAGCTAACCTGGTCCAAAATAGCTCCATCTAACCTGATCGTACACTTCTTACGAGAGCCAGAGCGAAGCACCATCAATTTTGTTTTCTTCGAGTTCAGCTCTAAACCAAAATTCCAGCAGAATGATTTAAATCTATCCACAAGAATTTGCAGCCCCATAGGGGTCTTTGAGATCAATAGAGAGTCATCCGCAAAAAGAAGAATTGGGATTTTATGATTGCCTAAGCTGGGAGCATCATTCTGGCATGTCATGAGTTCTTGGACCACCTCGTTAATGAATAAAGAAAACAAAAGTGGCGCTAGGACACATCCCTGACGAACACCTCTTTTAATGGGAAACTTGTTAGTCAGTTCGCCTTGGTTACCCCATCTTACTTGAGCGTATGTGCCTTCATGCATACGTGTTAATAAATGAATGATATCAGATGGTGCCCCTCTTTTGTGTAGCACTCCCCAAAGCTTGTCTCTAGGTACCAGGTCAAAGGCAGAGCGCAGGTCTACAAAAGTGACATATAGTGTTTGCTTTGCCAAGACTACATATTTCCAGTGTAGCACGGTCAACCTAAATGCCTGGTCAACCGTGCTAACTCTAGAGCGGAACCCTGCCTGAAGTGGTGATAGGATCTGCTGCTCCGTCACCCAACTCGTCAGTCTAACTAACAATTGTTTTGCAAAAATTTTTTGTAGGTTGTCAATTAAACTGACCGGTCTGTAGTTAATTGGAAGATTTGCGTTGCCCTTTTTATATATTGGAATAATTTCAGCACCCTTCCACGTCTCAGGGATCTGTCCTCCTTTTGCGATTTTGTTTGACAGCATATTAATATACCAGGTCCAGATGGGTAACTCTGATTTATAAAGGTCACCTGGAATTTTATCAGGGCCTGGGGCTTTACCTGTCTTTAGAGATTTAATGGCGTCTGCAGTTTCTTCTAGAGAAAAGCAAATATAGCTTTCAGAGTTAAATAGATTCCCACTGGACGGAGAAGTGGCAAGGTTAGCATTGGGTGAAATTGGGCGGTACATTGACTCCCGCCTGTCTGTTGGCGGTGACCGCTGCGCTGTTTGTTTGTCCCGCCGTGGCGCGGCTGTGTGTTGAAGTGGCGGTCTCTGTTGGCGGTTTCCGCCAGGGTCGGAATTCCATTTTTTTTACCGCCAGCCTGTTGGCGGCTTAGCTGCCGCTTTAACACCGACCGCCAGGGTCAGAATGACCCCCTAAGTCTCTTCCTACAACTAGTTGTAACTGTTGTCCAAACCTTACCGGCTTACTAGCAGTACCTCACCAGAAACACAATAGTAAAAGGTGATTTGTAGCAGTCGCTTACGCATGGACTCAAAGTACAATATCTCAGGGTTGTCGTGGATGAACGGAAATTACCCTTTTCTCACAGATTTATTATGTCTCATACAAACAAAGGCAATAACACAGATGCAGTGAAGTTATAATGGTTTTTATTCAACATAACTGCAATTTGTGATAAGTTGCATGAACTGCAATGATTAGGATAATGAATATACCAAGCAACAGTATTGTGAAGAAGAGAGTCATTGTGATAAAGACCCCCACCATTGTGCAATATATGAAAGAAATATGTGTATATGTATAAGATGGAATAAGCCCTAATACCCTAAGGAGAATAGGTCTAACCTTCTACCTAAAAGGAGAGCTGGGTTTGTTAAACCTAATCTGCCAAAGCCGTGTCCATGAGAGGAGCCCCCAATCCTCGTTACCTTGGAATGAGGTCTCTATCTCAGACTCCGCAGGGACACGAAGACTGGGTCAGCGTCAAGATGACTGCAGCATCGGTATCAGCAATGGTGGCGATGCCCTCTGGTCGGAATCCCTCTGATTATCGATCTAAAGTGTGTTGTATTTATACAGATCTACAAGGTCCCCTGACATAAGTGTTATTCATAACAATAGATAACAGGCATGCTTGGGACGGCAATTAATATCAACAATCCCTCGAAAGTATAGAGAGGGAAAATCCCTAAGTGTGAATACCTACTGTATGTTTGTCTTTCGTGCTTGATCTTGACGCCTTGGCGCAGTGACACTGATAATAGAACCCATAACAAGTGGCCTAACTATAAACAAGGCCGCCATCTTAAAGGAAATAAATAATTAAATGGACTAAGACAGAGCAGGCTAAGTAGGTTAAAAGTCACTGTGTGACAGGGCCACGAGTTTACAAGCCTACGGCTAAGCTAACTCCTGTTATCCTGTTAAAACAAACTAGGATTCACTACACCACACTGGGAATCCCTGAACTGGTGTGTGTAAAAAGAAGAGTACAAAGCCGAGCACAGGGTGAAAAAGAGGTGTTGGAGCCTGGAATTATGGCCCGACCTTCCAAAAGAAAGAAAAAGAAGACGGGGGGACCAGCTTCTGAGCAGCAAAAGAAACAAGACCTCTCTTCTCAGGAAGAAGTCTTATCCTCTGAGGGAACTGAGTCCATGAGCTGGATCCTTATCAGGTAGAGCTCCTGGGCCCAGGGGGACCCTGATGGGAACCGCTGTTCCAGGGACAGAAGGCCTGTGCCACTCTTGAAGGTCTGAGGCAACAAGCAGCCGCCCTGGAGAAGGGAGATGTCTGTGGCTCCCACAGGGTCTCTTGGGAAGATGGGCTCCTATACACTGAGGCCAGGGACCCCAAACCTGGTGCAACCAGCAGAGTGGTGGTACCTCAGCAGTTTAGGGAGTTTATCCTCACTCTGGCCCATGACAGCCCCCTAGCTGGACAACATGGAATAGGCGTTTCAGACATTTCTACTGGCACAATATGTCTCAGAAGGTGAAGGATATATGTAACTCCTGGGTCACCTGCCAAGCTAGTGGTAAGACAGGTGGCCACCCAAAGGCCCCCCTTAATCCACTTCCTGTGGACATTATGAGTCCACGTGAGCCACCCACAGCCTCAGGACACCAATACATACTGGTAGTAGTGGATCATGCTACCAGATCTCCTGAAGCAATTCCCCTTACGTCTACTACTGCTCCTGCAGTAGCCAAGGCCCTGATTGGTATTTTTACCAGGGTAGGGTATCCTAAGGAGGTGTTTTTTGAGAGGGGTACACACCTCATGTCAGCTTACCTAAAACACATGTGGAATGAGTGTGGGGTGACATAGGTTCACCATACCATCCACAAACCAATGGACTTGTTGAGAGATTCAACAAGACATTGAAGGGCATTATCATGGGGCTCCCTGAAAAACTCAGAAGATGAGATGTCCTCCTACCACGCTTGCATTTTGCTTACGGAGAGGTGCCTCAGAAGGGAGTAGGGTTTTCCCACTTTGAACGTCTATTTGGCCACCCTGAAAGGGGTCCACTTGCACTTGTAAAAGAAGGCTGGGAGAGACCCCTCCATGAGCCTAAACAAGATGTGGTGGACTATGTGCTTGGCCTCGGCTTGAGGATGGCTGAGTACATAGAAAAGGCATCCAAGAACCTTGAGGCCAGCCAACAGTTCCAGAAGTTGAGGTATGACCAAAAGGCTACACTGGTAGAATTTAAACCAGAGGAGAAGGTATGGATTCTGGAGCCTGTGTCTCCCATGGCATTCCAGGACAGATGGAGTGGCCCTTACCCTATTCTAGAGAAAAAGAGTGAGGTTGCCTGCTTGGTAGACCTAGGCAACAGCAGAACACCCAAGAGGGTGATCCATGTCAACCGCCTAAAACTCTATTATGACAGGGCAGATGTAACCATGCTGAGGGCTACTGATGAGGAGCAGGAAGCAGAGAGTGAACCTTGCTGTGACTGCCTCTCTCATGACCCTGAGGATGGGTCAGTTGATGGAGTTGTCTACTCAGACACCCTCACTGCCCAACAGCAAGCTGACTGCAGGCAAGTCGTACAGCAGTTTGCTGGACTCTTATTTTTGACCCATGGACAGACCCAACTGTGTACCCATGATGTAGATACAGTAGACAGTTTACCTGTCAAAAAAAATAATCTATAGACAGTCTGACCAGGTCAAAGAGGGCATCAAAGTGGAAGTCCACAAGATGCTAGATTTAGGGGTTATTGAACCCTTTCACATTCCCTGGTCTTGGCCCCCAAACCTCATTCCAAGGATGGGAAGAGAGAGATGAGGTATTGTGTGGAGTACAGAGGTCTCAACACTGTCACCAAGACAGATGCTCATCCGATACCAAGAGCAGATGAAGTAATAGACAAATTAGGTGCAGCCAAATTCCTTAGTACCTTTGACAACTCCAGGGTACTGACAAATTAGGGTGGCACCTGCAGCAAAGAAAGAGACCACAATCTCTACACCTGATGGGCATTATTAGTTTGCCGTTATGCCCTTTGGCTTATAGAATGCCTCTGTCACCTTCCAACGGTGGATGAATCAAGTCCTTGCTGGTTTGGAGTCATTTAGTGCAGCATATCTACATGATATTGCTGTCTTTAACTCCTCCTGTCAGGATCACCTGGTCTACCGGGAGAAGGTTTTGCAGGGTCTGCAATCAGCAGGCACTGTTGTATACTTGGACCACCTTGTAGGTGGAGGCCAAGTGCAACCCTTACAACCCAAGGTCCAGACAATTCTATACTGGGAAGCTCCAATAACCCAGACCCAAGTCAGGGCATTACTTGGCTTGACTAGTTATTATAGGAGGTGAAGGGGTATGGATCCATTGTGATACCCCTGACAGAACTGCGCTCAAAGGAAATGCCCAGAAAAGTAAACTGGACTCGACTGTCTAAAGGTCTTTGACACCCTGAAGGAGGCAATGTGCTCAGCACCAGTACTCAAAGCTCCAGATTATTCTAAGCAGTTAATTGTTCAGACAGGTGCCTCTGTAACATGGGATAGGAGCAGTCCTGTCCCAAACCAATGATGATGGTCATCACCAGCTTGTTTCTTTTATTAGCAGGAGGGTACTCCCTAGGGAACAGCGTTGGAGTGACATTGCTGTGGTTTGGTCACTGAAAAAGCTGAGTCCATACTTGTTTGGTACTCACTTTATTGTTCAAACTGACCACAGACGTCTCAGATGGCTGATGCAAATGAAAGGTGAGAACCCTAAACTTTTGAGACTGTCCATCTCCCTACAGGAAATTGACTTTTCATTGGAAAACAGACCTGGAACTGCCCATGCCAATGCAGAAGGCCTTTCCAAGTTCTTCCACTTAGACAATGAAGACTCTCTTGGGAAAGGTTAGTCTCATCTTCTTTCGTTTGGGAGGGGGTTGTGTAGGAAAGTGCCCCTTTTGGCATGGTTACCCTCCCCCCCAACGCTTTGTCCGATATTGATGCTGACTTGACTGATAGTGTGCTGGGATCCTGCTAACCAGGTCCAAGCACCAATGTTCTTTCCCAAAAACTGTACCATTACTCCCACAATTGGCACACCCCGGCCACAAGCTTAAGTCTCTTGTAAAAGGTACCCTTGGTACCAAGGGCCCTGTAGCCAGGCAAGGTGTCTGAGGGGTGCAGCATGTATTATGCCACACAGGAGGACCCTTCACCAAGCACATGCACACTGCAGTTGCAGTTTGTGTGTGTTGGTGGGGAGAAAAAGACAAAGTCGACATGGCACCCCTCCGGGTGCCAAGCTCACAAACCACTACCTGTGTCATAGGTAAGTCACCCCTTTAGCAGGCCTTACAGCCCTAAGGCAGGGTGTGCTATACCACAGGCAAAGGCATAGCCCCATGCACAACATGCCCCTACATTGTCTAAGTTGATTCTTAGAAATTGCAAGTTCAGTGTGGCCAGACTCAGTAATGGGCTGAGGGTATGTCATTACAAACTCAACAGCTCCATGATGGCTTCACTGAAGACTGGGAATTTTAGTATCAAACTTCTCAGCACAATAAACCCACACTAATGCCAGTGTTGGATTTATTGAAAAATGCACCCAGAGGGCATCTTAGAGATGCCCTCCATATTTTATCCAAACTTGTAGTGCACAACCAACCGGTTTGTGCCAGCTTGCCACTTCTAGACAAGTTTCTGACCACAAGAGGAGAGAGCATCTGTGGCCAGAAGCAAAGCCTGCACTGGGCTTCACACCTCCCCCCTCCCCCCCTCTCCCCCAGGAACTGTAACACCTGGCGGTGGGCCTCAAAAGCTCACGCCTCTTGTGACAGTGCCCCAGGGCGCACCAGCTAGTGGAGATGCCCGCCCCCCAGACAAAGCCCCACGTTTGGAAGCAAGTCCAGTGATAAAATTAGGAAAAACAAGGAAGTGTCCCCGCTTCAGCTGGTACCACCCCTAAGGGGTCCTGAGCTGAAGTGACCCCCCCTCCCTGCAGAATCTTCCATCTTGGTTTGGAGGACAGGGACCAATAGGGTTAGGTCTGTGTCCCCCTCCCCAAAGGGAGTGGACAGCAGGAGGGTGTAGTCACTGTCAGGGACAGTAGCCATTGGCTACTTCCCTCTGAGCCCTCTAATGCCCCTAAATCCAAGATTTAAGGGCTCCCCTGAACCTAGCTCATCATATTCATGGTGGCCTAATGAAGACAAGAAGAAAGAAGGACTGCTAAGCTGACCCTCAGCAGAGAAGACTGAAGACACCAACTACTTTTGCCCCATCCCTACCGGCCTGTCTCCAGTGTCTGAAGCTCCTGCTACAGAAAGGTGACGCATCCTGCAAGACCAGCGACCTCTTAAAAGCCTCAAGAGGACTAACTGCACACCAGAGGACCAAGATCTTCCGTGGACAGCAGCCCTGTCCAGAAAGAAACTCCAAGAAAGGACGCCAGGACCACCCCAGATCTGTGAGTCCTGACCACTCTCCACCTGACCCCCACGGCCCATGTCCAGGTGGCCCAACGGACTAGAGCTGTTCACCAGGTGATTCTGACCCAGTGTCCCCCCTGGGTTGACCCCCTCCTGTCCCCAGAAACAACGCCTTCAGACTCAATCCAGAGGATCCCACTGCCTGTGAAGAATTCAGACGAAGATACCTGATGCCAAAAGGTAACCTGCACCTGCAGCCCCCTGGCATTGGAGAACCCAGCATCCGGTGCAGCAACATGCAGCAAGCAGGCCCTCCTCACTGTCCAGATTGTGGTTTGTCTGAACCGACCTCCAGGGCCCAGCCTGCAGCCTAGTTGGGACCACTGGAATCCCCCCAATTGAAAGCATTGGGAGCCTGACGCTAAGTTTGAACACTGCAACCGGCTGCCCCTTTGCCGCTGAGGGTGTGTGTTTGGTGCTGACCTGTGGCCCCCTTAAATCCCCCAGGTCTGCCCTCCGAAGACACGGGTACTTACCTGCCTGCAGGTCTGATTCCGAGTGCCCTCAGTCTCCATAGGAACTCATTTTAAATCTTGCAGCAAATTTGACCTCTGCACCCGGCAGGCCTCTTGTTGTTGATGGTGGGTGTTTGGGGTTACATTGAACCCCAACCCCTGGAGACTGGAACTGTAAGTCTTGTACTTAACTTGAAACTGTGCTAACTTTTCTTCCCCTCTAGAAATGTCTTTGAAAATTGCACTGTCTCGACTTTTAAAACAGATATTTGCTATTTTATTGAAAATCGTTTTAATTGCCAAATTGAAAGTGGTTTGATATATATGCTTGCTACTTACTTGCAAATGTAAATACCTGCAAACTGAATCTTGTGGGTCTAGAAATAAAGCAACAAAATATATTTTTTTCTATATAAAAACAATTGGCCTGGAGTTAGTCATTGAGTGTGTGCTTCATTTATTGCCTGTGTGTGTACAACAAATGCTTTGCACTACCCTCTGACAAGCCTAACTGCTCGATCACACTACCAAAAAAGAGAGCATTCGTACTATCTACTTTAGCCTCTGTTAAGCCTCTGAGGAACCCCTGAACTCTGTGCACACTATATCTCATTTTGCTATAGTATATACAGAGCCAGCTTCCTACACTCAACCCCTACACCATTTATTAAGGGATGCTGCCTGTACTTATCCATATTAAGAGGACAAGCAGCTAGGGTGGCAACGTCAATACCACCCTAAGAGACCAACACAGCCTCAGTGGTCTCCCTGACTAACCCAGAGCCCACTACAGTCCCCAAGGTGAGCCCAGCTACACTTTTGGACTGACTACTGCTACCACTATTATTGCTACTGCTATCGGCACTAGGGATATAAGTGGTAGTAGTAGTGGTAGGAGGCTTGGTGCTCTTTTTAGGACAGGTGCTATCACCTGCCCTATGACCTTTTTGCCTACATATGTAGCACCAACATTTCTTGCTGGAAGAAGACTTAGATCCGCCCCCGGAGGAGTTTTGTGGGCCTGATGAAGACACTTTTTCTTTGTTTTTCCCCTACCCTTGTCCTGATTCTTAACAGAATCCTTCTTCTTGTGGTCACCCCCCAGTGGGAGCTTTCCTAACCACCTTGGTGCGGACCCATTTGTCTGCCTTCTTTTCCATTTCTTGGGGAAAGGTCAGATCAGAGTCCACCAGGTACTGATACAGCTGACCAGAAATGCAGTTATTAAGAATTTGCTCTCTTAAAATCAGATTGTATAAGCCCTGATAGTCACTCACTTTGCTTCCATGCAACCAGCCTTCCAGAACTGTAACAGAGCAGTCCACAAAATCTGTCCAATCCTTGGAGGACTCCTTTTTAGTCTCCCTGAACTTGATACCACATTGTTCAGTGGTTATCCCAAAGAATGCATTCTTAAGTGTTTGGTATTCATCAGCATATTCTTCTCTGACAGTGAGGAGTTTGTCTCTGCCTTTGTCGGGGAAGGAGAGCCACAAGATTGCTGCCCACTGTCTCTGAGGGAACCTCTGTACCTTACATGCCCTCTCGAAGGCAGTGAACCACTTGTGGGTGTCACCTCCCACCTCGTAAGGTGGGACTACCTTACTCAGGTTCCTAGAGTCATAGGAGTCCTCCCTGAATCTGGTCTCCCTAAAGTTAGTATTGCTGCCACCATGGGGAGCTAGCCCCAAACCTTGTCTCTCCCTCTCCATTGCCAAAGCCTCCCTATCTAGAGCTAACTACTGCTGCAGCCTTAGTTTGGCCTCCTCTAACCTCAGCTTTCTGAGTTCCCTATCTTCAGAATCAGAGGAGCAGCGGGTCTTTCAGATACTGAGACATGGGTGTTGACAGATGGGGAGGGCCTATACCTCCTCTTGGGGGCCATCTGAACCAGCCCCTTAGGAGTAAAAGTGACTCCACTTCTCACTACCTACAGTACTCCTAACAGGGCTGTGGTGTACTCCAAATTCCTCCCGACCCTCCTTAGTGTAGCTTAAGTCTACCCCGTCTAAGATTGGAGGGTCAGTTTCTACTTCTTCCTCCCCCTGGTTGCCTGAGTTTTCCTGGTCAGCTTGGAGTAGTAACCCCAGAGGTAGACTTTTGTAGGGATTTCTCCTGTCTTCAGTTTCCTAGAATTACACATCTCCCTCAACTCCTGAAAAGTGCAGCTCTCATATGGAGAGTCTGGGACCTGAGTTGTGTTTTCCACTGAAGACATCTTGCTTGAGTAGTGTGGGTGCACCTCACTACTCTAAGGAACTAGACTCCCTAGAAAGTTTGGAGGAAGGGCTATGCTAGACCCCCAACTTACCCATACTAGGAAGCTAGTGATCATGATCACTAAGTGCCATGTGTTCCTAAAAACCAGTAGTGGACTTTCCTGTGGAACGTTACTAGTGACAAAATGGTAAGGCAATTGCAAGTGTCTTAGCCCACCGCTGCATCACCAATGTAGGAAGCTGGCCTGGTGTGTGGTGGACACCTATGGTGTTGGCACCTTATCCCAGGTCCATGCAACCCCTATTAGTGAAGTGTGCCAGTGTCTCTCTAGAGGTAGCTGTGGATGAGCAGCTAAGACTTATTTAGGAGACATGCAAAGGTTAGGCAATACCACTGTAGTCACACAGTACTCACACACATGAAAGAAAATACTTAGTGTCACAAAAATAAAGGTACTTTATTTTGGTGACACAAATACCAAAAATACCATAGACTATACCCCCTTGGGAGGCAAGTAATAGACAAATTATATACACCAGTATGCAGAGATAACTGTAAAAACAGTTAGAAAACAGTGCAAATAGTGAAAATCACAATACTTAGAAATGGGCCTAGGGGGGAATATGAAACATACACTAAGAAAATGGAATGCGAAAGACGGTTTCCCACCTAGGCAAGTGTAGTGTGTAGAGGGGCGCTGGGAGTATTAGAAAACACAAAAGGTAAGTAACAGAACCCACCCAAGAGCCCAGGAAAGCAGGAGTAAATCACAGTAACTTTCCTAGAACACATAAGAAGTCGTGATTATGCAAGAATCAGACGAGACTGCAAGACACCAATGATGGAATCCTGGACCTGAAGACCTGTGGAAGAAGGGAACCAAGTCCAAGAAGCACTGAAGGGTTCAGGGAGAACAGGAGCCCCTGCTAAACCGAATGAATGTGCAAAAGAAGAACCATCGGTGGCGAACAACAGTCAGTACTACATCCAAGAAGACAGATGCGGGTTCTTGGTTAGTGCAGAAGATGTTCCACGCCGGATGTATGATTGCAGCCAGGTTTGCGTTGCTCGATTCCTCCTACAAGCCTTGACACACGCAAAGTTTGCGATTATCAGAAAATGTTGCTGCCCGGGACCAGGAGGGACCTGGTGGACTCTACCCAGAAGGGGGAGCCAAAGGGGGCTCTCAGCAATTCAGAGAGCCCTCAGAAGACCAGGCAGCGTGCACAGGAGGCCCACAACACAGGGACAAAGAAGGTGCAAAAGGAGGCCCACGCAGCACTACAACAAAGCGTCCCACGCCGCCAGAGAACCATGCAGGAAGCTGTGCATCGCAGGAAGGAGTGATGGGCGCTGGAGCTGCACAGTGCATGAAGAACTTTGTGGAAGGATGCCAACAATCCTTGGCATCTGCAAAACATGCAGGGCACGGGGGTACTGTCTTGCATGGGGAGGCAAGCTGTTACCTCCACCAAAGTTGGAAAGTAGGATGTCAGGAACATCTGGATTACTTCAGTCCACCACCCGTGATGCTGGATCCACGCACTTCGCCAGGAAAAGGGACCCACGCCACCAGTCATTGCCTCAGAGGGGTGCCTGCTGAAGCAGGGGAGTGACTCCTTCACTCCAAGAGAGATTCCTTTGTTCTTCTGGTGCAGGCTGAAGACAGGCTGTCCTCTGAAGATGCATGACCGGGAAACAGTTGCATTTGCCGGCAGGAGCTGAAGATGCAATGTTGCAGAAGTCGTCTTTGCTTCTTTGTTGCAGTTGTAGAGTTCCTGGAGAGTCCAGATGCAGTTTCTTTGGTTAGAAGGTGAAGTAAAGGATGCAGAGGATTCCTGCTGGAGTCCTGCAATCTGAATCTGAAGAACCACCCAAGAGAGAGACCCGAAATAGCCCTGAAAGGGGGATTGGTCGGCTAAACAGGTAAGCACCTATCAGAGGAGGGCTCTGGCATCACCTGCTGGCACTGGCCACTCAGATGCTCCCAGAGTTCCCTGCCAACTTGGAATCCAAGATGGCAAAACCCAGGGTCCCTCTGGAGGAGCTCTGAGCACCACCCCTGGGGTGGTGATGGACAGGGGAGTGGTCACTCCCCTTTCCTTTGTCCAGTTTCACACCAGAGCAGGGACTGGGGATCCCTGAACTGGTGTAGACTGGATTTTGCAAGGAGGGCACCATCTGTGCCTTTCAAAGCATTTCCAGAGGCTTGGGGAGGCTACCCCTCCTAAGCCTGTGACACCTATTTCCAAAGGGAGATAGTTTAACACCCCTCTCCCAAAGGAAATCTTTTGTTCTTCCTTCCTGAGCTTGAGCTGCCCAAGCAACAGGAGGACAGAAACGTGTCTGAGAGATGGCAGCAGCAGCTGGGGCTGCCTGGAAAACCTCAGAAGGCTGCAATGGCAATACTGGGGGTCCTCAATGGAGCCCCCAGAGTGCATAGCATCATACAACCAATGCTTGCAAAAGCTTTGGGGGTATGATTCCAACATGTTTGATACCAAACATGACCATATTCGTAGTTACCATTGTGAAGCTGTACATAGGTGATGACCCATGTCCAGTGAACGCTTAACATGGCATCCCAGCACTCTTGAAGTCTGGGAAAATGGTCCTGGAGGTGGTGGGGGCACCTCTGCTAGTGCAGGGATGCCCTGACACACAGGTTCTCTGTACCCTGCCTTCAGGGCTGGAAGGCCTGCAATAGGGGTGACTCATAAGTAACCTGGTGCAGAGTAACTGGCAATGAAAGGGTGCAGGCACCTTTTCACGCAGGCTGCAATGGCAGTCCTGCAAAAGCCTTCGCATGAGCTCCCTATGGGTGGCAAAATCAATGCTGCATCTCTTATGGATCCCCTGACACCCCAATGTCCTGGGTACCTAGGTACCATATACTAGGGACTTATAAGGGGGGCACCAGTATGCCAACTGTGGGTGAAATACTGGGTTACCAGTATGCAGTGACAAAATTTAGAGGAGGGAGAGAATAATCACTGGGGTCCTGGTTAGCAGGATCCCAGTGAACACAGTCAAATACACTGAATTCAGGCAGAAAATGAGGTAACTCAGCCAGAAAGAGGGTATTTTCCTACAGACATCCCATTGCCTCTCGAGTTTTTCAGAGTCCCATGATCATACCTTTGAGGGTTTTGTTGAATCTTTCAACTAACCCATTTCCTTGTGGATGGTAGGGGGTGGTGAATTTATAAGTTACACCACGCTCCTTCTGCATTACTTTCAGGCAGCCAGACATGAAGTATGCACCTTTGTCTGACACCACCTCCTTAGGTAAACCCACTTGGGAAAATATTCCTAAGAGAGCTTTGGCCACTGCAGGTGTTGTAGTGGTCCTAAGGGGAATAGCTTCCGGGTACCTGATGGCATGTTCCACCACCAACAGAATAAATCTGTTCCATGAGGCTGAAGGAGGGTCAAGGGGACCAACAATACCAATCCCTATACTCTCAAAAGGAACCCCAACCACTGGTAGTAGAACTAAGGGGGGCCTTTGTAGTGCCACCTGACTTACCACTGGCTTGGCAGGGGACACAGCAGTGACAAACCTCCTTGATTTGTTCAGACATGTGGGCCCAGTTAAAGTGTGCAACATGTCAGTCTTAAGTCTTGCTTTGCCCAAGATATCCTGCAAGGGGAATGCCATGTGCTAGGGTCAATAAGAACTCCCTAAACTTCTGAGGAATGACCAATCTCCTAGTAGCGCCAGGCTTGGGGTCTCTAGCCTCAGAGTAAAGGAGACAGTTTTTCCAGTAGATCCTGTGGAATCCACTGATATCCCCTGCCTTTTCTGCAGCAGCTTGCTGTCTGAGGCCTTCAAGAGAGGGGCAGGATTTTTGCTCCAGGCTCAGTTCCTCCATGGGAGGGTCCTGCAAATCCCAGAAGCTCTGCTGTGTCTGATGCAGTTCCTCAGGCAGTTTGCTCACTGGGAGCAAGATCATCTCCCTGAGGAGACCGATCCTCACATGAAGTCTGGGTAGAGGGTAACTTCTTACCCTTCCTACCTCTCTTCTCAGGAGCTGCCTGGCCCATTGTTCCAGGCTCCAATGCTCCTTGATCTCCCTGTTTCTTGACCTGTGCTCTAATTGCCACAAACACACTCTCAGGGATGCCCAGCATTGCTGCCTGGGCCTGTAACTCCACTTGAGCCCTTGCTAAAGTCTCCAAATCATTGCACATAAGACACTCTACATGAATGTATAAGGATACTCCAACTAATAGCCAGTACCCCTCCAATGTAATTAACCACTGCAGATGTTATCTGAGTTGGTTACTTGGTAAGTGTGCCCAAGTAGGATTTGCACAGGTGACACCAGTTTTTCAGTCATCGTGGTGCCACTTGCACCTGTGTCCCTGTAAGCCTCTGCCGGAATGGGGGGATTCTACCTTTCATACTAGGAGCCCAGGTAGCCTCAGTGGCAAGGTCATTGCCGCCCTCTGATAACAGGACAGCCTCAGTGGTTTCTCTGACTAGGCCAGAGTCCACTGCAGTACCCAAGGTAAACCCAGCTACCTCCATGGATGTTGTACCACTATTAGTGCTACTGCTAGGGACACTAGGGGGAGTAGTAGTAGTGCTAATGGTGCTTTTCTTAGGAAAACTGGGATCAGATGTCATATGGCCTTTTGTTTTACAAAGAAAGCACCATGGCTTCTTGTTAGAGGAAGAGGAGGATTTGGACCCACCCAGAGGAGATGTTTATGGACCCGAAAAAAACTCTTTCTTTTTGTCTTTAGGTTCCTCCCACACCTTCTCTTCAGACTTAGAAGTATTCTTTTATTCCTGTTCTTCTGGTCACTCCACTATTACTTTTCTTACTCACACTGGTGCAGACCCATTTCTCTGCCTTCTTTTGCAATTATTGGGGAGAGGTCAGCTCAGACTCCACCAGGTATTGGTACAGTCATGTACATTACTACCGTGTAGCCAGCCTTGCAGAGCCTTAACTAGGCAGTCTACGAAATCAACCTAGTCTTGAGAGTACATCTTCTGGAATTCCCTGAACTTAATTCTGTATTCCCTAGTAGTAAGCCCAAATCTGTCAGTCAGTGCCTCTTTCAAAACCTGGTAGTTGTCTGCATCCTCTTCTCTGACTGCCAAAAGTTTGTCTCTACCTTTGTCTGCAGAGGAGAGACACAGAATAACTGCCCACTGCCTCTGGGGGACTTTTTGGACTTTACAGGCCCTTTCCAGAACAGTTTCCCATTTGTGAATGTAATCGCCACATTTGTAAGGGAGAACTATCCTGCTGAGATTCCTAGAATCAAAGTGTTCCTCTCTGACCATGGAGTCTCTTGTGCTGCCACTATGGGGTTCTAACCCCAAACTCTTCCTCTCCCTCTCTACCTCTAGGGCCTCATTTTCAACAGCCAGCTGCTCTATTGTCAGCCTGAGCTTAGCTTTCTCAAGCCTGAGCAGGTGGTAACCATATAATACTAACTCCTGAGTTAATAGAATAGGTGGACTGAGCACAGGATGCTGAGGAGAGTGAGGATGAAGTTGAGGAGGATCTATTCCTCCTGGTAACCCTTTGGATCCTCCCAGGGGTAGTAAAAGTGGACCTCCCTATATGCCCCCTTCCATACTCATAGTACCTCCCTCTAGAGGCATAGGGTTATCCTTTAGGACTTCCTCTGAGTCCTCTTGGACATGATCAGAGTAAGAACCTGACGTACAGGGCACTTACATGCCTAACCCTGAAGATTCTTCTCTTCCACCTTGCTCTCCCTGCCCGACCTGCCCTTCAGGATGCCTGAGGTCATATTGCATGAGAATTTCTAGGAGCTGAGATTTAGTAGGGTGACTACCCACCTTTAGTTTTTCTAGACCTACATAGAGTCCTAAGTTCATGGGACTTAAGGATGCTGTATCCAGACTCTTGAGTCTGTCTATATTCCTCTACTAAAGACATGGTACTATTGTAGTGTATGTGTACCTACAGATACTCCAATGTTCTAACCTGTTTCCCAAAGATTGGTGAAAGGGCTATGCCTGGCCATGAGCAACCCAGTCTAGGAAAAATTTAGAAAAATACTAATTTGCAAAAAGTACAGTATGTACATAAGTCAGCAGTGGTTTCTTGTGGAAACTCACTTATGACCAAGTGGTAAAGCAATGCAAGTCTCTCTATCCCACCGCTACACCACCAATGTAGGAGGCTGGCTCAGTATATGGTGTACACCTAAAGGTGAGGCACCCCGTACTGAGTCCATGCAACCTATAGTGATACTATAGGCGGTTCTAGATAACCAGAGCTCTCATAAGGGTAGCTGTGAAGAGCAGCTAAAGCTTATCTAGGAGGGTGTAAAGTCATTGCAAATACAACACAGGTCAGTCAGTGATGTACACACAGGTGAAAACCACACCAGTGTTAAAAATAATTATATCAATTGTAACACACTCTAGAACTAACTTTGGTATATCTCCTATCCGGAGATATGAACATAAAAAATATACTTAGCAACAGGTAAGTAAATGCATAACATAATTAGGGCCCCTAGTGGGGCAGGGTAGACCACATACTAAAAAAATGAAATGCAGAAATCACTCCCAACCCAAACTACCACCCAATTACCTTTAGGACTGGGGAAGCACTAAAACCCAAGAGGTAAGTAGGGACAATTCCCCAGTTGCCCGTGTGCAGAGTTGTAACCCCGGGTCAGTGCCAATAGGATAACATGGGTGTAGGTGGCTGGCCTGGTTTGTAGTTGGTACCTTTGGTATTTACACCTTATAGCAGGTCCAGTTATCCCTTATCACTGAAATGTAGTAGTGGTCTAACAGCTTAGGCTGATAGAGGTAGCTATAGCAGAGCAGCTTAGGCTGAACTAGGAGACATGCAAAGCTCCTGCAATACCATTTATAGTTACACAGTACTTATACACAAGTAAAGACAATACTTAGTGTTACCAAAAATAAAGGTAGTTTATTGGGTGACACAAGGCCAAAAATATCTTAGAGACAATACTCCTTCTGGAGGTAAGTATTATACACAATATATACACTAGACACCAAAATAAGGGAAGTAATTAGACATAGGATAGTGCAAACAATAGGAAATTCTATGGAATGCAATGGGAGAAAATAGGTCTGGGGCAACACAAACCATATACTAAGAAAGTGGAATGTGAATCACAAATTCCCCCCTAGACAAGTGTAGTGTGTAGAGAATCGCTGGGAGAGTAAGAAAACCACAAATGTGAGTAAAATACCGCACCCCAGAGCCCAAGAAAGTAGGAGTAAAGTACTACAAGTTTCCTTAGGACACACTACAAGTCATGATTAGAGTTATTGCAAGAACCAAGCAAGACTGCAAACCACAACTGCTGGATTCCTGGGCATGAAGACCTGCAAAGAGAGGAGACCAAGTCCAGAAGTCAGAAGAAGTTCCAGGAAGGACAGGAGCCCCTACCAACCAAGAAGAGGGTGCAAAAGAAGAGTCCCCGGTTGGACGAAGACTGCAGAAATGCACCAAAGGAAGATGGCTGAGGGGTTCCTGCATGATGCAATGGATGTCCCACAAAGAGATGTTGGAAGCAGGCGAATTTTGGCACTGTATTCGTCAAACAAGCCTTGGTTCAAGCAAAGTTGTGTTTTGTGTCAAAGTGGCGCTGCCTGTACCCAGGAAGGACCTGGGGGCCTCAACTTGGACTGAGGAGGCAGAGGGGGCTCCCAACATAGGAGGGAACCCACAGCTGACCAGGCAGCACCCACGGAGGTCCCAGGGCACGGGGACAAAGAAGGTGCAAATTGCAGTTGGTGCAGCATTACAAAAGAAGGTGCCACACCACCGGAGGACAACTCCGCGAGTTGAGCGTCGCAGGATAGAGTGCTGGGGACCTGGGCCAGGCTGTGCCCAAAGGATTCTTGCAAATAGAGCACAAAGGCCTCAGGAGGTGAAGATGACGTGGTGCACAGGGGTACTGTCGCAAACGGGGAAGGCAAACTCTTACCTCCTCCAAATTTGGACAGTCTGTGTTGAAGGGGTCCCCCACCTGTGTTCCAAGGAGCATGCTCGTCACCAGGAGAGGAGTCCAAGAGAACCGGTCGTCCACTTTGAAGATGCCTGCAAGAGCAGGGAACTGACTCCGTCACTCCACAGGAGATTTCTTCAGTCCTTCTGGTGCAAGGTGCAGACAGGGAGTCCCCAGACCGTGCACACTGTGGAAACTGTTGCAGTTGCTGACTGGAGCTGAAGTTGCAGAGGAAAAGTAGCCCTTCTGGATACTTTGCTGTTACAGCGGTTCCTGTAGGAGTCTGCGGTCGCTCCGAGATCAGAGGATGAAGTAGTAGTTGTGAAGGATTCCTGCTGGAAACTTGCAAGTAGAATCTGAACAAAAACCCACAGGAGAGACCCTAAATAGCCCTGAGAGGGGGATTGGGTACCTCATCATGTATGGACCTATAAGGAGGGGTCTCTGACGTCACCTGCTGGCACTGGCCACTCAGAGGCCTCCAGAGTGTCCCCACACCTTGGCAAACAAGATGGCTGAAGTCTGGGACACACTGGACGATCTCTGGGCACCACCCCTGGGGTGGTGATGGACAGAGGAGTGGCCACTCCCCCTTTCTTTGTCCAGTTTTGTGCCAGAGCAGGGACTGGGGGTCCCTGAACCGGTGTAGACTGGCTTATGCAAGGAGGGCACCATCTGTGCCCTTCAAAGCATTTCCAGAGGCTGGGGGAGGCTACCCATCCCCAGCCTGTTACACCTTTTTCCAGAGGTAGAGGGTGTAACGCCCTCCTCCCAAAGGAAATGCTTTGTTCAGCCTTCCTGGGACTGAGCTGCTCAGACTCCAGGAAGGCAGAACCCTGTCTGTGAGGTGGCAGCAACTGTAGCTGCAGTGCAAGTCACAGAGAGCTGGTTTGGCAGTACTCGGGCTCCATGGTGGAGCCCCCAGGATGCATGGAATTGGCTCCCCAATACCAGATTTGGAATGGGGGGACAATTCCATGATCTTAGACACCTTACATGGCCATATTCGGAGTTACCTTTGTGAAGCTACATATAGGTATTGACCTATATGTAGTACACGCGTGTTATGGAGTCCCCACACTCACAAATTCTGAGGAATTGGCCCTGGACTGCGTGGGGTTACCTTTGCTAGTGCAAGGGTGCCCTCACACTTAGTAACTTTGCACCTGGCCTTCAGTAAATGAAGGTTAGACATATAGATGACTTATAAGTTAGTTAAGTGCAGTGAAAATGGCTGTGAAATAGTGTGTGCACTATTTCACACAGGCTGCAATGGCAGGCGTGTGAAAGGGTTTGTCTGCGCTCCTTATGGGTGGCAAAAGAAATGCTGCAGCCCATAAGGATCTCCTAAAACCTCAATGCCCTGGGTAACTAGTTACCATATACTAGGGACTTATAAAGGGGGGGGTCCAGTGTGCCAATTGAAATTAGTAAATTAAGTCACTAGCCTATAGTGACAAATTTAAAAGCAGAGAGAGCATAAGCACTGAGGTTCTGGTTAGCAGAGCCTCAGTAACACAGTTAAGCACTACTGACAACACACACATTAGGCCACAAACTATGAGCACTGGGGTCGTGACCAGCAGGATCCCAGTGAGACAGGCAAAAACATACTGACATACAGGTAAAAATGGGGGTAACATGCCAAGAAAGATGGTACTTTCCTACACCTTTTAATGACCTCACTTCAAAAAAATGTCTAAAAAGGTATTATGGACAGCCAGCTGTCAAAAAGCTTTTAAGGAGCTTAAGCAGGCCATGTGCACTGCACCTGTCTTAAAAAGCCCAAACTACTCCAAAAAATTAATTTTCCAAACAGATGCTTCTAAATTAGGGGTAGGGGCAGTACTAGCACAACTTAACTCAGAGGGCCAGGATCAACCTGTTGCTTTTATCAGCAGGAGGTTGACCCCTAGAGAAACGTGTTGGTCTGCCATAGAGAGGGATGCCTTTGCTGTGGTCTGGGCCTTGAAGAAGCTGAGACCCTACTTGTTTGGGACTCACTTCATTGTTCAAACAGACCACAACCCCCTTTTATGACTTAAACAAATGAAAGGTGAAAACCCTAAATTGTTGAGGTGGTCCATTTCCCTACAAGGGATGGACTTTACAGTGGAACATAGACCTGGGAGTACCCACTCAATGCAGTTGGACTCTCCAGATATTTCCATTTAGACAATGAGGACTCATCTAGGCAATGTTAGCCTTATTGTCCCTCGTTTGGGGGGGGGGGGTAGGAGGCAACAATGGAGCCATAGTTCTTAATGAACCTCCTGTAATACCCAGTGCGACTTAAGAAGGCTCTGACCTGGTTCTGTGTATTAGGGGGAGTCCATAATGGTCTGAATCTTCCCCTGTAGTGATTCAATCTGTTCTCTACCTACCAGGTGGCCCAGATAAACCACTTTCCCCTGCCCTATCTGGCACTTTGAAGCCTTGATAGTGAGACCTGCCTTTTGCAGGGCCTCCAAAACTTTCCATAGGTGGACCAGCTGGTCATCCCAGGTGGAGCTAAATACAGCAATATTATCTAAGTATGCTGCACTAAAATCTTCCAAACCTTGGAGTACTATATTCACCAGTCTCTGGAAAGTGGCAGGTGCATTTTTCAAACCAAAGGGCATAACAGCGAATTGATAATGCCCTCCTATGGTAGAGAATGCAGTTTTTGCATTAGCATCCTCTGATAATTTGATCTGTCAATACCCTGCAGTCAAATCAAAGGTGCTTAGATACTTGGCAGAAGCCAGTGTACCTATCAGCTCATCTGCCCTGGGTATAGGGTGAGTGTCAGTTTTGGTTACAGTATTAAGACCCCTATAGCCCACACACAACTGCATTTCTCTCTTTCCTTCTTTGCTATGTGGTTTGGGGACATGCACCACTGGGCTGGCCCAGGGGCTATCAGAGGGCTCAATGACTCCTAGATCTACCATTTTCTGTACTTCAGTTTTAATGCAATCTCTGACATGGTCAGGCTGCCTGTAAATTTTACTCTTGACAGGTAAACTGTCTCCAGTATCAATTAAATGTTCACACAAGGGTGTACCAGGTATGAGAGACAGAAAACTGTCCTAGGAGATTTTTGCAGTCCTCCCTTTGCTCAGCATTGAGGCAGTCTGGAAGCACCACTCCTTCCACTAAGCCATCAGCTTTAGTGTTGGAGAAGAGGTCAGGGAGAGGGTCACTCTCTTCTTCCTGTCCCTCATCTGTGGCCATGAGCAGGGTTAAGTCATCCCTGTCATAATAAGGCTTAGGGCGATTGGCATGAAGCACCCTAAGGGGGCTTCTGGCAGTGCCCAGGTCCACCAGATAGGTGACCTCACCTTTCTTCTCCACAATGAGATGGGGTCCACTCCATTTGTGCTGGAGTGTTCTTGGGGTCGCAGTCTCCAATACCTACACCTTCTGTCCTGGTTGGTACTCTGTCAGGACAGCCTTCTGGTCATGCCATTGCTTTTGGAGCTCTTGGCTGGCCTGAAGGTTTTTAGTGGCCTTTTTCATGTACTCAGCCATTCTGGATCTTAGGCCAAGTACATAGTCCCCAGTGTCTTGCTTTGGAGGTTTTGAAGGTTGTTCCCAACCCTCCTTCACAAGAGCAAGAGGACCCCTAACAGGGTGACCAAAGAGGAGACAAATGGGCTGTAGCCCACTCTTTTTTGAGGTACCTCCCTGTAGGCTAAAAGGAGGCATGGCAAGAGGACATCCCATCTCTTTCTGAGTTTATCAGAGAGTCCCGTGATCATGCCTTTGAGAGTTTCATTAAACCTCTCAACCAATCCATTTGTTTGTGGATGATAAGGGGTGGTGAACTTGTAGGTAACACCATACTCCTTCCACATTGCTTTGAGGTATGCAGACATGAAGTTGCTACCTCTGTCTGATTCAACTTCCTTGTGGAAACCCACCCTGGAAAAGATTCCCAGGAGGTCTTTTGCCACTGCAGGTGCTGTAGTGGTCCTTAAGTGGATAGCTTCTGGATACCGTGTGGCATGGTCCACTACCACAAGGATGAGTCTATTGCCAGAAGCTGTTGAAGGGTCAAAGGGGGGCAACTATGTCACCCCTACCCTCTCAAAGGGCATCCCAACCACTGGCAGTGGGATTAAGGGTGCATTTGGGGTGCCACCAGTCTTGCCACTGGCTTGGCAGGTGACACAGGAGTGGCAAAACTCCTTTGTGTCTCCTGACATGTGGGGCCAGTGAAAATGGGGAACAAGTCTATCCCATGTTTTACTCTGGCCCAAATGCCCAGCCAAGGGAATGCCATGAGCTAGAGTTAGGAGGAATTCCCTATTCTGGAGGGGGATGACCAGTCTCCTGGTGGCACCAGGTTTAGGGTCCCTTGCTTTAGTATAGAGGAGATTATTCTCCCAGTAAACTCTGTGGCTGTCATTGACATCCCCATTCTGCTGCTTGACAGCTTGCTGTCTGAGACCTTTAGTGTGGGACAGGTCTGCTGTGCCACACTCAGTTCCTCCCTGGCAGGCCTCCCTGCACCCAAAAGCTCAGCTGTGTCAGCTTCAAGCTCCTCTAGTGTAGGTTCTGCACAGGGAGAAGACTCCTCATCAAAAGGGGAAACATCTGGAGAGGGAGGGATAGTGGACAAGGGTTTGCCCTTCCTACCCCTAGTTTTTAGTAGCAATTTGTCCATTGTTCCAGGATCAAAGTTTCCCTGTCCTCTTTGCTGCTTGGCCTGAGCCCTAGTAAGACCAAAGATATGCCCAGGAATGCCTAGCATTGCTACATGGGCCTCCAACTCCACTTCAGCCCAAGCTGAAGTCTCCAGATCATTTCCTAGTAGACACTCTACAGGGCAGTCACTGGATACCACAACTTTCTTTTGACCAGTAAACCCCACCCTCCCCCCCAGTTGAGATTCACAACAGCCATGGGGTGGCTAACAGTGTAGTTATGGGTGCCTGTCACTTGGTACTGGTGACCAAGTAGGTGTTGCTCAGGGGCAACCAGTTTCTCCATCGCCATAGTGACACTGGCACCTGTGTCCCTACAGGCCTCAACCTGAACACCATTTATTAGGGGTAGTTGCTTGTACTTATCCATATTAAGGGGACAAGCAACTAAGATGGCAAGGTCAGTGCTACCATCAGAGACTAAAACAGCCTCAGTGGTCTCCCTAACTAGACCAACCCCCACTACATTACCAAAGTGAGCCCAGCTACACCCTTTGATTGGCTATTTGTAGTGTTCTTCCTATCTCCACTGCTATTACTAGGGACACTAGTGGAAGCAGTGGGGGTTGTGGTGGTGGGAGGTTTGGTGTTTCTTTTTGGAGAAGTGGGATCACTTGCCCAATGACCTTTGGCTTTACAGAGATAACACCTTGGCTTTTTCTGATTGTGTGAAGAGGATTTGTGCCTGCCACCCCCAGAGGATTTTTGTGGCCCTGATGAAGACTCTGAATATTTTTTTTATCTTTGTCCCCACCCTTGTCATGAGACTTACCATCCTTCTTCTTGCTGTCTTTGTCACCCCCTGCATGAGCTTTTCGGCTCACACTTGTTCTGACCCATTTGTCTGCCTTCTTTCCCAATTCTTGGGGAGAGGTCAGATCTGAGTCCACAAGATACTGATGCAACAAATCAGGCGCACAATTATTCAATATATGCTCTCTCAGAATCAAGTTATATAGGCTTTCATAGTCAGTCACTTTACTGCCATTTAACCAACTTTCTAGGGCCTTCACTTAACAGTCTACAAAATCTGTCCAATCCTGTGATGACACCTTTCTGGTCTCTCTGAACTTTATCCTGTATTGTTCAGTGGTTAAGCCAAGACTATCTAAGAGTGCACTTTTGAGTATACGATAGTTATCTGCATCATCCTCCCTGACAAGAAGGAGTCTGTCTCTCCACTTTCCAGTGAAAGATAGCCACATGATAGCAGCTCACTGAACTTGAGGAACCCTCTGAACTTTACAGGCCCTCTCAAGTGCAGCAAACCACTTGTATATGTCATCTCCATCCTGGTAAGGAGGGACAACTTTATGCAGATTTCTTGAATCAAATGTAGGTTCCCTAACATTAGAATTCCTGAAACTGCTGCTGCCACAATGGGGAACTAACTCCAACCCCTGCCTTTCCCTTTCCACAACCAGAGATTCCCTGTCTAAGACCAATTGTTTCTGTTGTAGGCTTAGTCTGGCCTCTTCTAACCTCAGCTTTCTGAGTTCCCTATCTAGGAACTGGTCCTCAGGGTTAGAAGTGTGGGATGCTTCTGAAACAGAAGTAACATTGGAATTGGCAGAGGATGATCTTTCCCTAGCTTGAGCCACCCTCGTGACCTGGCCTCTAGGTGTGAAGGGAGCCCTACTAGTGTGTGAACCCATCCCACTCCCAGTTGTACTAAGGGGTTTGTTAACAGAAAGGTCAGTGGAAGGATTATCCGAGAGCTCCTCTGAGCCTGCCTGGTTGGAATCTTCCTCAACTTCCCCATCTGGCTGATCCTGACCAGTGCTAAGTCCCTGGTCATCCTTCAGGAGAAGATTTAAAAGGAATTCCTTATTGGGATTCATCCCAATCCCTAAACTCCTTTCAATGCAGAGACCCCTCAAAATTTTAAAGTTAAGATTCTCATATGTTTTTCTCACAACTCTACATGACATGTTGAAAGAAAAATAGTTTAGGAAAGTGAGTAAAACGTTAGTAGACTAGCAGACCTAACTTTTTAGAGAAAAGAAGAAACTTGTCAGAAACTTTGAAAACCTTTTGCAAAGTTTTAAGAACTTTTTAGAAAGTTAGAAATTACTTCTAGGTACAATTATGTATAGCTCTAGGTATTGGAGCAAGCTTTTCTTGTGAAAAGCACCAGTAACAAAGTGGTAAAGCAATTGCAAGTACTTATCCCATCTGCTGGACCACCAATGCAGGAGGGTGGCCTGGTTTGTAGTGGGTACCTTGGGTATTTACACCTTATACCAGGTCCAGTTATCCCTTATTAGTGAAATATAGTAGTGTTCTAGCAGCTTAGGCTGATAGAGGTAGCTATAGCAGAGCAGCTTAGGCTGAACTAGGAGACATGCAAAGCTCCTGCAATACCACTCGTAGTTACACAGTACTTATACACAAGTAAAGACAATACTCAGTGTTACCAAAATAAAAGGTAGTTTATTTGGGTGACACAAGGCCAAAAATATCTTAGAGGCAATACTCCTTCTGGAGGTGAGTATTACACACAATGGGGGTTATTCTAACTTTGGAGGAGTGTTAATCTGTCCCAAAAGTGACGGTAAAGTGACGGATATACCACCAGCCGTATTACGAGTTCCATAGGATATAATGGACTCGTAATACGGCTGGTGGTAAATCCGTCACTTTTCCGTCACTTTTGGGACAGATTAACACCTCCTCCAAAGTTAGAATAACCCCCTATATATACACTAGACACCAAAATAATGTAAGTAATTAGACATAGGTTATTGCAAACAATGGGAAATGCTATAGAATGCAATGGGAGAAAATAGGTCTAGGGGCAACACAAACCATATACTAAGAAAGTGGAATGCGAATCACAAATTCCTCCTAGACAAGTGTAGTGTGTAGAGAATCGCTGGGAGAGTAAGAAAACCACAAAGGTGAGTAAAATACCGCACACCAGAGCCCAGGAAAGTAGGAGTAAAGTATTGCAAGTTTCCTTAGGACACTCTACAAGTGGTGATTAGAATTATTGCAAGAACCAAGCAAGACTGCAAACCACAATTGGTGGATTCCTGGACCTGAAGACCTGCAAAGAGAGGAGTCCAAGTCTAGAAGTCGGAAGAAGTTCCAGGAAGGACAGGAGCCCCTGCCAACCTAGAAGAGGGTGCAAAAGAAGAGTCCCCGATTGGATGAAGACTGCAGAAATGCACCAAAGGAAGATGGCTGTGGGTTTCTGCATGATATAATGGCTGTCCCACGAAGAGATGTTGGATGCAGGCGAGTTTCTGCGCTGTATTAGTCAAACAAGCCAAGCAAGCAATCAAGCAAAGTCGTGTTTTGCGTCAAAGTGGCACTGCCTGTACCCAGGAGGGACCTGGGGGCCTCAGCTCAGACTCTAGAGCCAGATGGGGCTCCCAACACTGGAGGGAACCCACAGATGACCAGGCACCACCCACGAAGGTCCCAGGACACGGGGAGAAAGAAGGTACAAATTGCAGTTGGTGCAGCACTACAAAAGAAGGCCTCACGCCGAAAGAGTACAACTCAGTGAGTTGAGCGTCACAGGATAGAGTGCTGGGGACCTGGGCCAGGCTGTGCACGAGGGATCCTTGCAAGTAGAGCACAGAGGCCTCAGGAGGTGAAGATGATGCAGTGCACAGGGGTACTGTCGCAAACGGGGAAGGCAAGATCTTACCTCCTCCAAATTTGGACAGCAGGACCTTAGGACAGTCTGTGTCGAAGGGGTCCACCACCTGTGTTCCAAGGAGCACGCTCGTCACCAGGAAAAGAGTCCAAGAGAACAGGTCATAGACTAAGAAGGTGCTTGCAAGAGCAAGGAAGTGACTCCATCACTCCACAGGAGATTTCTTCAGTCCTTCTGGTGCAAGGTGAAGAAAGGGAGTCCCAAGAGCATGCACACCGTGGAAACGTTTGCAGTTGCTGGCTGGAGCTGAAGTTGTAGAGGAAAAGTAGCCCTTCTGGATACTTTGTTGCTGTTACAGCAGTTCCTGGAGCAGTCTTCGGTCGATCTGAGGTCAGAGGATGAAGTAGTAGTTGCAGAGGATTCCTGCTGGAAACTAGCAAGAAGAATCTGAAGAGAAACCCACAGGAGAGACCCTAAATAGCCCTGAGAGGGGGATTGGCTACCTTATCAGGAATGGGCCTATCAGGAGGGGTCTCTGACTTCACCTGCTGGCACTGGTCACTCAGAGGCCTCCAGAGTGTCCCCACACCTTGGAAAACAAGATGGCTGAAGTCTGGGACACACTGGAGGAGCTCTGGGCACCACCCCTGGGATGGTGATGGACAGGGGAGTGGTCACTCCCCTTTGCTTTGTCCAGTTTCACTCCAGAGCAGGGACTGGAGTTCCCTGAACCGGTGTAGACTGGCTTATGCAAGGAGGGCACCATCTGTGCCCTTCAAAGTATTTCCGGAGGCGGGGGAGGCTATCCCTCCCCAGCCTGTTACACCTATTTCCAAAGGGAGAGGGTGTAGCACTCTCCTCCCAATGGGAATGCTTTGTTCTGCCTTCCTGGGACTGAGCTGCTCAGACCCCAAGAGGACAGAACCCTTTCTGTGAGGTGGCAGCAGCTGTAGCTGCAGTGCAAGCCTCAGAGAGCTGGTTTGGCAGTACTGGTGTTCCATGGTGGAGCCCCCAGGATGCATGGAATTGGCTCCCCGATATCAGATTTGGAATGGGGGGACAATTCCATAATCTTAGACACCTTACATGGCCACATTCGGAGTTACCATTGTGGAGCTACATATAGGTAGTGACCTATTTGTAGTGTACATGTGTAATGGCATCCTCGCACTCACAAAGCCCGGGGCATTGGCCCTGGACTGCGTGGGGGTACTTTTGATAGTGTAACGGTGCCCTTACATTTAGGCCCATATTTATACTATTTTAGCTCCGCATTTGCGTCATTTTTTGATGCAAAAGTGGCGCAAACTTTAAAAATACAATTGTATTTTGTAAGTTTGCGCTGTTTTTGCGTCAAAAAGTGGTGCTAAAAAAGTATAAATATGGGCCTTAGTAACTTTGCACATAGCCTTCAGTAAATGTAGGTTAGACATTTAGGTGACTTATAAGTTACTTAAGTGCAGTGAAAATGGCTGTGAAATACTTTGTGTACTATTTCATGCAGACTGCAATGGCAGGCCTGTGGAAGGGTTTGTCTGAGATCCTTATGGGTGGCAAAAGAAATGCTGCAGCCCATAAGGATCTCCTGGAACCCCAATGCCCTGGGTACCTAGGTACCATATACTAGGGACTTATAAGGGGGGTCCAGTGTGCCAACTGAAATTGGTAAATGAAGTCACTAGCCTATAGTGACAAATATAAAAGCAGAGAGAGCATAAGCACTGAGGTTCTGGTTAGCAGAGCCTCAGTGACACAGTTAAGCACTACTGACAACACACACATTAGGCCACAAACTTTGAGAACTGGGGTCCTGACCAGCAGGATCCCAGTGAAACATGCAAAAACATACTGACATACAGGTAAAAATGGGGTTATCATGCCAAGAAAGATGGTACTTTTCCTACAATGGGAAAGTCCCACTTGGAGTTTTTGCCTTTAGGGACCAGTCCCAGAGGACCCCGAGGAAACCAGTTGGGACGACGGAGGTTGGATAGTGCCCCTACTTGTGGATACCGAGAACAGCAGAGTACCTATACCAGGGATCCCAAGTGCATAGGGGTGAAATTGTGTCGGAACCTCCTGTTGAAGTCAATCGATTTGTGAGGACCAACAATGTCCAGGTGACCCAACCTTTGCAGGTAGGTAAGGGCCAGGCGTCAGCAAGCAGGTGAGCCAGCAGGAATCAATGGAGGCCCCAGCAGGGGTGAGAATGCAGTGACCATGATATAAGGCAAACCTTAGATTTGGGGTGAACGTTGCACACACCATTTCACATAGGCTTAAATGGTAGGCATGTAGTCACAATAGCCCTCATGGGTAGCACTATACATCCTGCAGCACAAGGGGGGGCTCCTGGGCTACCAATACCCTGGGTACCTAAGTACCATATGCAAGGGACCTACATGGGTGTACCTGTATGCCAATTGTGGGGTGTAAAAGTTACTTACCAGTTCAATTTAAGGGAGAGAGCACTGACACTGGGGTCCTGGTTAGCAGGATCCCAGTGCAGCAGAGTCTAAACATACTGACACCAGGCAAAACAAGCATTGATAAATGAAGTAGGTTTCACCTATGTGATTAATGATAAGCTGCTTTTTGTTGTAAATTGTGGCTTGGTGAGCAGGTGTGCAATATAAGTAACTGAAACTCTGTGAAAGTGTTATGACTTGTTTTCTGAGCAATGCAATATATTATGCTATTACTGGTAGTGCAATATACCAGGGAGATTAGGTAAAGAGTGGAGGACAAAGAAAAAACAAATTCCCCCAGACAAGTACGCTTCAAAAGGGTGCAGCTATGGGGAGATTAGGTAAAGGGTGGAAAACCAAACAAACAAAACCTAAAAAAATGTGCGCTGACATATGGACATTAAATAAAAGACATCGGAAAAACTAAAAACATGCAGCCAACAAAAGTATTCAGTTTTGAAAACAGTAACCCATATGGCGGCTTCTCATGGAAGCCTGGAACTAGCAACATATCAATCCAGTGCTTGTTCTGTTATGTCTAGAAAAGGTACAGCAATGCACTCAGGGAATTATTATATTAAGAATGCACGTCATAGGCGACAGATAAAATGTCACATCATGTGTCTGCTGACCCATGTGGCTAAATGAAAACATACATTAACTGGGAACAATGTGACACTGGCAGTATTAAGATTCCAACCGGTGAAGTGCTGCACTGTTGACCAAAGCGCCCATGCCTGCCTCATCTCTGCTGCCGTGAGTGAATTTGGCGGGGCACGTAAGATATAGGCAAAGCTTTAAAATAAATGCTTCACAAACAAGTGAGTTCAGCTGCATGGCAATGTCATCATAACTTCACCGCACTCTTGCTAGGACAGAACACAGAATTAATAAATCAATGGAACTCTTTCATTCAAAAAAACTACACAGTGATGTAAGTTCACGATTCAATAATGGCCTGAAACCAGTCCTTAAGAATGCCATGACCAACATCTCAGAGATACAAACAGATAAATGTTTGATGCACCCGTCAGCAGTAGCGACATTCACTTCCATACAATGAAAATATAGCAGCGCTGTGGAAGTGCTAACAGCAAGAAACACTTTGCCCAGGCAGCAAAACCTCTAACCAAAGGAATAAAAATAAAGCTGTAATCTTGGCATCTGTCGTGGCAGATGGCCAAAACAGCGAACACCTTACTTCACACAGTTCTCTTGTTGTTATCTCTAGAGCTGGATACAGCTCTCCACTTGAGGCCTCTAGAACTCACACGACAACTGCTATCTTATGAAAAGACAACTTTTCTTGTTAGTGTTGCACAATGAAACACAGACATACAATGTTGCCTCTATGTGCAACCTGTGTCTTGCAGAACAGGACACTACATCCTGGATGGGACCTCGAGGACTGGGCACAACAGTCCAGGCGACGATTAACACAACTGTACACAGTACTCCAGGTGTGGGCCCAGAACTGAACACAACTGCAGGTGGTATCTTCTGGGTGGGCACAGTGAAGCTAACAGAGCTGAACACACTACTCCAGATGTGGTTGTCACAAGTGAACACACAACTCCACATGGTAAGGTAGTTCAGGGGAAACTGCACCCTCTACTCAGTTATGGCTATAACCTCAAGTCTCAGGATTGACTCTGGCAGGTTCAAATCTGCCTTTCTTCCTCACAAGGCGGGTTATACGTCTAACATTGCCACATCAGAAATCTGTGTGGGACCTCGTGGCCACAGGAGTGAATCTTGGCAGGTTCACTCAGCCTTTCATCCTTCCGAGGGCGATTAAAGGAGTTCCATTAAGTTGGGTAACTAGTAATGTCTGTTATTCAGCGGTAATGTGCTCTATTAGGAAAGCGCGCCCTTTGGAATACACACTGTTGTTATTACAGTAGGACCTGGCAAGAAAGTGCTTAGAAGCAGATGCATTCTGTGTAAGGTGCTACGTGAATACACGTTGTTGTGAATAAATGACACTACTCTCTTCCCCGCAACAGGAACGTGTAAAAGCGCTCGTGGCCTCGACGGGAGGAAGTAAAGTGCTAACGGATAGTACAGTACAGTACATATAGGAGCCCTTTGCTGTGAAAACCCATCATACACAAACAGGGAGCTTGACTTCCTTTCAATTAAGGCGTCTTCCAAACGTGGCACGTTTTCACTATCAAAGACTGGGTGTCTTTTTGGAAGGCAGCTGGTTTGTCAGAGCACTGCCAAATCCAGGAGGAATGGGCCAGAGTCAGTCCCATAGGCTTTGCTGCAGTCTGACTTCCGTACAGAGGTCCATATGTGTTGTGAAATTAAAATATCCAGAGGTGCTGAATGTAGATCGGGGTGGGCAGATCACTTTTCATATTTCCTGGCTACCTATAGAAAAAAATGTATATTTAATGAGAACAATTCACATTATCCTGAATACCTGGCACACAAGCACCTGTGGGCCTGCGCTGGACAACCTTAACATGACTTTCAGTTTTGCTAAAGAGAGACCGCAAACAATGGAAGGTTCAACCATCTGCACACTGTCCCAGGATGTGTGTATGTCAGTGCTTAATTTGTAAATAAAAAGGTGCCGGTGCTCAAAGCCCTCCTCAAACACGGGGCTACAGCAATTAAATGTGTGAACACAGAATACTCAGGAAGTGTAATCCTGAAGCCATCTCGGGCCTCCTCAATCCATATAAAGGCCACTCCCTGCCCCTTCAGCTCACTCTTGCAGCTTTCTACTTTCTCTCTTTGTGACACTTTTTCGTTTTTCCCTTCATCCATTTTTCCCATATGTGTCTTCTGCTCGCATCAAATGCTTGAGGCAGGGGAATAAGCCCGGCCCGCAAAAATAAGTGCGGTGCTCAGCACCGGAGACAATAAGCACAAATTAAGCACTGGTGTATGTGTAGAGCCAGAATTTGAGATTATGGGCCATATGTACGAACACATTTTCCCATAGACACAAAGTGGGTAAAACCCTTTGCTACATCTGGCCCCATATCACCTGATGCTGACTTCCGAGGTGACGGTGTAATCAGCGGATCATGGTTCCACAGAGTTGGGCAGACTTACCTTAAGCTCTGCCATTCCTCGGGTGGTTCCTCTCTCACCAGGGGGTGCAGATTCCTCCACTAGTTCCTTCCGGGGGGCTATTTAGCTCCCAGAAATGTTTGTGTGTGCTGCAGCTCTGCTCTAGCAGCATGAGTGCAGCAGACTTTCAAAGTGCCCCCCAGTGTGGACCTATCGAGCGCAAGGACTGCACCTCTCTGCTGCCCTACCCCAAACTCCCCAAAAATTATTCAGATTGGGAGTAGGGCGGCGGGAGCGGACTAACGGCGCTTCATCAGCCACTACGCTCTAAACCAATGCAGTCAGTTTTATTTACAACATATCAAGTTTCCCCCAACCAGAAGCCGAGCACTCTCTTTCCCTACAGCACACGCCTGTAAAAGACGACTTGGGGAAGTGGGTGGCTACATTCTTGCCTCTGTACAGGCTGGCATGCAGCATGTAATTGCGTGAAAAAGTGAACCTTTGAGAAGCTCTTCACCCCTTCGCCGCTAGGCCTTTTCCCTCTCAGGTGCCAAGCCTCTTTTTGGCTATTTTGGGCAGATCGCACTTAGGCCCTCTTAACTTTTTGTCCACATAAGCTACCCACGCCAAATTTGCGTCCTTTTCTTCCCAACATCCATCCTAGGAATTCTAGAGGTACCCAGACTTTGTGGGTTCCCCTAAAGGAGACCAAGAAATTAGCCAAAATACAGCGAAAATTTCGTTTTTTTTAAAAAAAAAAGGAAAAAAGGGCTGTAGAAGAAGGCTTCTGTTTTTTCCCCTGAAAATTACATCAACAAAGGGTTTGCAGTGCTAAAATCACCCAGCTTTATACCGGGTATACAGCAATTAATTTGCTGAAATATAAAGAATGAAAAATAGGTATCAAGAAAACCTTTGTATGTCCAAAATGGGCACAAGACAAGGTGTTGAGAAGCAGTGGTTATTTGCACATCTCTGAATTCTGGGGTGCCCATACTAGCGTGTGAATTACAGGGCATTTCTCAAATAGACTTTTTTTTACACACTGTGTTACATTTGAAAAGAAAAAATGTAGCGAAAGACAAGGGGCAATAACACTTGTTTTGCTATTCTGTGTTCCCCCAAGTCTCCCGATAAAAATGGTACCTCACTTGCGTGGGTAGGCCTAATGCTCGCGACAAGAAACACAACATGGACACATCACATTTTTACATTGAACTCTGACGTGTTTTTTGCAAAGTGCCTAGCCGTAGATTTTGGCCTCTAGCTCAGCTAGCACCTAGGGAAACCTACCAAACCTGTGTATTTTCTAAAACTAGACACCTAGGGGAATCCAGGACGGGTTGACTTGTGGGGCTCTCACCAGGTTCTGTTACCCAGAATCCTTTGCAAATCTCACAATTTGGCCAAGAAAACACTTTTTTCTCACATTTTGGTGACAGACAGTTCTGGAATCTGAGACGAGCCACAAATTTCCTTCCACCCAGCCTTCCCCCAAGTCACCCGATAAAAATGGTACCTCACTTGTGTGAGTAGGCCTAGCGCCCCTAAAAAGAAATGCCCCAAAACACTATCTGGACACATCAAAATGATCAAATACAAAACTACCTGTTTTTGCGGGGGAGGGGGCACCTGTGTTTTTGGTCCTGGGCTCAGCAGCCATAAAGGGAAACCTACCAAACCGAAACATTTCTGAAGACTAGACATCCGAGGGAGTCCAGGGAGATGTGACTTGCATGGATCCCCCAGTGTTTTTTTACCCAGAATGCTCAGCAAACATCACATTTTTGCTAAAAAACACTTTTTCTTCACATTTCAGTGACAGAAAGTTCTGGAACCTGAGAAGAGCCACAAATTTCCTTTCACCCAGCGTTCCCCCAAGTCTCCTGATAAAAAGAATATCCCACTTGTGTGGGTGGCCCAGGTGCCTGAAACAAAAAAAGGCCAAAAACCTGTAGAATTGATAAGCACATATTTTTCTTTTATACATCATTAGGCTGACTATACTTTGGGGACCCACACAAGTGAGGTATCATTTTACTTGGGAGGCTGAGGGGAATGGTGGGTGATAGGAAATGTGTGCCGGAGCTGTGATCCTACAAAGAAAAGTGAGGAAAATATGCTTTTTTAACCACATTATGAGGTTTGCAGAGGAGAATGGGTAAGAAAAGTTTGGGGAATCTACTCAAGCCACACCTCCCTGGACTCCTTGGGGTGTCAAGTTTAAAAAAATGTCTGGGTTTGGTAGGTTCCCCTAGATGATGGCCACACCCGGGACCAAAAACATAGGTGCCGACAACCCCTAAACACAGGTAGTTTTGTCATAGATCATTTGATGTTTCCACGTACTTCTGTGATGTTCCAAACACTAAAATTGTGAAAATAAATGCACTTAGGTTATATTAAAAAGACACCTCAACCACCAACCAAGTTGGTGGCCTGCTTCATCATCGGGGTCCCACCCGAGACACCTAGCATGTCATAGGTGTGCTGCGACGCCTGATAACAGCGGAGCAGGTTTTGTCATTTTTACCACACATACTGGTTGGATTTGGCACAAGGTTGAGTGATGGTTCGGTAGATCAAATTTTATTAACAAGAGATTTCACAAAAGTGAAATGCACTGTTAATAACTGAAAGGCCAAAAAACTGAACCAATGACTCACAGTTCGTGAGCTGTAAAAACCGCGTCAAGGTACCATCCACTTTACAGTCCATTCACACACCTTTCATACATGACATGTACAAGACCATTCACGCCACCAGCTGCAGGCCCAGCACATTACAACACTTGCATCAACAGACAATGCCATTGAAGGGCCCATCACTTTCATAAGCTCACATGCCTGATACAGCAATCACACCAGCTAATGGGAGTGTGTGGACTGGCGTTTGGCTGGCACCACCAGCCAAGGGCCACTCCATGCACACCTCTAGCCAAACGCCACCCCACACAAACCACCAGCCAAGCGCCACTCCACGCACACCGCCGGCCAAGCGCCACTCCACACAAACCGCCAGTCAAGCTCCACTCCACACACTGCCAGCCAAGGGCCAGTCCATGCACACGCCATCACTTTTTTTGTTCTTTTTAAACAACAAAGAAACCACTAATTTAAATTAGTACAAAACTACAAACACAAAAGCTCTAACTGAATACATGACAGCAATGCCAGCCGTGAAACTAAACAAATTAAAATATAAAACAGCAGTTTACGCTCACGGTATTTCCCAATATTTCTTCTGTGTGTGGTAGCTCCTGAAACAGCCACCCACACACAGCCCAGGCTTTGAAGGACAATCAGGGCAGTACATCCTAGTCACCTTCCTGATACCTCTTTGAGCACAGACTCTACATCTCTTAGCAGGAAAGTCTTTTTTGGCTGTGGGAGGAATGTGCTCATCAAAGTGACAATCTTTCAATCTAGCCACATCCTCCACCACTGCTTCTCTAGGAACTCTTGCCTGTTCCAGCACAAAAAGGCTTGCTATGACAGACTCCTGAAATTTCAAAAATGTCATCCTTGACACTGGAGAACTATACTTGAACACAACAAAAGCATTAAAAGTTGCCAAGTGGAACAGGTGAACCGCTAATTTCTTATACCAAATGTAAGACTTACGTGCAGCAGTGTAAGGTTCCAACCTCTGATCTACTCTATCAACACCACCCATGTGCTTTATTGTAGTCTAAAATGCACACAAGTTTGCGCACTTCAGCACTTGACCCCAAACAGCCATAGGTGAAGAACTCTTATCATGGAGGGTAGTTAGCATGTACACATCCCTCCTGTCTACAGATTTCAGAGCTAGCAGCTCATCACTCTGCAAGGCACTGCACTGTCCCTTCTCAAGTTGTTCACAGACAAGCTCTATTTGATAGCCTTTCCAATTAGAGTGGATTGTGCCATAAGCAACAGTGTCCACTCTGAACAATTCCTTGAATAACTGAACTCCAGTGTAGAAGTTATCTACATAAAAATGGTGACCTTTGTTAAACAGTTGTCTACCAAGTTCCCAAACAATTTTCTCAATAACTCCAAAAGTGGGTAGACAACCAGGGGGGGACAATACTGGAATTCCTACCAATGTAGACCCGAAAATTATAAACATATCCTGTACTACTTTCAGACACCATATACAATTTAATTCCATACCGTACCCTCTTGTTAGGAATGTACTGCCTAAAAACTAAACGACCCTTGAACAGGACCAAAGACTCATCTACAGATATTTCTTTGCCTGGAACATAGATCTCTGAAAGCCGATATACAAAATGATCAAGGACAGGTACAATGTTAACAAGACGGTTAGAATCAGGGTGATCTCGTGGCAAGACTAAAGCATTATCAACAAAATGCAACATTCGAAGAAGAAGCTCATACCCGTTACGACTCTTGATTGCAGGAAATATAGCAGTTGCCATCAAGGGACAAGTAGACCAATATGAAGACAGTGATGGCTTCCTTATCAGCCCCATAAAAAAAGTTAAACCCAAGAACATTTTCAACTCTTCCAGGTTTGTGAGAATCCACCGGCTAGCTCTAGAGTGTGGCTTAAGTCTGGTAGCATTGTCCCTCAAATACTGCTCTGCATACAAATTAGTCTGCTCAACAATCTCTTCCAAAAATACATCGTCCATAAACAACTCAAAGAAGTTGACAGGCAAAAAGTTTTCCGTATTTACTCAACACCCTGGGAGACCAGTAAAGGCAGGCAACTGTGGCTGCTCCATGTTTGGTGCAACCCAGGTGTCAGGTCTTCCAATGGGAAGCCTTCCTGCTGCTGGCTGCTGCACCATTGGCACATCAATGTTCTCCTCTAAAACAGGCCCTTCATCAGCACTGAGAGTGGCTTCATCATCAGGTGATTCGTCTCTGACAGAAAATTCACTTCCAGAATCTTACACTTCCTCCTCTGCCTCAGATGCAGAGTCAGTCTCATAATCATGGTCAGAAGATGACTCAAAAATCACACCAACAACCTGCTGAGCGGTCATCCTATGGCTAGCCATGATCCTTCCTACAAAAAGTTGCTGGACAAATGCACCACCAACAACCAGCACCGTGTAAGATAATTAATAAACAAAGTGTGGCTTTATTACCAAGAGTTACAACTCAAAAACTATACCGCTCACTTGCCTGAAAAAGCTAGACTCACCAGTAACTACTCTGCAGAGCCACAGCAATCACGATTGGTATCCCACTAAAAAGAAAAGCAAATTAGACATAAGACAACACAAATATCATTGTGCATAAATCTAAGGACAATTTCACACACAATCCTGCATTTAGTACACCACCTACAAATATGTCATTCATGCATGGCAACAATACTCCTTTGGAGTAAATTTATTTACTTACCTAAAACATGCAACTATGCAAACTGCAGGACAACCACTGCCAAAACCGCAACAAGCCACAGCAAAGGAAGCAAAAGCTTTGAACTAGAGCAAAAAGGAGTCATAAACTGTTATAATCACAAATGCAAATACTTCGCCAGTTGATAAACACCCGCCACCAAACATTTATACATTTTCCCTGGTGTCTAGTGTTCTCTGCCCCCAAGGGGGGCAGATGGACCTAAAAAAAATAGGCTGATCTGCCCCCACGGGGGCAGAACTACCCAACAGTGCTTTGCCCCCTTTGGGGGGGGCGGCAACACTTGCCAAAGGGGGCGCCCCTAACACAAAAAAATACAAAGGAAAGAGAAGAAAAAAATCCCTGGAGTCTTGATGGCTTATGCCCCTCCTGGGGGCAGATGGACCTAAATAAAATAGGCTGATATGCCCCCAAGGGGGCAGAATTGCCCAATAATGCTTTCTGCCCTTTGGGGGTGACCCTTGCACAAGGGGCCACCCCCCCCCAAAAACACACAAAAACAACCCCTGGTTTCTAGTGGTTTGTGCCCCCCTGGTGGGCAGATCGGCCTAAAAATAAAAGGCCGATCTGCTGCCAAGGGTGGCAGAAACGGCAATAAATACGTTGGCACCCCAAGGGAGTGACCCTTGCCCAAGGGGTCGTTCCCCCATACAGTAAACACACACACACAACCACACATAAACAAATCCCTGGTGTCTAGTGGGCACAGCAGGAATGCTGAAAGAGACATCAAGGGAAAGGAGAACCCTTTCCTTTCCTCCAATGCCTCTTTTGCAGCAACCCCCTCCAACTCCTCCCCCCCACTGGAGGAGAAACTCACCTCCTTCCCTGAAGACGTGCTGGAAGCAAATGGCTTCCAACACGTCTGGCACCCTCTGATGATGTCAGCGCGCGATTGCGCACTGACTTCATAGGGGGGTGGCAGGGGGTCGGGGGTGGAAGGGGAAGTGATTCCCCTTCCAACCCTGACCTGGGGAGGAGGGAGGGCGGCCCTCGGCGAGAGCACTAGCGCTTCCCCCAGGGGCCAGTCCCAGGACGTAATGGTTACATCCGTGGCACCTGAGTGCCGCAGCCACGGACATAACCATTACGTCCTTGGTGGGGAAGGGGTTAATCTGACGCACGGCCAACGATCAGCCCATTCAGACCAGCGGTGCCACGCTAATGTTGTGTAACGCAGGGCCTTGCTCGGCATCGAGCAGGCATTTCATATGGGGTTCAGCACAGCAGCATAGTCAGGGTAGGGTGACCAGATTTTGAAAAGAAAAAACCGGGACAAGTTGGACATGAAAATAGGACTAAAGCATTTAGTCTCACTTTTATATCTGGCTTGTCCTGTAAATGTGTGTGTGTGTGTGTTTGGGTGTATATATGAATATATGTATTGGTACACACACACATATATATATATATATATATATATGTATATATATATATATATATATATATATATATATTCTACATATACACACACAAGAGAGCAGGCGAGAAGTATTAAAGACTCTAGAGGTACACGCGAAAGGAGAGCATACCTTTCACTTCTGATTATGACCAGACCTTTGTCCCAAAAACTGGAAAAATTATTCAAAATTAACGAAAGTTTTGGCAGGTTGACCTGACCTTTGCCCCAAAAACCGGGACATTTCTGTAAAACGGACAAAAGCGTCGGACACCGGACAGTCCTCTGAAAACCGGGACTGTCCAGGGAAATCCGGGACGTCTGGTCACCCTAAGTCAGGGTGTTATGTGGCTTTGCAGCCCCAAGCTTGTTTGTTGCGCCGTGGGAGGCGTATTGTGTAGAAGTGTATCTGTAGTTACCTAAGGCAAAGTTTAACAAGCTGCTGGGCATTGCACTGAGTGCAGAGGAGCGTAGCTTGCTGCTCAGCACCTACACGCCCCCAAGCCCTGCCTCCTGTCCTCCTGCCAGCTACCCCCAGCAGCACCCTGCTCAGGGAGTGCGCCAGGGGAGAGGGAGGGAAAGGAGTACACAAGCACAGCAATAACCTCTGTGGGAGAAATAGGAATGCACGCATGTGCGTGCAAGCACATAAAAGTATAAACACAAAGGAATGTGGGTGAAGGAGGGGGACAAGAGGGGAAAGTAAGCAAGGCTGCATGTCTCCAAGTAATAACAAGTACTGAAGTGGATGCCTGCTTGTGCCCCGGGTGGACAGAAGAGTGCACACAATGACAAACGCAATCAAGTGGGTCCCTGCTTGTGCCCCGGGGCACTACGCAGTGCGTGCTTTGCCCAGAGAGGGGAGAAGGCATAAAAAGCATAACGCACATTCGAGAATTTTCACCTCGATAATCACAGTGCACTGAGCTCACAGCACATGGGCAGCTCTGTAACTTTAAAGCAAGAGTATAGCTCTTGTTAGGTTTTATTTTGTTCTTCTGATCGTTGCTTGAGACGCTTAAAAGAGGTTCCACCAAAGTGGATGAACACAGTCCTTTTTCAAAAGGGAAACTGATAAAAGAAACACACACAGAACAGGAAATAGAATACCTACAACCAATAGAAACTAGGAAAAGTAAAGTGACGAGGACCAATATGAAGTGAAGGCGGGATGTCTGATTTAAGATATATTTAATACAATAGATTTCACAAGCACAGAGCAAGTGAAATCTAAAAAGGGGGGATAACTATGTCAGAAATGTGGCATATGCGGGATCTGCACTTGGATCTGAAGTCCCAGTGAGCTGATCATCAAAGGGACCTCTCTGACTGAGTTCAAATTTCAGAGGAGACTTTGAAAGATCTGCATTGGTGACTACTGGACCATGTTTGGGGCAGCAGCAAACTCCTCTCCCTTCCCCACCCAGAGCTGACAGTGGTGACAGATGGGTCACTTCTGGACTGGGGCAGCCACCTGAAAGAGGTTGAGATCAGAGACCTCTGGTCTCAGACGGAGTCCTGCCTCCACATCAGCCTTCTGGAGCTGAAGGGCTTCCACGTGGCACTGAAGCCTTCTTGACATCCATCAAGGGGAAGCTGGGACAGGTGCTCAGGGACAACACTACCACCATGTGGTACTGCAAAAAAGAGGGCAGGATGGTGTCACGGACCGTATCCCATTAGTCCTTGCACCACTGGAAATGGCTGGGCTGCCAAGGAGTCTTCATGATGGTGAACCATCTGGTGGGCTCATTGAACGCCAGGGCAGGTGAACTCAACTGTCAGCGCCTAGCAGATCACAAGTGGCAGTTACACCTGGAACTGGCACAAGGTCTCTTCTGCAAATGGGGAGAACTGTAGCTCGATCTGTTTGAAACTGCTGAGAACATACAATATAAAGACTTCTGCGAGTTGGAGTTTCCAATGCGCCTCTTGCTCAGAGGCACGTTCTGTTTCTGGTGGAACTCAGGACTCCCATACCTTTTTCCGCCGATACAACTCCTGCCCCAAGTTCTCAAGAATATCAGGAATGACTGCAGCTAAGCGTTCTTAGTGGCTCCGGACTGGGCATTAATAGTTTGGTATCCAGAGCTCATGGGCTTCAGCATTTGCCCTCCAATTAAGCTGCTCCTCTGGGAGGATCTGCTGTCGCAGCAGAAAGATGGGCTTCTCCATCCCCACCTTCAGAATTCCCACCTTCATGCATGGAGGTTGAGCGCCAACAACTGAATGCATTCAATCTCCCTCCAAAGGTACCAGATGTCATCTTTGCAACAGGCATCCCTCAACAAAGATTGTATATGCCTGTCGCTGGCACAAGTTTGTGGTTTAGTGCAGTGCACACCAGAATGACACCTCCAAGCCCAATTGTCTTATGTCCTGTTTGTTCAACCCCTTGCCTGGCAAGGGCTTGGTTTGGGCACTGTTAAGTGTTATCTTTTGGTCTGTTAGGCCTTCTTGTGTTTCCCTGAACCATGTTCATTAATTAAATCACAGTTTGTGATGAGGTTTCTTAAAGGGCTCCAGACCCTATTCCCCATTCTCTTTAAGTGATGCGCCAATGGGACCTCAATCTCCTCCTTACGTTTTTGATATGCGCTCCAATCCAGCTACTACTTGGCTGTCTCTATGGCTCCTTACCCCAAAGCCATGATCCTTGTTGCCATCTCCTAGGCACACCATGTGAGTGAGCTGCAGGCTCTATGTGCTTATCCACCTTACACCATCTTATTTCCAGATAAGCTGGCTCTGCGAACTAGGGTACCCTTTCTACTGAAAGGTGTGGTGCCGTTCTGAGTCACTCAAAACCATCATCCTGCTGTCCTTCTATGCTCTTCCTCTCGCCTCTAAGGAGGAGCAAAGAGCAAAGACTCCATCGTTTGGATACCAACATAGTGCTCAGCTTCTACTTTGATCGTATCAAAGACCGCTGGGTGTACGATCAGCTCTTTGTGGGGGTAGCCAGAGTGAATAAAGGCAAGGCACTGCAGAAGTGTACCATCTCCTCCTGGATCATGCTCTGCTGGTTGGTGAAGAAGCATCCTCCAGAAGGACTGCAAGCCCATTCCAGCAAAGCTGCTACTACTGCGTTAGAATACGGAGTCCTTGTCATAGGAATCTGCTAGGCAGCTACTTGTGAGTCCCTTTATTTGTTCACAAAGCACTATTGTCTAGACAGTTTAGTTTGTTGAGAGGGCCTAGCCACAGATTCCTCTCCAACCTCCCATTCTCCTTGATCTGTGAGTGTACTCTACCCATGTAGGAAAGTCCCCCTTTTGCACATGGTCACCCCCACATTTTTCACTGCACTGAGGTTATTCAACTGAGGCCCACTGGGCCCTGCTAAACATGTTCCCAGAGTCTGTGCTGTTTTCCTTAAAAAGGTAAATTGGGTACAATTGGCACACACACACACTTGTACCTCTGTAAGCCACCTAGTAAATAGTCAATGGTACCCCAGTACCTAGGGCCTGGGTACGAGAGGGGGTCCCAAAGGGTTGCAGCATGTATTTTGCCACTCTTAGGGACCCCCTAAATAGGGCACACAGCCTGCCATCGCATACTGCATGTTGTGGTGCAAGCTATGAGAAAACAAAGCATGGCACACAAGTTGTGTGCCATTCACAACTCACTGCATCTAGATAATTGTAAGTCACACCTACAGCTGGCCTTAGGCAGGGTGCATTGTATTAGATATGAGGACATATCTGCATGGTATGCCACTTTAATGTCTAGTTCGATTACTAGATATTACTAGTGAACAGGGAAGCCGTCTTATAGTATGCACTGCACACTCATCACATTCGCTGAAACTTATGGCATTTGGTATCAAACAGCTCGTCTTAATAAATCCAGACTGATGCCAGTCTTGTATTTATTCTAGTGTGCACCCAGAGGGCACCTTAGAGATGCCTCCTGAAACCTACTAGTCATCTAGTGTGTTGGCTGACTGGTCCGGACCAGCCTGCCACCAAAGATGAGTGTCTGACTCTCTGAGGCGAGAAGAATGCCTGCTCCGGAAGAAGGTGCAATCACCTCCTCCTGCAAGATGGTTAGTGAATCTCCATAACAGGCCAGGGATTTCAAAGACCCTACCCCTTTGGTATGCGACATTGGCTTCCCCTTGACCTCGGAGTTGCCGCCCCCTGCCCGGAGGCCCATTTGGTACCAGGGCATCTGGGAAATGAGTTATTCAGTAGGCGTGTTCCACCTTTGGGCTAGACACATCCCTAACGTGGGCTACCCAAAGTGGACACTTGAGGAAGGGTTCCTCCAACGTCTTGTTTTTGGTGGAACTGTAAATTCTGGTTCTGATAGAGACATCTAGTTGCAGATTCCTTACCCCAGTCGTCGTTCTGGATTTTATATTTGTCTCAAGCAGTACCCTGCATACGGCTAGGTGACGTTGATCGGCTCTGCATCCATCATCGTCCATGCCAGGAAAGGATATCACTGGTCGTATGTATGAGACACCCCAGTGCGCTGACATCAGTTCTTTTCTTTCTGCACATTTCGGCACTGATACAAAGAAAGAGCTACACCTCAGTCACTTTTTGACTGGGCTTTTTTTAACTTTTTGTCAAAGTTTTTTTAATACTCCTACTCCTGGTGAATTGAGCAATGTCTTCTCATGAGGCTAGGTTCAAGCCCTGAGGATCCTGTCATCAGGTGATGTCCTTGACGGATTGGCCCCTCGTGTGCCTTGGGTGTTTGGAATGCCAACACCACCTGAAGTTGTGCTCCGAGTGTTAGGACATGCATCTGAAGGCTTTTGAGGAAGCAGTCCCTAAAGCTGATGGTTGCCCGGTGCTCAACTCTGCGTGAGTCCCGGTCAAGAGGAGGAGTATGGATCGGTCACGGAGTCCCCCCTCTAAGTCGTCCCATTCCAAGTCCTCTGGACGATTCAGTAAGTCGAGGCACAAGAAAGCGAAATGTTCTTTGACTTCTCCTCGTCTGTTGAGACACGGGAGCATTGATGATCTAGGCCTCCCTCTGTGGAGCCTGCTTCCTCACGGACTCTGCTCCTCCCTGAGTTTCTGGGAGTCAGAACGGCCCCTGGCCAATTTCAAACGATTTATGAGGCCTTGAACCTTATTTTTGGGCAGTCTGACTCTGCTGGAGCGCCTTCAGGCCTCGCAGAGTCAGACCAATGGTTTCGGCCTCAGATCTGAGGAGCACTCAATGATACATTACCGGATCCGGAACGGCATTGGTCATACCATCTCAACCTTCCCTGATGCCAATCCCAACTTTGATGCTTCTGGCACTGCCCATGCCCCCGGGTGGGACCGGCCCCATCCTCATTGCCGGCTCCGACATGCAGCTGGATGGTCGTCTCATTATGTCGACACCCACAGGGGCCTTGCCTCATATGTCGGATCCCAAGCCTTATTATTACGGGTCAGATTACTATGAGGTGAAGAATGGGAGGGGTTGCTGGAACCTTTGGAAAACCAGCTCCAAGACACCATGGACTGGCGTACGGACCTCGGTGAAGCCAGTGGTCTGGATACATCCCCAGATACTGACATGATTTCTCCCCCCTACCATGGCTACAGAGGAGGGAGCGTCCTACTCAATGGTGGTGCAGAAAGCAGCCAAGGTTCTGGACCTTGAGCTGCCTTTGGTGGCAGTCAGGACTAACTTCCTGACACAGGTCCTTCAGCCTGGGGCTTCAGCCTCTCAATCCCAGCTCCCCTTTAATGAGGCCCTTACGGATTTCCTACTGGATACTTGGTCCAAACCTAGCACAGGGGCTCCTGTGAACAGGACAATTGCCCGCTGCCATCTCCCTGCATCAGGTGACCCAGGTGTCCTGCGCAAAACCCTACCCCCAAGAACTTGGTTATCCAAGTGTCTACCTCCCAGGGCGCATCCCCTTCCGCACCTCCAATAGGGAATCCAAGATGCTAGATATAGTTGGGAAGAAGATGTTTTCTTCACCAGCCTGGCATTGTGGTCCGTGAACAGCGCATGCCTCTTGGAACATTATTCCCACACACTTTGGGATACAGTTGCACAAGTGCTGCCACCAGTTCCGGAGGAGTCCGAGCTGTACTTTCCCAAGCAGTTGCTGATGGGAGAGACGCACAATCCGATGTGGACTCAACATAACCGACTCACTGGCAGAGCTGTTGCATCGAAAGTGGTCTTGAGTCTCCACACCTGTTTGAGAACCTCTGGCTTTATGAGGGATGTCTGGCCTCCTACATCCTGCTTGTGACACATGCCAAATGGCATATGCAGGCTCTTCAGTGGGACCTAAAGCTCCTGTGGGTGCAGCATCAGGGAAGTCTCTCTGATAGTTACCAGATCTCAGAGGAAACTGCACTAGCTCTGCAGTGGTGGCTAACGAACCACAATTGGGTCAGAGGCAGAACCCTCTTCCCCTCCCCAGCCAGAATTGACAGTAGTGACAGATGTGGCGGAGATTAGAGGCATCTGGTCTCCACCGGAGTCTGGCCTCCACAGCAACCTTTTGGAACTCTGGACAATCAGGCTAGCTCCCTCTCTCAAGGGGAAGGTAGTGCAGGTGTTCACAGACAACAGCACATCAGGCTCTCTGAACGCCAGAGCAGACAAACTCAGCTGACAATGCCTGGTCGATCACGGATGGCGTCATCCATCCGGAGGTGGAGCAAGGTCTCTTTCAGCACTGGGGAGCACCTTGGTTAGATCTGTTCACCTCTGCAGAGAACACGCAATGTCAGCAGCAATGTGCATTGGAGTTTCCAAGGTGGCAATCACTCGGCGATGCTTTTCATCTTGAGCGGAATTCAGGCCTCCTGTATGTCTTCCTGTCCATATCACTTCCACCCAGAGTTCTCAAGAAGATCAAGAACTACTGGGCCCAAGTAATCATTGAAGCTCTGGACTAGGCACTAGTCTCCGACTTCTTGTGTGAAGAATGAGCGGCGACAGTTGACAGCTTTTGACCTTCTGCCTGAAGTCTGTAACCTAATCTTGGCAGCCAAGCGTCCCTCCACTAAAATGGTATATGCCTATTGTTGGAAGACATTTGTGGCATGGTGCATAGACAAGTCTGTTGACGTCCTTTCTGCTCCTGTCTCTGAGATCCTGTTGTTTATACTTTCTGGGGCCCAGCAGGGCTCTGTTATGGGCACTCTCAAAGGTTATTTGTCTGCAATCTCTGCTTTTTAAAGGTTGCCTGATCTACCTTCTTTGTTTGAATCTCCTATTGTAAATAAGGGCCAGATGTAGCAAGGCATTAGCGCCTCACAAACGGCAAAAAAACGCCGTTTGCGAGGCGCTAATGCCCTCACGCGATGCAGAAGCACATTTTGCGAGTCGGAACCGACTCGCAAAATGTGTTTCCGACTCGCAAATAAGAAGGGGTGTTCCCATCCTATTTGCGACTCGCACCGCGATGTAAGTTGGTCGCAAATCAGCTCGCAGTTACCATCCACTTGAAGTGGATGGTAACACATTCGCAAACGGGAAGGGGTCCCCATGGTCCTATGGACCACTACCTACTCTGAAAAAAAAAAAAAAAAAAAGGTTTTGGATTTTTTTTCTATTTGCAGCTCGTTTTCCTTTAAGGAAAACGGCCTGCAAAGAAAAAAAAAAAACTGCTTTATTTAAAAGCAGTCACAGACATGGTGGTCTGCTGTTTCCAGCAGGCCACCATCCCTGTGAGTGCCTAGACTCGCTATGGGGTCGCAAACTGCGACCCACCTCATGAATATTTATGAGGTGGGTCTTTGCGACCCCATAGCGAGTCGCAGAAGGTGTCTGAGACACCTTTCTGTATCGCAAATTGCGAGTTGCAATTTGCCAGTCGCTTTGACTCGCAAATTGCAAGTCACAATTTGTGTTCTACCTAAATCTGGCCCTAAGTTCCTTAAAGGCCTTACTCATATGTTTCCACCATTAATTATGCCCCAATGGGACTTGAATTTGGTTTTGACATTTCTGATGTGTGCTCCTTTCAAGCCTCTCCATAATTGTCCTCTCAGGCTTCTCACTTTGAAAACAGCCTTCCTTGTGTCCATTATATCTTCCTGTAGGGTGAGTGAGCTGCATGTATTGTCTTCTAAGCCCACCCTACCTCACCATTTATCCTGACAAAGTGGTACTTTGCACTAGGGTGTCCTTTCTGCTGAAAGTAGTTACACCCTTCCATGTAGGCCAATTGCAGGAAGCTGGCTATCTCTATAGTATACTACAATTAAGTACACTGTGAAGAGAGTCCAGTGGATCCTGAATTGGTATTGCAGAGGCAAACGTAGATAGAATTAATCCTTTATTTGTGGTACTGTGGGCTAGCAGTTAGGCTTATCAAGGAGACGTGTTAGGCATTTGTTGTACTCACAGTGGCAATAAATGAGAATTCAGAGTTGGGTGCCCAATGTTAACCAATGGAGACTGTGAAGTGAACAAAGATGTGCTTCTCACAGGTGAGTAAAGTGGTGTCAGGGGTCGATCTTGTGGGGTTGAGGTAAGCATAAGGTAGGGCCACAGGGCAGCACCAAACTTACACCCTCAGAAGCACGGGACGGCCAGGTGCAGAGTGCCAACATATCATCGGGTGCCCAAAGTTAACCAATGGAGACTGAGGGGAAATTGAATATGTGCTGCTCACAGGTGTGTAAAGGTCCAAGGGTGGATCTCTTGGGGTTGAGGTGAGCACAGGGGGGCCCACAAGGCACCACCAAACTTACACCCTCAGCAACACAGGGGTGGCCGGGTGCAGTGTGCCAACACAGCATTGGGCGCCCAATGCAAGTCAATGGGGCAGGTAAGTTGTGAAAAGAAAACTGCATGCTCGGGCCAGGAGGCTAAACGAAGAAAACCCACAGGTGCCCAGGTAAGTTCTGATGCTAGGGGTCGTAAGGACACAAGACGTCCAGCTCCCCAAGACCCAGAGGCTCTGGATGCAGGGGTATCCTTTGGCATCGGGAACAGCTTACCGGGCAGGTCATGGTCAAGGGGAGACTTCGATTTGAGGCTGCAGGCTTTGAGGCAGAGCCAAGCAGGGGTCAGTCAACTGTGAACCTTTGCAGGACTGGTGAGCCACTTGGACTTAGGCTATGGGCATCGGGTGCAGAGGTGGGTCCAGAGGCGGTTTTGCGGTTCCTCAGGGCAGTTATTTTCTTTTAAAGTTGGTTTCTTCTTGAACAGGTCCGCTGTTCTTGGGAGATCTTGATCTTCGTCGAAGGCAGGCAGTCCTCCCTAAGCTTTGGAGATTGCTGGGATGCAGGACAAGTTGTCTTTCGGCGCAGGATCAACAAGGGCTGCAGACAGGCTGGTAGGACTGGGGACAAGTTAGTTGGTGTTTGCATTCTTCTCTGCTGATGCGTCTCTGCAGCGTCCGGTTCTTCTTAGGTCATCAGGAATCTGAGTTTTAGGGTTCAGGAGTGCCACTTAAATACTCAATTTAGGGGCATTACAGGGAGTGCCAGGTGGTAGCCAATGGGCTGACCACCTTCAGGGTGACTACACCCTTCTTATGATCACTTGCTTTGGGAAGTGGGCTGAGCTCTAACCCTAGTGGCCTAAATCCTTCCAAACAAGATGGAGGGATTTAGAAAGTAGTGTCCACTTCAGTTCGTCCACCTTAGGGCATGAAATGGCCACTCCTCCTAATTTACCTGCCGGTGCTGCTGCCAGAAGTGGGGTCAGGACGAGGGGGTTGGCCATCTCCACCATCTGGAGAAATCTGGGTCGCATTACAAAGGCTGCAAGGCCTTTGACGTTCCCCATCCTGGAATGTCCATTCTGCCAGAAGAGGAGGTAACACCTCTGACCAGTGCAGGCTTTTATCTGTGGGCCTGGAGAGCACTGACTCTCACCATGGGGGTCCAGAAACGTTTCTGTGGTGGCTGAGCTGGTCAGGACCAGTCAGTCAACATACTCGTAGCGGGTAGGTTTTCAGGGGGCACCTTTAAGGTGCCCTCGGGGTGCAGTTCTTAATTAATCCATCACTGGGGTCAGTGAGGGTTTATTGTTCTGAGATGTTTGATACCCAACATCCCAGGATTCAGAGAAGCCATCATGTAGCTGGGGAACTTGTAGTGACCAGTGACCAGTGACCAGCACATGCATTTGAATTGGATTCCCTGTACACTTACTATGTCTGAGAATCAACAGAGGCACAGCAGGGGCATATCTGCTCATGCAAATATGCCTTCACATGTAATATAATGCACCCTGCCTTAGAGCTGTAAGGTCTGTTAGAGGGGTGACTTGCATATATTCCATGCAGTATTTAGGGGCATGGCACTAAGGCTGTGTGCCATGTTGTGCTTTCAATTTTGGGAGCACCTTGTCACGCTGCCTGCAATGGCAGTCTGCATAAGGTTGGTGCTGTGTCCCTCAGAGTGGCACAAGCTGTGCTGCAGCTCTGAGGGGCCCCCTTCAGAACCCATGCCCTAGATACCAGGGGTAACATTTACTAGTGGCTCGTAAGGGGATGAAGGGCATGGTCACTTGGGGATTAAGTGACTAGGTGTCTTTTATTTAAGGAAGGAACACTGGCACTGGGAACTTGGTTAGCAGAAACCCAGTGCACTTCAGTCGAAGTTGCTTCTAAAAACCCGGCAAAAAGTAGCAGGGGTACTGCAACCAAAACCCAGCTCCCTTCACTAATCCATCATCTTGCCTACTTTTTACACCCCCCTGCATCCTTCTAAGGAAGAGGAGAGACTCCACCGCCTGGATCCAAAAACAGCAGTGGCGTTCTACCTTGATTGTACCAAAGAGTTCCGGCTGGATGATCAACTCTCTGTTGGTTATCTGAGTGTGAGGAAAGGTCAGGAAGTGCAGAAGAATACCATCTCATGAGGGGTTGCACTGTGTAATAAAATGTGCTATGCACTGGCTAAGAAGCAACCCCCAGAGGGTTTGCATGCTCAGTCTACCAGAGCTAAAGTAGCAGCTATTGCATTAGTACACGGAGTTACAGTCCTTGACATCTGTCAGGCGGTGAGGTGAGCATCTCTGCACACGTTTACCAAGCATTACTGACTGAACAGTCAGGTCCATAGGGGTGGGCACATTGTTCGGTCCTGCAGGACTTTCTGGTGTAATCTTATGTAGGAAAGTGCCCCTTTTGGCATGGTTACCACTGCTACCTTTTGCTTGATATTGTTGCTGACTTGACTGAGAGTGTGCTGGGATCTTGCTAATCAGGGCCCAGCACCAGTGTTCTTTCCCTAAAAATTTACCAATGTTCCCACAATTGACAAACTCCGGGCACACAGCTAAGTCCCTGGAAAAAGGTACCAATGGCGCCACGGGGCCTGTGGCCAGGGAAGGTTCCCAAGGGCTACAGCACGTATTATTCCACCCTAGGGGACACCTCACCAAGCACATACAAACTGCCATTGCAGCTTGTGTGTGTTGGTGGGGAGAAAAAGACAAAGTCAACATGGTACCACCCCTCTCAGGGTGCCATACCCACAAACTACTGCCTGTGGCCTAGGTAAGTCACCTCTCTCGCAGGCCTTACAGCCACAGGTGAGGGCATAGCTGTATAAGCAATATGCCCCTACAGTGTCTAAGTCCATTCTTAGATGTTGTAAGTGCAGTGTGGCCCCATAAAGTACATGGGCTGGGTGTTTGTCATTACAAACTCCACAGCTTCATGATGGCTTCACTGAAGTCTGGGAGGTTTGGTATCAAACTTCTCAGCACAATAAACCCACACTGATGCCAGTGTTTGATTTATTGAAAAATGCACCCAGAGGACATCTTAGAGATGCCCCCTGTATTTTAGCCAAACTTCTAGTGCAGGACTGACCAGTCTGTGACAGCCTGTAACTTCCAGACGAGTTTCTGACCACGTGGGGTAAGAGTCTTTGTGCTCTTTATGGCCAAAACAAAGCCTGCACTGGGTGGAGGTGCTTTACACCTCTCCCCTGAGGGAACTGTAACACCTGGCAGTGAGCCTCAAAGGCTCAGGCCTCTTGTTACAGTGCCCCAGGGCAGTGGAGATGCCCACCCCCCCCAGATAAAGCCCCACTTTTGGTGGCAAGTCCAGTGGAAAATTAGAAAAACAGGGAGGAGGGACCAGAGTAGTGACCACTTCAGCTATGACCACCCCTATGGTGTCCAGAGCTAAAGTGACTCCCTCCCTGCAAAATCCTCCGTCTTGGTTTGGAGGACAGGAACCAATAGGGTTAGGTCTGTGTCCCCTCCCCAAAAGGAGTGGGCACTGGAAGGGTGTAGTCACCCTCAGGGACAGAAGCCATTGACTACTGCCCTCTGACCCCTGTAACACTCCTAAATCCAGGATTTACCTAGCTCTTCTCATTCCTGGCGACCTCGAGTATGACAACAAGAGGGAAGAAGAAGGACTGCTGAACTGACCCCCAGCAGAGAAGACTGAAGACACCAACTCCTTTGGTCCCAGCTGTACCTGCCTGGCTGCAGCTTCTGAAGCCCCTGCTACAAAAAGGCATCACATGCTGCAGGACCAGCGACCTCTTAAAAGCCTGAAGAGAACTGCCTGCACCCTAGAGGACCAAGATCTCCCCGGGACAGTGGCCTTGTCCAGAAGGAAACTCCAACAAAGGTCTCCAGAACCACCCCGCATCCTCGAGTCCTGCCTACCCTGCACCTTACGCCCATGGCCTGTGTCCAGGTGGCCCAATGACTAGAGCTGGTCCCTAGGTGATTCTGACCTAGTGTCCACCCTGGGTTGAGCCCTCCTGTCCCCCACAATGATGCCTGCAGATAAATCCACTAAATCCAGAGGACTCCCCCTGCCTGTGAAAGATCCAGACGAAGATACCTAACGCCAAAAGGTACTTTGCACCCACAGCCCCTTGGCCTTGGGGAACCCAATATCCAGTGCAACAATGTGCAGCAGGTGGCCCTCCTAACTGTCCAGCCTGTGGTTTCTCCGAGCCATCACCCTGGACCCAGCCTGCAGCCTACTTGTGACCCCCAGGGTCCCTCTTATTGGAAAGCATTAGAACCTGACGCTAAGTTTGCACTCTGCATCCGGCTGCCTCTGCGCCGCTGATGGTGCGTGTTTGGTGCTGACCTGTGGCCCCCCAGTGCTCTCCTAAACCCCCCAGGTCTGCCCTCCAAAGACACAGATACTTACTGGCAGACCTAATTCTTAGTGCCCAAAGTCTCCATAGGAACCCATTTTAAATCTTTCAGCAACTTTGACCTCTGCACCCGGCTGGTGGTGGGTGTTTGGGGTTAACTTGAATCCCAATCTGTGGACATCCTAACACCCAGAGAATGGATCTGTACATCTTGTACTTACCTCAAAACTGTACAAACTTTTCTTCCCCCCTAGAACTGTCTTTGAAAATTGCACTGTCAACTATTAAAACAGATATTTGCTATTTTATCAAAAAACGTTTTACTTGCCAAATTGAAACAAAGTGGAGTTGATACATATGCTTGCTACTTACTTGCAAATGTACTTACCTGCATACTGAATCTTGTGGTTCTAGAAATGGATTAATAATATATATTTTTGCTATATAAAAACAATTGGCTAGAGTTAATCATTGAGTGTGTGTTTCATTCATTGCTTGTGTGTGTACAACAAATACTTTGCACTATCCTCTGATAAGCCTAACTGCTCGACCACACTACCACAAAAGAGAGCATTAGTATTATCTACTTTAGCCTATGTTAAGCCTCTGGGGAAACCCTGGACTCGGTGCACACTATATCTCATTTTGATATAGTGTAATCAGAGCCAGCTTCCTACTTCTTAGTTTGCAGACCCACCTCTGGAGATGGTATTACTTAGGTGTCTAATCTAACGTAATGAATCTGCAACTTGATGTCTTTATCAGATGGACCAGTTACTTACCTTCAATATCACCTTATTTGGTAGAGACAATAGCTAGTTGGGGATTCCTTACTGATCCACCCATCCTCCCTGTCCTGCAAATGGATTTCTAGGGACAGCGACTCCCCTTACAGGGCCCTGGTTTTGATGCACTAATGGTCAGTGTTCTTCATGGCTCTGCACTTCTGGTGTGGAAAGTCGTGCGGAGAAACTGATGTCAGTGCGCAGGCATGGTATCTAATTAGGACCCACAACATTATTTCCGACACCAATGACAGATCCAGAGCCGATCAACGCTACCTAATGGCGCTCATGGGTACCGCTTAAGATAAATCGCCGGATCCAGACTAACGCCCGGGGAAATTTTAAGGTAAGTAATCTGTACCTAGATATTGTCTCTACCAGATGGGGCATTACCAAAGGTAAGTAACCTGTCCGACAGGGTTATGCCCACGTCCCACAGGAAGTGATCATATAGGGGGTGTAGTCATCCCAAGTGTAAGTAGCCCATTGGCTACTACTTTACACACCCCTAAAGACCCCTAAATTCACAATTTAGATGGCACCATTATACCAGAAGAACAGATTTGTCTGACCCCAGAAGAAGAGGACAAAAGAAGAGCCAGAGTAGCGAGAACTGTGGACTGTGGACTGCTGGTGTAGACTTTTGCTGTGAAACCCTGCCTGCAAACCTGCTCTTTTTTCTGACAATCGTGACATCCCGACTCGTCCTATAGCTGTGCATCCTCCAAAAGTTTCGGGTTGGCCTCCAGCACTTAACCAAGTAGTCAGCATCTCCCTTGGAGTTTAGGAGTAACTTCCCTGCATTCTGCAGACACCAGCTCCAAATGGGGCACACTTTTCTGTTTACCCCCAGAGTCACTGACTCAGCAGCCACCCAGGAGAAGGTCACTGTGCTCCAAGAAGTTGACCCTGTCTCCCCACCAAGTATGAAGACACCAGGACCCACTGGAGCCATCCTGTACCTACCCCCAGGGTACCGCAGCAACCAAAGCATCCAGACTTCAATGCCAAAACTGAGGACCAGCCATTGAGGGACTTCAGCAATACAGAGGACATCACAGAGGGTGACCCAGCAGCTCTATTCTGTCCCTCTTTCGCAGGTCCACCTAATAAATGTGGGCACTTTGACGCAGGAGCACCAACGACCAAGACCAGCTGCACCGGAGCTCCCCTGCCCAGGTCCACGACAACCGTCGGTGTTCCTATGCTCCCAGGACCCCCACTGACTGAGCCTCTGCTGTTGGGAGCTCCCGGACTGGACCCCAAGTCCCTCTTTGCAGTCTTTTTCTAGGTAGCCCCCCCTTGTCACCAGCTGTGCAGTGCGCAATGCACCCGACTAGACCAGCACCACTGCACCCGGATGCCCCAGTGCAGATAAAATGCTACTGCTGGCTATTTTAGTGACCTTGCCCCATTGGTACCCTACAACCATCAGGGGACCCCCATGAACTATCAGCAAGGACCCCCTTGCAGTAACAGTACTTTCAAGTCTTTACAGTGTAAATGTGCATTTGAGTAAAAGTGTTACTTGCTAAATTGCAACAGTATTTATTTTCTTGAAAGTATTCTGGTGTTGAAACCTAATGTAAACAAAGCAATTATTTTTCTAAAAATTGGTCTCAAGTTCCTTCTTGAGTGTGTGTAGGAAGCTGGCTCTCTATATGGTGCACTAAAAAGAAGTACATCATGCAGAGAGTCCAATGTATCACTAATACGTTGGCAGAGGCAAAAGTAGATAGGACTCATGCTCTACTCAATTCAATTCAATTCATTTATTCGATCTCACAAGGAAGATCAGAAAAGCAATCAGCAAGAAGAAGATGCAAATAAAAACAATCCAAAACATCAGGAATAATACATAGATAAAAATTACACAATGCTAAAATGCAGAAGAAATATATAAGTAAACCATACATCATAAACACAGATCTAAGAAGTATAAAATGGCAAATAACTAAAACATCATTGCTTTACATAAAACCAAGGCACTTTTTAGGAAACTGCCTACACCATTACATATCACAGGGTCAACCAGCTGCTGCTGAAAGAACAGAGCCTCACTGCACTTAATAAGTTTGTTATTGTGCAAGATCAGTAATAAATAACGCCGGGCCAAGGGTAAATAAAATCTACAAAAGAACATAAAGTGCAAAAGGGTCTGAGAATATCCTCATCACATGAGCAAGTGCAAATATCAGATTGAGAAAACTGTCCCTGCGGGAAGGACAATAACCAGCTAATGGCTCCTAACCTAAATTGAGTTAGCAGCATTCTTTCCCATGAACCAGGGACAAAATTCAGGTAGGGAACCATTTCAAGGAAGGTTTGAACTAAGCATTAATTTCTAACAGATGTTTTCACCAACTCAGTATCCTCCCTCTGGCTGTTCCTTGTTACAAGGAAAGGGTTCTTCAACCAAGTTTTATCCTTGTTAGACAAACAGTCTGGGTTATCAAACATCTGCAGACAACCAAGCTCGTCAGTAGTTTTTCTAATATATTTCAACCAGGGAATACTAAACCCACTCTGGCAGGAGCATCAATCCTTGATGATTTTCCTGTTCAGGGGGCCTCTTTGTTCAGCCACACTGAGCACCGAAGCATCAGAGGGGCAGATTTAGTGGAGTCCTCCACATAAGCTAAGCCCAACTCTTGCTGTGACACACAGTGAGATATAGTCGCCGGGACACCAAGAATGCACCTATGAAGCCTGTTTTCTTCCAACTGCGTACTACTGAAATCCCTATAACCCCACATCCCTGCCCCATAAGTCAACATAGGGAGCCATTTCCCATGAAACATTTCTAGCATGGGGACAAGCGAGTCCAGTAGCCAGTGAAAAAATGGTCTCTAGAGCCCACCTATAACAGTCTGTTCTATTCCTGACTCATTGGGCCCAATTACATCCATCATCAAACATAACACCTAGATAAGGGAACTGCTGTACCTTCTCAACTGTCCTTCTCTTAATAGCAAAATGTTGAGTCTTGGCTCTTTCTGGGCCACAAACCATAATACATATTTTGGAAAAGTTAGTTTCAAGTTCCAGTTTTTCAATAAAATCAACAAAGCATATAATCAGTGACTTAAACCTGTTTGCGGTCCTTGCAAGAAGTACTGTGTCATCCGCATGGAGGACAGCAGGAAGGAGTTTACCATTCACATGGAGTACATTAGCACCAGAGTTCATTAGGGCAGCATCAGGGTCATTAATGTGCATCAGAAATAAGATCGGGCGTAAGATACTGAAGAACCAGAACCTTATGGGCCTGGCGGCGCAGGGTACGCCTGAAATCTCCTTGGATTCACCTGCCTCAACTAACAGAGACACGGGACACTCTGTCAGGCGTAAAAGATCAGATTTTATTAGCTGCAGCTAGTACAGTTGTCCAAGAAGTACACAAGGTATGTTCTCAGGAGACTGCCACTTTACTTTGTGGCGCACAATCTTATATACCGTATAAAAACCATTTATTAACTACATACACTCCCAGAACACATAGAAAGGAGCCAGTAAGAATAATGTAAAGATAGAACAGAGCCAATAGAAATGTCGGAAAACAAGACAGCACCAATAGAAGGAATTGGAAAACAAAGTATCAAGTGACTTAAGGTTGCCTCCCCTCCAGCTGTGTTTGTCACCCCTCCCTTGAACTAATTCATTAACCGATCCACAACGAAGTTGCATGTGGTGCGATAAGTTTGTGTGCGTTTGGAGGACAGTTGTGAAATGAGAGATTACTAGCAAAGGACAGCGAAGGCCAGACGATAAGATAAGATCGGCGGAGAATAGTGTGAGCCTACAGATAGTTGAAACAAGGATTAGAAAACCAGACAGGGATTAGTGTACTCGGTCAGACCTTAATACCAGCCTTGTAAAGATAGAGGCAGAAGGCTGTTTTGAACACCATGTTGCAGAATAAGCAGAAAAGGCAGAATGGACTTCGTTCGCTGTGCTGCCTGAGTGAAGGCAACATAAAATGGCGGCGGGCCACAAAATGGCGGGTCGATACGATCGTATTAAAAATCGAATTTCCTCAGACCCTCCTTTTGCCAGAACTCAGGCAAGATACACAAACTCATGTTAATCTGAGTCGATGTCTATGGCCATGAGGTCATCAAGCTGTTGCTGTACCATCATTTTGATATTCTCTGCTCTTTGTGACTTGGGTTTGGGAATACATGCAGTAGCACATAGGTTGCAGATGGCAGGACCGCAGTGCATACAAAGACAACAAGAGAATATAAAAGCTAAAATTACTCCAAAGAATGTCAATACCTTCCAACCCCATTTGGACAGTAATCCCCAAAACCACTCTGAAAAGGACCAATCTCCTTCGTCCTGATGAATCGACTCGGAGATTATGTGTAACTTAGAGATAGCTTGGTATACTGTCGGAGCGTCATTAGGTATGAAAATACAGCAACTTGATCCGATCAATTTGCATACTCCACCACGGTCCGCAAGAACAAAGTCTAAGGCAACACGGTTCTGCAAGGTCATAAGACGATCAGCCTGTAGTTCAGCTGTAATGTTACTTAAAGCTCCTACAGTGATGTCTATGGTGGTTTCTACGACACGAACCAATTGCCTTATATTTCTGCTGTTGGCCATTGGACCCCAGAAGGGAAGAAATCCTTTGAGGAAATCTCCTCCCTCTTGTCCTGCTGTGTCTTTCGAATCCACAATCCCTCTGCCATATCTATTTTTATGATGGTTCGCAGGAGCGGTGTATGTAGGGGGAAGAAGAAAGGCTATATAACAAGTACCAGAGAAATCAGCTGGCAACCATGTATAAGCCCTATCGTGGCAAACGAAGTATGTACCTTGAGATGGTACTAACGGCAGTGAATTCAGGGCTGAATAAACATATGTATGGGAACATAAACTTTCTCTTTGTCCGGTGTTTGGAGTTCTACCATTTATTTGCAGACAGAAATTTCCTTGTTGGGGTATGACCCGTATCGGAGGAGATTTTCCTTGCTCAACCTTATCATTGAGGCTGGAAATGTAATTAGTTATGTTCCAATTGGTATATGCTTTTCTTTCATCTATGGAAGCTTCACTTTTTTCCATGATTTTAGCCATAGCTACCATTCCCTTTATCAATAAATTATGACTGAAATCTGAACCAACACTATGTGAACTGACAGGTTGTTTAATTTTACTTTGATATGCATTATTGAAAATGACAAAATAAGCCCAAGCGGAACCTTCATAGGAGAATGGAAGAACTAAATATGGCATTCCTTTTTCTACCGTATGTGGTATGAGTCCACACACCCAACAGTCAGTTGTATTGATCACTAACTGATGTTGATGTAACAACTGGACGAAGGAATTGTTAAAGTATTCAGTTCTTCTGATGAGTTCATGCTGGGGAAGAGTGTGAAATAGGTGCGGAGAGATAGTAGAAGAAGATGTAGAGGTAGGAGAAGAGACAACTTTTTGCTGCAGAGTAATAATGATCCAGTTTACAGATGCCAAAAGAATACACGACAATATAATGACGCATAGAGCAATACTACAACGACTACATATTTCTTTACAATTATTCTTTACATTTTTACTTTCTCTTTTATCTAATGTAGCCTCCATCTTTCTAAGTGGATGCTCACGGCAATCTTCCTCAATCACTGTAGTCACGATTATCTACCGTCCTATGACACTGTGAGGTCCTGCAGGCCTATTGCCACTTACTCAGGTCGTAACTAAGACTCCTACCGTGACCCTGCAACCGGGATAGAGTACTACATAGGAGAGAAATTTACAAGTTCTTTGGTCTTGGTCTCAAATTATAGCGTTCCTGTCCAGAGGCAGTCTGGTTTTGAAACAATGTTCCTGGATTTGTCGTGTTCAAGCGACGATGCAATGGTATTGCTTCTTGAAGGATGTCGTCGTCCTCTTTCTCAGAAAGTGTTCCAATTAGACGCGCATCACTGAATGGTACAAATTGCGGAACTTTCTCACTTTCAGAGTCACTGATGCCTCTACAGACCCACTGATCGAAAGGCAAGGGCAAAGGCACTTTCTTGCAGTGCACGGCATGCACCCAGTTTTTCTTTCCTTCGACTTTAACTGCTGTTCTTGTGGTCAAAAGAACCAGGCGTGGCTCTCTCCATCTGGGCTCCAAATTTCTCTGTCGTTGGAAATTTTTTGTGCAGACCCAGTCACCTGGTCGGATGGAATGACCTGGGTCTGTGGAAGCCTCTGGTAGAGCACTCTGAACCTGTTGATGAAGAACACGCAATTTAGTTGTAAGGTCATGCAAGTAGTCAATCAACATCGGGTATGGCAAGTCTGAGTATTTCTTAGGGCGAGGAACTCCCCATACATTAGCTGGGCGACCAAATATCACTTCGTAAGGGCTAAGCCCCAAACGAGAGTGTACTGCTGTTCTGGTGGACAGAAGAGCCAATGGTAAAGCATCAGGCCAATTAAGTCCTGTGCTAGCTTGCACCTTAGCAATTTTAAGCTTCAAGGTTCCATTGTAGCATTCTACTAAACCAGCCGACTGTGGGTGATTCGCCGCGTGGAACTTCTGTTTTATGCCAAGACCTGCACAAACTTTTTGCATGACTTGACCCACAAATTCGCTCCCATTGTCACTCCAGACAATGCGCGGCAAACCAAACCTAGGGAAGAATTCTTTCAAAAGTATTTTGGCAGTTGATAAAGCAGTATTGTCCTTTAGAGGGTAGGCTTCTACCCATCTAGAAAAAGCACATACTACCACCAGAACATATTTGAGGTTGTTGCATCGTTCCATGTGAATATAATCGATCTGCAACACCTCAAATGGATATGTTGGAGGAGCAAAATGACCTGCTGGAGTTGGGGTTCCCTTTCCCGGATTGTACATCAAGCAAACAATACAATGTTTTACTACATTATTTGCACACTTTGGGATCCCCTCATTTTGCCACACTGGAGCCAGAAGTTTACATATTCCTTTTGCACTTAGGTGAGCTGGACCATGTGCCATAGTAACTACAGGTAGTACATAAGCATCTGGTAACAGCCAACGTTGATGTTCTGATAATTCAACCCAACATCCCATCTCATCTAACATTCCTGTACTTTCCTTCCACTTTCTCAACTCATTCTCCGTAGTCTCTCCTTGAATTGATTTCACACTCTCTACTGTATCTTCACACATTCCCTTTTCTCTTACGCAGTTTGCGGGACCTGCAACATACATTCGACTTGTGTTGTCTCTGGCTGTCTTTTTCGCTACCTCATCTGCAAATGCATTTCCTCGACCAACATCGTCCACAATCTTTTTGTGTGCACTACACTTCACGATTGCTATCTGAGTAGGCATTGTAAGTGACTCAAGAAGTTCAGTCACTAATTGACCATGTTGTATCTTAGTACCATGGGAAGTAAAGAATCCTCTTTCCTTCCATAAGCGCCCAAAGTTAAACGCTACACCAAAAGCGTATTGGCTATCAGTGTACACGTTTACTCTTTTTCCTTTGGATAACACACACGCTCTAGTTAAGGCTATCAATTCAGCTGCCTGAGCTGAATTATGTCTAATGCGTGCTGTCTCCACAATCGTATGCAAAGTAGTAATAGCGTAGGCTGAAACTGTATCTCCATTCGGGAGCTTGAAACAAGAACCATCTACCCATAGTGTTCCATCTGGATTCACTAATGGCGTGTCTTTTAGGTCAATTCTACCCTTAGTCTCTTCTTCAGTACGGAGAAAACAATCATGCTGTTCAGAGACATCTCTCTCTTCTGGAAGAGGCAACAAAGTAGCTGGATTCAGGGTATTACATCGTTTGATGTGTATGTGACTAGCCAAAAGCGTCAGCTCATATCCGGACAACCGAGCACTCGTAAGATGCTGCGTTTTTGTCCTATTTAGTAAAGTATCCACTGCATGTGGCACCATAACAATGAGAGTATTATCTAGCACTACTCCAGCAGACTGTCGAATAGAAATTGCTGCTGCCGCTGTCGCCTTAAGACAACTAGGCAATGCTTTAGCTACTGGATCTAACGTAGCTGAGAAATATGCGCATGGTCGCTGTTGATCTCCAAAACGCTGCGTTAAGACTGACAATGCACAACCCTCTCTTTCGTGGACATAGAGCGTAAAGGGCTTACTGTAATCAGGAGTACCCAATACAGGAGCAGAACACAAAGCAATACGCAAATCAGTAAAACTCTTCTGACACTCGTCAGTCCACGGAAGAGGCTGAGGCGTATCTTTTAAAGTTAGCGCCAACAGCGGTTTAGCCAATAAAGAGAAACTCGGAATCCACTGTCTACAATAAGAAGTAATGCCCAAAAAGGCACGTACCTCTCTTTGTGTGGATGGCACTGACATTTGTGCAATTGCCTGAATTCGTTCGGGGGTCAATCGTCGTCCCTCCTTTGACAAGAGATGACCCAAATAAGTCACCTCGCGACAGACATATTGTAATTTAGAAGGAGAAACCTTGTGATTCAGATCAAACAAATGACGCAACAGTGCAACGGTCACGTTTTTGCAAATCTCCTCTGAATCAGCTGCAACTAATAAGTCATCCATGTACTGAATGAGAGCGGCACCGGACGGTAAGGAAAAGGCATCAAGATGACATTTTAGAGCTTGACTGTAAATAGAGGGACTTTCACAATAACCTTGAGGTGCGCGTTTAAACCGGAAGCTTCGGCCTCCGAGGGAAAAACCAAAAATATCTCTACTCTCTTCGGCGATGGGAATACTAAAGAAAGCATTCTTTAAATCAATAACTGAAAACCAAGTCGCTGTAGAAGGTATCATCGTCAACAGAGCAGTGATATCTGGGACTACAGGAAACTGCGGTACGACAATCTTGTTTACCTCCCGAAGATCAATTACAAAACGATAAACAGGAGGCTGAGAAGGATCAGTGCGTTTAAGAACCGGAAGAACAGGACTGTTACATGTATTTCCTCTCGTTTCCTCAACCACACCCTTCTGAATCAAATCATGGACAATTTCCAGAAGTGCTTTCTCACCTTCAGTAGAGATTCTGTATTGCGGAATACGTGGCATTTCAGCATTGGGCTTAAGAGTAACAACATAAGGTGGGATCTCAAGACAACCAACGTCATTCGGACCCGTAGCCCAAAGCGTTTCGGGAAGAGAAAGCAATTCAGATGGGAATTGATCTTTTGATAAGTACATTGGACTAGTCATTTTCTGTCCTAGAGTGAGGTATACACCAGAAGGTGAACAATATATCGTAGCATGCATTCTTTTTAATAGATCTAAACCCAACAGATTTTCACCACAACCATTCGTCAGAAGAAGCGGAGCTTCTAAATCATAAGGGCCTATTGAAACAGGCAAAGGGCAAGAAACTGGATTGCGAACAGGGGCGCCAGAAAATCCTACAGATACATTCGTTAAGCCAGACAAAGGTGCGCCAGGGAGTTTAGAATGAATGATAGAGCTTCTCATGGCACCAGTATCTAAAAGAAATGGCTCTGAAACACCCATTGTAGTGACATTAACATAAGGTCCATTCTGATCCACTGGAATTGACGTAACCCCCTTACTTTGTCCATGGCTGTCCTATTCAAAATGAAGACTTTCATTCCCTCCTTCAATATACTGATCCTCACTGTAATACTGTGTAGACCTAACATTTTGCTGGTCAAAGTAATTTCCGGAATTTGGAGGAACAAAAGAACGCTGCTCTTGGGTTAACACACCTCGACCTCTACCTCTATTTGCTGACTGAGGACCACCACGACCTCGTGAAGCAGATGTTGCTCCATTACGCTGCAACAATGCCGGACAACTGTTCTTAAAATGACCTTCCTCCCTACAATAAGCACATTGATTGGGACCTAGCAAAGGTCTTGAAATGAATGGTTCAGGCTTTTGATACAACCTCTGAAACTGCGGAGGCTGTTGAAACTGAGGCTGAACATAACGAGGAGGATAAGCCTGTTGCAAGAGAACTTTAGTTTTTAATTCTTTCGTCTTTTTCTCTTGTTTTTCCCTTTCTTCTTTGTCTCTATTTTCATAATATTGTGCAGTAGCCAATATCTGGGCGGAAGAAGAAACTGCCCATGAACTCTCGGAGTCTTTTAGCTTGTGTGATAGTTCAGGAAGCAAGTTATATACGAACTTATCCACAAATAATCGCTGTCCCCCTTCTGTAGCCATATCTTGACCGCTGTGATCAATGAATGTCTCCTCGAATCGGGTAAAGAAATCGGAAACACTTTCATCTTTCTTTTGTTTACATGCTGCTAGCTTATCCCAATTAACTCTCAAAGCAGGCATCATTGTTTTCATTAATGTAATAATCCTACCAGGGAGTTCTGAGATCAAAGCGTTGGGCTTTGCACCACCTACTTGACCTCTATCTGCGGCAATAATAGCGTTCCAATCGCCGCCTAATTCTTGAGCGTGATCCTCTCTACGAATTTTAGCCCATATTGTCTGTGGAACTTCATTTCCCATCAACATGTCAATATCTGCTAGATTCATAGTACATGCATCAACTGTTTGCGACAACTCTTTATAGTAACCAGCAGGATTTTTGCGTGAATCTGGTAGTGACTGTTTAAGTGCTAAAACTTCAGACCTTTTCCAGGGGACATGTATCCATATGCGCCGAAAATGCGCAGGAATAGCTGGATTAGCACCTGCTGCTGCAACTTCTTCCTTCCATATTGGAGAAACCTCTCTCATGGGATAGTTTTTCAGTGCTGTCCTAACTGAAGGATCAGAATCAGGAAAAGTCTGTGAGAACAATAGGGATCTGAAAGAAATAAGTGTTCTGACAGCGTTTTCAACCTTAGGACCCACAATAAGTCCTTTGTCAAAGTCAGCCTGAACATCTAACAGATCCTGTGGGACCGAACCCAAATTCATATCCTCCCATTCTTTAGCGAGAGTATCGCACATAACTTTAAAAACATATCTCTGCGTAGGTGCATTCCATTGCAGAAAGGTGGACATAATATCAGACGTACTATATTGAGGACCCTTCTTGATCCATCTATAAGCAAGTGAGTCCAATTTTCCTCGCTCTTCGGAGTCTGGGAATTGACTACGAGACTGTCTTCGAGAAAAAGCTGGAGACACATTTAAAGCTTCAAAGAAAGGTGATAAGAGACCAGAGACAGTATCTGCAAATTGCTTACGCATAGATGGAGAATTTGACATAAGGATAGGGGACAAGGTATTAGGTGAATTAACTAAAGGAGCATTAGGAATTGCCAAAGGAGCAGAAGGCAAAGGAGTAAAAGGCAAAGCTGGCATAGGCAATACTTGAGGAGGCAAATGTGGAAAAGCTGGAGCAGGCGGAAGCACAACTGGCGGCTGAACAGGCTGTAACATCGGGGGTGCATTAGCACCTTGTACATAGGGCGGAGGCAATTTCAATAAGTGGGACATTAAGGAATCTTCCTCAAAATCTTTTCTCTTATCAAGGGAAGAGATAGGCAACGTCGGATAGCATTTATCTATTGCCATTCGATGCTGTCTGTCTGAAATTTCCATTGCATTATCTATTTCATCATCTTTGAATTGCTGAGCAGCCTGTATAATCGTCATTCCCTGTGTTTTCCTATCTCGTTTCGCTTGTTTAATTTCTCTCTGTTTGGCTTCCTTACGCCAAAGGCGAAAAGAGTCAAACATTGCCGGCCGGGCTTTTCTTTTAAATAACGTTGCTTCTAAATTATCTAGCACATCAGTTTCGAAACTACCATTTTCTGGCCATTTTAAAACACCATCTTTCTTTGTATATCGGGTCCATGTCTTATTAAAGGCAATAGGACCAACACCATGTTTAGAATAGAGCTCATATGTGGGAGTTCCAACCGAAGGAATCGGACAGGAGTCCTCAAGCTGGGAGTCCCTATTACAACCAAAGCAACAAAGTTTTCCAAACTTAGTCAGACCAGACATCTCACGATTTTTACTGGCTGTTCACAAACATCAAGGGGGTAAAACTTTCAGTTTACACAGCACAAATGCACTTACCCCTCGGCTTTGGCCACTGCAATGGCCAAATCTAAGGACCTAAGGACAAAACAAAGACCAAAATTTGTGGGCGCGACCCACCAAATACTTAACTAAGGATGTCTTCTTACACCAACAGAGGCCCGTCTATCGTCTCGCTTTACCATACATCATCAAAGAAAGGGCCAAGGCAGGGCGGCAGTCAGGGCAGCAGTCGTCAGTAGCCGTCAGGAAGGAGTAACCGCGCTGAAAAAGACCTTCGGACCACTTCGACATACAGGGGTCGCTTGACGTGGCTCGCGATTCCTCCAGAATTTTCTTGCGGGGTTCCTCACGACCTTCAGGCAGAACCGGTACCGCTGAAGCCGCCCCACGTTGGGCGCCAGTTGAAGAACCAGAACCTTATGGGCCTGGCGGCGCAGGGTACGCCTGACATCTCCTTGGATTCACCTGCCTCAACTAACAGAGACACGGGACACTCTGTCAGGCGTAAAAGATCAGATTTTATTAGCTGCAGCTAGTACAGTTGTCCAAGAAGTACACAAGGTATGTTCTCAGGAGACTGCCACTTTACTTTGTGGCGCACAATCTTATATACCGTATAAAAACCATTTATTAACTACATACACTCCCAGAACACATAGAAAGGAGCCAGTAAGAATAATGTAAAGATAGAACAGAGCCAATAGAAATGTCGGAAAACAAGACAGCACCAATAGAAGGAATTGGAAAACAAAGTATCAAGTGACTTAAGGTTGCCTCCCCTCCAGCTGTGTTTGTCACCCCTCCCTTGAACTAATTCATTAACCGATCCACAACGAAGTTGCATGTGGTGCGATAAGTTTGTGTGCGTTTGGAGGACAGTTGTGAAATGAGAGATTACTAGCAAAGGACAGCGAAGGCCAGACGATAAGATAAGATCGGCGGAGAATAGTGTGAGCCTACAGATAGTTGAAACAAGGATTAGAAAACCAGACAGGGATTAGTGTACTCGGTCAGACCTTAATACCAGCCTTGTAAAGATAGAGGCAGAAGGCTGTTTTGAACACCATGTTGCAGAATAAGCAGAAAAGGCAGAATGGACTTCGTTCGCTGTGCTGCCTGAGTGAAGGCAACATAAAATGGCGGCGGGCCACAAAATGGCGGGTCGATACGATCGTATTAAAAATCGAATTTCCTCAATACATCCTTGCCGCACACCTCTAATTATAGGGAAAGATGAAGTACACTCTCCACAGTCCCCGTATCTCGCGGATGCAGACAAATCCCAATAAAGATGTTTAAGAAGAGCAACCAAACCTGCATTAAGACCCAGGGAGGTCAAAATATCCCTTAGTTTAGATCTTACATCACAATCAAATGCGCTCAATAGATTCATAAAGGCCATGGAGGTGCCTCTAGCAAATTTTCACTTGTACCAAAGCCTTTCTAAAAGCCATATTGGAATGGGGATGGTATATTCATAGTAGCAGTTGTAGAAAAGTACCATCTTTCTTGGCATATTACCCCCAATTGTACCTGTATGTCAGTATGTTTTTGCTTGTCTCACTGGGGTCCTGCTGGTCAGGACCCCAGTGCTCATACTTTATGGCCTAATGTGTGTGTTGTGTATAGTGTTTGACTGTGTCACTGAGGCTCTGCTAACCAGAACCTCAGTGCTTATGCTCTCTCTGCTTTTACATTTGTCACTATAGGCTAGTGACTTCATTTACCAATTTCAATTGGCACACTGGCCCCCCCTTATAAGTCCCTAGTATATGGTACCTAGGTACCCAGGGCATTGGGGTTCCAGGAGATCCTTATGGGCTGCAGAATTTCTTTTGCCACCCATAAGGAGCTCAGACAAACCCTTCCACAGGCCTGCCATTGCAGCCTGCGTGAAATAGTGCACACACTATTTCACAGCCATTTTCACTGCACTTAAGTAACTTATAAGTCACCTATATGTCTAACCTTCACTTGCTGAAGGTTAGGTGCAAAGTTACTAAGTGTGAGGGCACCCTTCACTAGCAAAGTTGCCCCCACATAGTTCAGGGCCATTTCCTGGGACTTTGTGAGTGTGGGGATGCCATTACACGTGTGCACTACTTATAGGTCAATACCTATATGTAGCTTAACAATGGTAACTCCAAATATGGCCATGTAAGGTGTCTAAGATCCCAGAATTGTCCCCCCATTCCAAATTTGGTATTGGGGAGCCAATTCCATGCACCCTGGGGGCCCAGTACTGCCAAACCAGCTCTCGGAGGCTTGCCCTGCAGCTACAGCTGTTGCCACCTCACAGGCAGGGTTCTTCCCTCCTGGAGTCTGAGCAGCTCAGTCCAAGGAAGGCAGAGCAAAGCATTTCCTTTGGGAGGAGGGTGTTACACCCTCTCCCTTTGGAAATAGGTGTGATGATGGGTAGCCTCCCCAAGCCTCTGGAAATGCTTTGAAGGGAACAGAGGGTGCCCTCCTTGCATAAGCCAGTCTACACCGGTTTAGGGACCCCTTGTCCCTGCTCTGGCGCAGAACTGAACAAAGGAAAGGGGAGTGACCACTCCCCTGTCCATCACCACCCTAGGGGTGGTACCCAGAGCTCCTCCAGTGTGTCCCAGACTTCAGCCATCTTCCTTTGCAAGGTGTGGGGGCACTCTGGAGGCATCTGAGTGGCCAGTGCCAGCAGGTGACGTCAGAGACCCCTCCTGATAGGTCCTTACCTGATAAGGTAGCCAATCCCCCTCTCAGGACTATTGAGGGTCTGTCCTGTGGGTTCTCTTCAGATTCTACTTGCAGGTTTCCAGCAGGAATCCTCTGCAACTACTACTTCATCCTCTGACCTCGGATCAACTGCAGACTGCTCCAGGAACCGCTGAAACAGCAACAAAGTATCCGGAACGGCTACTTTTCCTCTGCAACATCAGCTCCAGCCAGCAACTGCAACAGTTTCCATGGTGTGCATGCTCTGGGGACTCCCTGTCTTCACCCTGCACCAGAAGGACCGAAGAAATCTCCTGTGAAGTGACGGAGTCTCTTCCCTGCTCACGCAGGCACCTTCTAAGTCGACGACCGGTTCTCTTGGACGCCTCCCCAGATGACGAGCGTGCTCCTTGGAACACAGAGGGCGGACCCCATCGACACAAACTTTCCTGAGGTCCTGCGGTCCCAATTTGGAGGAGGTAAGACCTTGTCTTCCCCCAGAACTACAGTACCCCTGTGCATTGCGTCTTCTTCACCCCCTGAGGCCTCTGTGCACTATTTGCAAAATTCCTTCGTGCATCGCCTGGCCTAGGTCCCCAGCACTCTCTCCTGTGACGCTTAACTCGCTGAGTTGTTCTCCGGCGGTGTGGGACCTTCCTTTGTAGTGCTGCACCAATTGCATTTTGGACCTCCTTTGTCCCCATGTCCTGGGTCTCCCCTGGGTACTATCTGGTATCCTGAGGGCTCTCTAAAGTGCTGAGAGCCCCCTCTTCCTCCTCACATAAAGTTGAGGCCACCAGGTCCCTTCTGGGTCCAGATAGCGCCAACTTGATGCAAAACGCGACTTTGCCAGAACCAAGGCTTATTGGAGGAATCCAGTGTCAAAACTTATCTACATCCAACTTCACAATGTGGGACATCCAGTGCATCATGCAGGAACCCGCTGACATCTTCCTTTGGTGCATTTCTGCAGTCTTCGTCCAACTGGGGTCTCTTCTTTTGCACCCTCTTCTGGGTTGGCAGGGGCTCCTGTCCTCCCTGGAACTTCTTTCAACTTCTGGACTTGGTCTTCTTCCTTTGCATGTCTTCAGGTTCAGGAATCCACCATTTGTTGTTTGCAGTCTTGGTTGGTTCTTACAATAACTCTAATCACAACTTCTAGTGTGTCCTAAGGAAACTTGCAGTACTTTACTCCTGCTTTTCTGGGCTCTGGGGTGGGGTAATTTACTTACCTTTACTGTATTCTTACTCTCCCAGTGCACACACTACACTTGTCTAGGGGGGAATTTGTGATTCTCATTCCACTTTCTTAGTATATGGTTTGTATTGCCCCTAGACCTATTGTCTTCCATTGCATTCTATAGCATTTCCTATTGTTTGCTCTATCCTATGTCTAATTACTTACCTTATTTTGGTGTCTAGTATATATATTGTGTATAATACTTACCTCCAGAAGGAGTATTGCCTCTAAGATATTTTTGGTACTGTGTCACCCTAATAAACTACCTTTATTTTTGGCAACACTGAGTATTTTCTTTACTTGTGTATAAGTATGTGTGACTATAAGTGGTATTGCAGGAGCTTTTCATGCCTCCTAGTTCAGCCTAAGCTTCTCTGCTATAGCTACCTCTATAGCCTAAGCTGCTAGAACAATACCAAATTTCCCTAATTAGGGATAACTGGACCTGGTGTAAGTACATAAGGTACCCACTACAAACCAGGCCAGCCTCCTACAGCAGTCGATCCAAAATAACTCTACCAATAACCTTAGTAGTAGACTTAAGGAGTGAAATGGGCCGAAAGCACTTAGGGTCAAAGGGGTTGCCTTTCTTGAAAACTGGGACGATTGTAGATTTACGCCAAGAAGAAGAAAGCTCAACCTTACAGGCAGAATTAACAAGGTTGGTCAAGATGGGAGCCCACAGCTCTAGGTTTTCCTTAAAGAGGTCCACGGGGCATCCCATCCGGGCCCGGAGCCTTATGTGAAGCGCAAGCAGCCATTGCCTTAGTTACCTTTTCCACAGAGAAACAAACGTCCAGCAGCAAAGGGCAGCCAGTCAAACCACACTCAACAGAACGTGTAAGTAGAACTAAAATGATCAACTCAACTGTCAGGGCTGATATGAGAGGTTACCTTATCCAAATGTGCCCCATATTCATAACCACTACGCACGGTTTTCTAAAAGGCCGTTGTATCTTTAGACTGACAGGCCAACACCAATGACTGCCACTTCTCGTCCTTCATTTCCATCTTCTGTGCTTCACGGCCCAGTGATAGAATTTCCGGGCTGCCTAATGTCCTCTTCATCCCCTGGGATATGCTTTAAAGCTTTCCGTAAATTAGAATTAGCAATCTTACTGGTTTTATCAAACCATAGGTTCCTAGTATTTACATAGGAAATACTTAATTGGTCTTCACAATAAATCCTTTCTACATACACTCAGGCCTATATGTATACTTTTTTAGCGCCGCATTTGCGTCACTTTTTCACACAAAAGCAGCACAAACTTACAAAATACAATTGTATTTTGTAAATTTTGTATTTTGTAAATTTGCGCCGCTTTTGCGTCAAAAAATGACGCAAATGCGGCGCTAAAAAAGTATAAATATGGGCCTCAGTTCTCAAAAACAGGCAGCCATCGCAGCAGGGTCAGGACTTTCCATAAGGCAGCAACTAACCAAGGACATGCACTTCCTCACTACCTGACTCGTTATAAAGTTCAGGTCAGCTGAGCATCAGACTAGTCTGCGCCCTGCATCCTTCCTAAATAATACCAGTTTTTTCCCTCTAACAATCCCCCAGTCTTTAACAGAGATTCTGATTTCAGCAGTAAGTGGAGTATGATCACCACGTAGCATTAAGATAACCTTACCCCCCTTACAGCAGAGAGTAGACTCCGGGAAATAAATAATGATGTACTAGCGCCTCTTCCCATTAAGGATGATAAAGGTGGAACAGCTGGGAGATTAATTACACTCTCAAGATCATGTGTTGCCAAGATGGATAATAGTACCTGCCTGCCTCTGATCTACCCCATGCTCCTGCCAATCTGACGCTGATGAAAATACAAAGGATTCAGGAGAGATAAGGGGCAAATTCCCAATCTCGCATTAAAAACTCCTGCTAAGATTAAATTAAATGCAGCGCAGGAGTATGTGCTTCTATCGACCAACGTATCAATCAAAGAGTCCAGCTCCAAGAGGCTCTGGTTATCTTTTCCTGTAAAGTCGTTAAAAAAATTAATCTTGGTGATCTTAAATTTAGCCCCCAGCTGACTTCCGCAACCTGCATAGATCCACTCTCTAAAGACATAGGGGCATATTTATACTCCGTTTGCGCCGAATTTGCGTCGTTTTTTTAGACGCAAATTCGACGCAAAACTAACTCCATATTTATACTTTGGCGTTAGATGCGTCTAGCGCCAAAGTTCATGGAGTTAGCGTCATTCTTTTGCATGAACACCTTCCTTGCGTTAATGATATGCAAGGTAGGCGTTCCCGTCTTAAAAAATGACTCCGATGCATATGCGTCGTATTTATACTCCCGGGCAAAAATGACACCCGGGAGTGGGCGGGTCTAAAAAACCTGCATTAGCCCCGGATTTTAGCGCCTGGGTCAGGGCAGGCGTTAAGGGACCTGTGGGCTCAGAATGAGCCCAGAGGTGCCCTCCCCTGCCCCCAGGGACACCCCCTGCCACCCTTGCCCACCCCAGGAGGACACCCAAGGATGGAGGGACCCACCCCAGGTACATTAAGGTAAGTTCAGGTAAGTATTTTAGTTTTTATTTTTTTTGTGGCATAGGGGGGCCTGATTTGTGCCCCCCTACATGCCACTATGCTCAATGACCATGCCCAGGGGACAGAAGTCCCCTGGGCATGGCCACTGGGCAAGGGGGCATGACTCCTGTCTTTGCTAAGACAGGAGTCATTTCAATGGGGGTTGGGCGACGTAAAAAAAATGGCGCAAATAGGGCTGAGGCGATTTTTTTGCCTCAGCCTGACTTGCACCATTTGTGGACGTCCATACGCCATTTTCCCCCTACGCCGGCGCTGCCTGGTGTACGTCGTTTTTTTTAATGCACACCAGACAGCGCCGGCGGCTAACGCCGGCTAACGTCATTCAATAAATACGGCGCCCGCATGGCGCTTCAGAATGGCGTTAGCCGGCGCTAATTTTTTTGGCGCAAAACTGCGTTGGCGCAGTTTTGCGTCAAAAAGTATAAATATGGCCCATCGGGTTTGTATTACACCCGATATCTAGGTGGAACTATGAGCCAATCCTCCCCTTGCACGGCCAGCAGGTAAAGGGGTTGCAGGGAGTTTATAATAAGCAAATCCTTCAAAAAGCACATTATTCGGGGCCCACGTTTCCTGAAACAAAATGATGTCCTATTTAGCAACCCGTGCACACCAATCTGCCGTTTGTATTTTGGAGGCTAAACCCGCAATGTTCCAACTGAGCATTCTAAAAGGCCCGTCCACTTCACAAGGGGTGGGCAGGTCACACTTTCAGTGTGCAGAAACATCTCACCCCCAGAGAGGTGCTCCTCTGGGCGATTTAGAGTAGCAAAAGTGAGTGATGTCCCCGGGGAGCCTGAGAGGGAGAACACAAAAGCCCAGTACTCCTCCGTTCTACCCACGCAGGCTCCGGTGATGAAAACTTAGCAGCAGGGGTTACAGGTGGCACTGAGGCAACTCTTACCACACCCTCAAAACAGACACAGTCCCCAGCTTCAAATCAATCTACCGCCTTCATGCCCGTGAGAACCATGAATCTATTTCCAAATAAGGGCTGCAAAGCTCACAAAGGTGGCGCTGGGCTGAGGAAAAGGGTCGACTTCTGCAAGTGGGCAAAAATGAAGGGGTCAAATGCCTATAAAAAACTCTAATGGTAAAACTTATAGAGAGCCTGTCCTTAAGAGTCCATTCCCTATTCTGTGCAAGTATCGCCCCAGTAACACTGACCCTCCTAAAGTTTACTGTTATGTAATTACCAGAGAACCGGCTGGGTAATGGACCACCTCTCCCAACTGCCAACAAACAAAACTTCATCATAAACATTAAAAGGGCACCTAAGATGTGTATTGAACCAGTAAGTGACCTTGTTCTTTCACCCTGTTGTAGATTCCCCAGTGCCACGGAACAACCTAGGGACATTAGCCAAAATAACAACCAAAGGGCAGGAAGCAAGCAAGAGATTAACCACAGGTAAGGGATCATCATATGGCCGCGGATCTGGAAAAACAGAGCAAGGAACATTTGGGAGATTGGGCACAGATGAGGATTCAGTAGACAGCGAGCTGTCAGCAGTACACGATTTGGGGCGGGATAAAGAAGCGGGGTAGTTAACCTCTTTAGCGGTAAAGCCCCTTGCTGAACTACTTGATAGAGCAGGCCTCCGCTCAATGGCATCTTGCCATAGGCTGGCCACCCTAACAGGAGGTAAACAGGACTGACTTTTTATAGAGGGCAGGGTCTCACTCAATAGCAGAAAGGCGATCGAGCAGTGGGCCTAGTTGTTGTCTATCATACTATCAAATTGTTCACTTAAACCGTCCCATACAGCTTGATTCAGGGAGGAAAGGCACAAATGGGGCAGGATTTATTGCTGTCCTGAGTAGATCTTACAGGGCACTGCATGGTTTTCCCATTATACTTCTCCTCTTTGCCGTGGGCCCAGAATCTGGAGAAGTCATATTCAGTACCTTCTCAAGCTGGCCTCTGCCATCGGAACCCCTCTTCTCATTTCCCACAGCAAAAGAAGTCCCTGAAAGCATTGGGGTAGTCTCAATGTTGGCTTAATGCGGAAAGTCAAGTGAAGATATAGGTGAAGGGGCTATATCTCCGAGGTAAGGAAAAGACGCCTTGCAGCTACTCAAATTTCTTTGTCAATGACAGTCACTGCACATACCAAAAGGTCATCCATCGTGTCCCGTGGCTAGGGCCTCATAGAATCCACATGGGGCACAGTGCTAATTTCCCTTTTTCTCATCTCAGCCAAAGAAGGATAGTAAACAAGTGCCAGAACCTTTACCTGCCAAAACAAGGACAAGGGTAGGCACATAGTATCAAACAGAAAGCGCAGAGCTGTAGCCCAGCCCAGCCTCTTCCAGGTGATGATGGGTGGAGATGGGCCTGGCCTTGGCCCGGGTGTGTCCCATGGTGCAGCAAACCGGTTCGCTTAAAATCACTATGGCAGGTCTGAGGCTCTGCCCAGAAGTCTGGTACATGCTGGGGGACGAAATGAGATACACACAAAGAATAAATCCAAGACCAATTTAGAAAAATAATACTTCTTTTTATATATACTTTAAACTTATACAGGCGCCACTGCAGGTCGCTGACATTGGTTGCTTTCAAGACTGTCCGTGCCTCGATACACAGAGCCTCAAAGCAAATTGATAGACCAGTGTGCAGATTCCTAGACTTGGGATCTTATTAATGAGTTGTAGGAAGCTGGCTATCTATGTAAAGTACTGAATGTAAGATAGTAGATTGCAGATAGTACGGGTGACCCTTATTGGGTTACAGGGGTGAAGTAATAATCCCAAAAGCTCTCTTTTTTGGTAGTGTGAGCGAGCAGTTAGGCTTATCAGAGGGTAGCGCTGAGCATTTGTTGAACACACAGGGTCAATAAATGAGACACACTGTAGGAAAGCACCCTTTTTGGCTTTTGGAAGCCATTTTAAATACATGTGCTAGACACTGGTCAACATGGGTTCCCTAGTTACATGATGGCTTCTCTGACCATAAGGATGTTTGGTATCAAACTTCTCAGATTAATAAACCCCTACTGATTCAAGATCCCCCTTAAAACCTACCAGCTACTAGTGTGTTAAATGACTGGTCCCGACCAGTCAAGCCATCTTAGCCATGTTTCTGACCCCCCAAGGTGAGAGCCAGTGCTCTCAAGAGGACAGAGACAAAAGCCTGCACTGGGCGGGGGTGTTAGCACTTCACCCAGGCAGGATGGATTTTCAAGGGTGGGAAGCTTCAAAGGCCTAGCCGCCTTTGTAATATGACCCAGGACACTCCAGAGAGCAGAGATGGCTGACCCACCTTCATTATAAGGTAAGTAAGTTTTCAAGCATAAATACTATTTCGTTTAAAAAATCGGCAGTGCAATTTAGAGTTCTTCATTGTTAACCTGTGGGAGGAAAACACAGTCAGCAAACAAGCACTTATTGACAACTCACAGGACCATTCTTGTAGACTTAAGGTAAGTACTGGGCAAGGGTCAGGACCACACCAACAGGTCATTCCAGGCAGCACTGGGGCGGCCAAGTGCAGAGGTGCAGTACGCGTCAGGCGCCCAATGTATTTCAATACGGATTGTTTTTTGTGGATTTAGGCTGCTGACTCCGGCTGAGGGGCCAGTCGCGGGGCAACCAATAGGTAGGTCATAAACGTGGGGTGCTCTGGAATGTTGGTGCACCTTTGGTCCTCTTCTCCAAGGCCCAGGGGTAAGCTTTGGCATTGGGTTTCCTTGTCCTTGAACACTTGTGCTTGGAGTGTCCTGTGGTCTGAGGCTGCAGGCATCTTTGGGAAGTCCAGGAGGGGTGAAACCACAGTGGACTCAAGCTCAGGAGAGCTGGGGGATGTCGTTGACGCCAAGGATCCACTTTAGTTCGGGGCAGCGGCCACAGGTGCAGTGGTCGCTTTAGGTGTTGGGTTTGGGAGAAGGGACCTGCGCGCAGAGGCTGCAGGTGACTTCAGGCAGTCCAGGAGGAGTAAAACCACAATGGACTCAGACTTCGGAAAGCTGGGGGACCTTGATGGCACCGAAGTCCACTCCCACTCGGGTCGGTGACGGCAGGTGCATTGGTGACTTAATGCATCTGGTCTTTGCGGATCCTGAGGCTACAGAGTCTTTTTTTTGGAGTTGGTTGGAGAGCAGGTCTTCTGCTCATGGGAGACTTGAGTCTTTTTTGAAGGCAGGCAGTCCTCCCATGTTTCTGAAGGTTCAGCTGCAGGACGAAGCATCTTTTAGTGCAGAGTCCGTCGAGGAGTGCTCATAGGCCGGCAGCATTGGTACCAGATCAGATGCTTCTTCTTCTCCTCTTCTGCAGGTGAGTCTCTTCTTTGTCCTTTTCTTCAGAACCCTAGTGGCCTAATTCCTTCCAAACAAAGATGGAGGAATTTAAAAAGTGGTGTCCACTTCAGCTCGTACCACCTTAGTGGCGGGATTGGCATGAAGTGGGCAAACCTCCTAATCTACCTAATTTTCCTGCCGGTTCTGCCTCCAAAAGTGGGGTCGGGACAGGGGGTTCGGCCTGTATAAGACCTGCAAGTCACCCATGGAGCAGAACAGCATCAGTGTGGCGCTGCACCTTCACCTACTGGATTGCAGAGGAATTATGGAAAATTTTCTGGATCCAGTCTGACGCCTGAAGGATATTCAAAAGGTTATGAATCTGCAGATAGATAGAGCCATTACCAGAAAGAGTATTACTGAAGGTAAGTAACCTGTTCTTCATGAGTGGTTCAGTAGTGTTGATTTTGCTCCTGCCAGCTGGCTAACCGCAGTTAGAATCTTTGCGCACCAGCCTAGCTTTGCTAACCACTCTGCACCCTAGCCCCCCGGCCGGGGTACCAAAGAACTGGCTGTACCCCCTTGATCTAAGACCCCTTGCAACTCAAACCCCATTTGGGAGCTGTCAAACTTGTCCCGAAGTGCCCCAACGCAGCTTGTTACCAGATGCTCCCCTTTTCACTGTAGTGCGCCCAGCTGCAACCTGACCAGCAGCCTGCTCCAGGGGAAATGTGGGTGCCTCCCGAAGAACTGCTGGTATTACCTTAGACTTTGGCCCCCTGCTACTCAAAACCCTTAAGGTGAATCCCTGAAACTGACTGTATCTATCTTTATGCATTATGCATCTCTGACCTTTTTACCATAGGATTGCAAAGGTGCACTGGTTTGACCATTTTACTTACCTGTGAAAATTCATTTAAAAATAAGTACTTAAACTTTAACGAAGTTCTTGGTTTCAAAACATATATAAAAATAAATATTATTTTCCTAATTTGGTTTTGGGATTATTCTTTGAGTGTGTGTCTCATTTATTGCCTCAGTGAGTACAACAAATGCTTACCACTGTCCTCTTATAAGCCTAACTGCTCGCCCACACTTCCATAAAAGAGAGCGTTGGTATTAACTACTTTTGCTACTAAACCAATTGGGGATTCACTGGACTAACTCGACGGTATTCTTCTTTTTAGTGCACCATAGAGGGAGCCAGCCATGCACCTGGGGACCCATCTTTCCTCACTCAATACCTCACCCATGAGAGCTTGGTTATCCAAGCCTCTACCTTCCATGACTCATTTCCTGCCACTCTCCCAAACAACGAATCCAAGTGCCTGGATACTTTAGGCAAGAAGATGTTTTCTTCCACCAGCCTGGCATTGTGGTCAGTGAACACAGCATGATTTTTGGGCCCCTATTCCCACACACCGTAGGATACAGTTGAGCAGGTGCTGCTTCAGGTCCCAGACGAGGTCCAGGCCATTCTCTCCCTAGCAGCCAAGGATGGGAGAGATGCAGCTAAGTTCACCGTTAGGTGTGGTTTTGATACGACCGACTCACTGGGCCGAGCGGTTTCATCAACAGTGGTACTTTCAGGTCATGCCTGGCTGAGGCCACCTGGCTTTTTGGGGGATATCCAGGTGAAACTTATGGACATGCCCTTCAGTGGTACCTGTCTCTTCAGAGAGAAGGCAGACTCGGTGCTGGACCACTTTAAGTACTCACGGACTACTGACTAGTCCTTGAGTCTCTCAGTAGCCCCATGTCCCCAGTCTGCCTTCCATCCCTTTCGTGGATACGGAAAGGGCGTTCCACTGCTCCAACTCTGTGCCAGCCACCGTCCTGTGCAAGCAGCGTGTGGGCGTGGTCCATACTGGCCCTGTGGGTCAGATAACCAGAGGTCTGCCATTACCACCAACTTCCTGCAGCTTCCAGGCCCTCCTAATCTTACCCTGGTTGTCCGGTTGGTGGAAGAGTCCGCCATCATCTCCACTACTGGCAGTCCATACCATTGAACAGGTGGGTCTTAAACATAATTCGAAGGGTCTACTCCCTTCCCTTTGAATCCTCCCCTACTCCAATCCTGCCAACAGCTGAAGGAGGATCAACTACCCTTCCTCTGCAAGTAAGTCACAGCTCTCTTGGCCGAGGGAGCCATAGAGAGGGTTCTGATATCAGAAGTAGGCAGTGGTTGCTGTTGGAGGCTGGACTGGTTTGTAGTGGGTACCAAGAGGACTTACACCTCATACCAGGTCCAGTTAGCCCTTATTAGTGAAATATAGTCAATGTCTAGCAGCTAGGCTGTCTAGAGGTAGCTGTAGCTGAGCAGCCAAGGCTGAACTAGGAGACATGCAAAGCTCTTGCAATACTACTGTAGTCACACAGTACTCACAGACATGAAAGAAAATACTCAGTTTTACAAAAATAAAGGTACTTTATTTCGGTGAAACAAAGGCCAAGAATACCTTAGAGACTATACTTCCTTAGGACATAAACAATATACACAGTATATACACTAGAATCTTAAAACAGGTAAGTAAACAGTCAGAAAACAGTGCAAACTGTGAAAATCACAGTAGTTTGCAATGGGCCTGGGGGTAACACAAACCATATACTAAAATAGTGGAATGCAAAAGTTGTTTTCCCACCTAGGCAAGTGTAGTGTGTAGAGGGGCCTGGGAGTGTAAGAAAACACCAAAGGTAAGTAATAGAACCCATCTCAGAGCCCAGGAGAACAGTAAATCACAGTAAGTTTCCTGGAAACACACAAGAAGTTGTGATAGAAGATTATGCAAGAACCAGAAGAGACTGCAAGACACCAACAATGGATTTCTGGACCTGAAGACCTGTGGAAGAAGGGGACCAAGTCCAAGAAGCACTGAAGAGTCCAGGAAGAACAGGAGCCCCTGCCAACCCAGATGAAGGTGCAAAAGAAGAACTACTGGTGAGAAGACAAAGTCAGTTATGCACCCAAGAAGACAGATGCGGGATCCTGGTTGGCGCAGAAGATGTCCCACGCTGGATGGATGATTGCAATCTGGTTTGCATTGCTGGATTCCGCCAACAAGCCTTGGCACACGCAAAGCTCGTGGTTAGCAGAAAATGGCACTGCCCGGGACCAGGAGGCTTCTACCCAGGAGGGGCAGACAGAGGGGGCTTTCAGCAACTCAGAGAGCCCTCAGATGACCAGGCAGTTTGCACAGGAGTCCCACAGCATGAAGACAAAGAAGGTGCAAATGGAGGTCCATGCAGCACAACACAAAGGGATCCCACAACACCGGAGAACCACTCAGAAAACTGTGCGTCGCAGGATGCAGTGCTTGGGGCCTAAGTTGTGCTGTGCACGAAGAACTTCTTGGAAGGTCGCACACAAGCCTTGGCCACTGCAAGTCATGTGGTGCACGGGGTACTATCTTGCGTGGGGAGGCAAGCTCTTACCTCCACCAAAGTTGGACAGCTGGACCTTGGGATTGTCGGGGTCACTTTAGTCAGCCACCTGTGTTGCTGGATCCACTTCGTAGTCTGGAGAGGGAACTCGCACCCCCAGTCGTCACTGCAGAGAGGTGCCTGCTAAGCGGGGAAGTGACTCCGTCACTCCACGGGAGATTCCTTCAGTTCTTCTGGTGCAGGCTGAAGACAGGCAGCCCTTGGAGGATGTACGGCCTGGAAACCTTTGTAGTTGCTGACAGGACCTGAAGTTACAATGTTGCAGATGTCATCTTTGCTTCTTTGTTGAGGTTTGTAGAGTTCTTGGAGGGTTCAGCTGCGGTTCTGTTCGTAGAAGATGAAGTGAAGGTTCAGATGATTCCTAATGGAGTCTTGCAATCCGAATCTGGAGAAACACCCAGAGGAGAGACCCTAGACAGCCCTGAAAGGGGGATTGGTCACCTAATCAGGTAAGTACCTATCAGGGGAGGGCTCAGACGTCACCTGCTGGAACTGGCCACTCAGATGCTCCTAGAGTGCCCCACTACCTTGGAATCCAAAATGGCAAAAACCCAGGGACACTCTGGAGGAGCTCTGGGCACCACCCCTGGGGTGGTGATGGACAGGGGAGTGGTCACTCCCCTTTGCTTTGTCCAGTTTCATGCCAGAGCGGGGACTGGGGGTCCCTGAACCAGTGTAGACTGGATTATGCAAGGAGGACACCATCTGTGCCCTTCAACGCATTTCCAGAGGCTCTTGGAGGCTACCCCTTCCATGTCTGTAACACCTATTTCCAATGGAAGAGGGTGTAACACCCCTCTCAAAAAGGAAATGCTTTGTTTTGCCTTCCTAGGGTTGAGCTGCTTAAGCAACAGGAGGGCAGAATCCTGTCTGTGAGGTGGCAGCAGCTGGGGCTGCCTGAAAAACCTCAGAAGGCTGGTATGGCAGTACTGAGGGTCCACTGCGGAGCCCCCAGAGTGCATGGGTTTGTACAACCAATACTGGAATCAGTTTTGGGGTACAATTCCCAGTTGTTAGACACCTTACATGGCCATATTCGGGGTTATCATTGTGAAGCTGGACATAGGTATTGGCCTATGTCCAGTGCACGTGTAAAATGGCATCTCAGTACTCGCAAAGTCCGGGAAAATGGTCCTTGATGACGTGGGGGCATCTCTGCTAGTGCAGGGATGCCCTCACACACAGGTACTTTGCACCCAGCATTCAGGGTTGGAAGGCCTGACATATAGGTGACTTATAAATGACCTTGTGCAGCGTAAATGGCTCTGAAATGGTGCATGCACTCTTTCACACAGGCTGCAATGGCAGTCATGTAGAAGCCTTTGCATGGGCTCCCCATAGGTGGCAAAAGTAATGCTGTAGCCCATAGGGATCCACTGGGACTCCAATGCCCTGGGTACCTAAGCACCATATACTAGGGACTTATAAGGGTTGACCAGTATACCAATTTAGAGTGAAATACTGGGTTACCAGTATGTAGTGATCAATTTGGAAACAGAGAGAGCATAAGCACTGGGGTCCTGGTTAGCAGGACTCCAGTGACACAGTCATGCATACTTTCAAAAATAGTGAAGCATACTGACAAAACCATAAGCACTTGGGTCCTGACTAGCAGGATCCCAGTGACACAGTCAAAACACACTGACATCAGGCAGAAATAGAGAGTAACATGCCAAAAAGAGGGTACTTTCCTACAGTTGCTATCCCAGCTACTTTCTGATACTCAAAAAGAACAAGGGTCTTCATCTTATTCTACACCTCCGAACCCTCAATCTCTTCCACAAAAAGGAGAAATTCCCGATGCTTACTTTGGCTCAGGTCTTGTCTGTCCTGGACACAGAAGACTGGATGGTAGTGTTGGGCTTGCAGGACGCCTAGCTTCACATCCCAATCCTTCCTACCCACAGAGGTTACTTGCAGTTCACGGTAGGCCATGAGCACTTTCAGATCACTATGCTTCCCTTTGGCCTTACCAGTGCCCTTCAGGTGTTCACAAAGGTGATGGTGGTGGTTGCAGGTCATCTGCGCAGATCAGGGTTGTCAGTCTTTCCCTTTCTTGACGACTGGGTGTTAAAGGCTGGATCGCTACAGACTGTTGTCTCCCACCTCAAGACTACAGCCGACCACCTGCATTTACTAGGGTTCACTTTAAATGTGCCAAAGTCACACCTGACTCCCTCTCAGACGCTCCTTTTCATCAGTGCTGTTCTGGACACAGTGCAGTTTTGGGGCTTATCCTCCAAAGCAGTGAGTCCAGGATAGTCAGGTTATGATACCGATGTTTCAGCCTCTGTTCTGTGTTTTTGTGAGACTAATTTTGAGGCTTCTCAGCCTCATGGCCTCCTGCTTCCTGCAGTGGGACCTGAAGTTCCTGTGAGTGCAGCATCATGGGAATCTCTCCTACATGTTTCAGATCTCAGGGTGGGCTGGAACAGACCTGTATTGGTGGCTAACAAACTGCCATTGGGTCCAAGGCAGACCCATCTCTCTTCCCCAACCAGATCTCACAGTAGTGACAGATACGTAATTCCTAGGATAGGGCAGCCACCTGGGAGAGGTGGACATTAGAGGATTGCAGTCTCTGGCGGAAACTAGACTCTACATAAACATCCTAGACCTCTGTGCAACCCAACTGACACTGAAAGCCTTTCTACCCTCCTTCAAGGGAAGGCTAGAGCAGTTGTTCACGGACCACACCTTCTCCATGTTGTACTACAGGAAACAGGGCAATGTAGGGGCATGGACCCTCTGTCAAGAGGCTCTGTGTCTCTGGACATGGCTGGAAGAGTAGGGCATATATCTGGTGGTTCAACATCTGACAGGTTCCCTGAATACCAGAGCAGATGAACTCATCCATCGATGCCTAGTGGATCACAAGTAGCAGCCACAAGCACCTGGAGGTGGCTCCATGTCTTTTTAGCAGTAGGTAGAGCCTTGGTTAGATCTGTCAGCCTCCACTGAGAAAAAGCAATGTCAGCTGTTTTGTGCACATGGAGTTTCCTGGACGGCTCTCGTTTGGAGACACTGTCCATTTCGAGTGGAGCTCTGGCCTCCTGTATTCACTTCCACCTATACCACTCCTGCCCAGAGTTCTCAAGAAGATCATGAACAACTGGGCGCAAGTCATCCTTGTGACTCAGGACTGGGCATAGAGATTCTGGTATCCCGAGATACTGAACATGAGCGCCGATCTTCAGATCAGGCAGCCCCTTTGGGAGGATTGTCTGTTGCAGGAGAAAGGGTTGGTTGTTCCTCCACCCGAACCTGTATTCTTTCTGCTTTCCTGTGTGGAGATTGATTGGGAACAGTTGACAGCTTTCTATCTTCCTCCAGAAGTCTGCAATGTTATTCTGGCAACCAGGCGTCCTTCTACCAAAATGGTAAATGCCTGCCAATCAAACTGATTTATATCATATTGTACAGAAAAGTCAATTGCTCCACTTTCTGCTTCCCTTTCTGATGCTTTGCTTTATAGCCTTACCCTTGCCCAGCCAGTATTCGCTTTGGGCACTCTGAAAGGTTATCTTTCTGCCCTGTCTATCATCTTGTGGCTGACTGACCAACTCTCTTTATTTAAGTCCCCTATTCTAAATAGATTTCTGAAGGGCTTTTTACATATGTTTCCCTCTTCTCCTTTTATTATTCTTCAGTGGGGCCTTAATTTAGTCCTCACATTCTTCATGTGTGCTCCTTCCGAACCTCTCCACAATTGTCCTCTCTAGCTGCTTATGATTACAAAGGCCTACCTCGTGGACATTACATTCACCTAGGGTGAATTAGTTGCAGGCTTTTATCTTCCAAGCCTCCATTCTTCTCCATTTATCCAGCCAATCTGGTGCTTCACACTAGGGCCTCTTTCCTGCCAAAAGTGGTAACAGTGTAAGAGGCTGCCTTAGTTTAAGGTGTACACCTATAGGTGAGGCACCCTGTACTAAGTCCAGGCACCCATTAGTGATAATGTAGCGGTTCCAGATAACCAGAGCTCTCAAAGGGTAGCTGTGGAGAGCAGCCAAGGCTTATCAGGGAATGTGTAAAGCAATTGTAAATACCACATAGGTCAGTCAGTGATGTACACACAAAAGAGAGCCACACCAGTGTTAGAAAAATAATGTATTATTTATTGAAACACAGGCACTAAACTAACTTTGGTAGATCTCCTAAACGTAGATACACACACACAAAAATATACTTAGAAACAGGTAAGTAAAGGCAATAAATAACATGGGCCCCTATGGGGGGGCTAAACTATAAAAGTAAGTAACTAGGTTTGCCCAGGCACCCGTGTGCAGAGATGTTACCCCAGGTCATAGTTGATAAGATAACATAGGGAAGTCGTGGTTAGTTTTTGTGTTCCAGGACGCTTCCGAGAGGACCCCAAGGAAACCTATTGGGACAAAAAAGGTTCAAGAGTGTCCACCCTTGGATACCCAGAAAAGTGGAGTACCTACACCAGGGAGCTCAGGTGCATAGGGGTGAAGTTGTCTCAGAACCTCCTGTTGAAGTCAGTGGGGACCTTGGTTATCCAGCTGCTGTCTTGGCCCATGGATCAGGTCGGGGGAACCCAGCCATCAATTACGGATGAAGAGGAGCTAAGGAAAGAGGGGACAGAGTCCATACCACCCAGAGATGCCCATGGAGTACAGGAAGGCAATATCCACCCTTTTTGAAGATGCTTTCCTGAGGGGCGGTTGTCATGGAAGAACAGCTGTCGCATCCAGGCAATGCAGGAAGATCCCAGGGGTCATCCACGAGCTGTCTCACACTGGTTGTCGCATTGCAGGGGGGGAGTCAGTGGTCAGCAAGACCAACAACAAGCCTTGGAAATGCAAGAAAGTGTTGCACATATTGTTGCATGTTTTGGGGACCAGCAAGGCCCAAGGGACTCAACCTTTCTATTTAAGTCAGGGCCATCCCTCGGTATGCAGAAGAGCCAGCAGAAATTGTTGGAGACCCCAAGAGGACCCTCTGGCAGCAGAAACAGTGAATCGCTTAAAGGGCTCAGCAGCAGACGAAGATGGATGTCCACGTCATAAGGGTTGCAGGGAGGGCATCATTTGGGAGCTAGGAGGTCCTGTGGTTCTTAAAATTAACTAAGAAAATATATTTTTCTATATAAAAACCTATTTGCCTGGAATCAGTCTTTGAGTGTGTGTTCTTCATTTATTGCCTGTGTGTCTCCAACAAATGCTTAACACTACCCTCTGACAAGCCTACTGCTCGACCACACTACCACAAAATAGAGCATTAGAGTTATCTCTTTTTGCCACTATCTCACCTCTAAGGGGAACCCTTGGACTCTGTGCATGCTATTTCTTACTTTGAAATAGTACATACAGAGCCAACTTCCTACATTGGTGGATCAGCGGTGGGGTACAAGACTTTGCATTTGCTGGACTACTCAGCCATGTGCTCTGTCCTACCTTTCTGTTAACTACTCTTGAAAATCTGTCTAGTGACAAGTTATATTTAGCATCTCCCACTTTCGCACATGCCCAGTAAGATCTGCAGCTGTTAGTAATCAGTAACAGACAGTAATGTGTCAACTAGTCCTTTAAACTGTTAGCCCCTCCTACCTGTCGACTTTGCATTTCCATATGACCTTACATGTATGTAAGTCTTGCTTTTATAATTGTACCACCTTCTTTTAGCCCCTGTGTGGGTATAAAAGGAGCATGATCTCTTAGTTCAGTGTGCTACTTCAAACATTACCGAAAGGTGCTGTTTGAACTGTAGTACCACCTCATGAGGTTTAATAAACTTTGGGCCATATTTATACTCTGTTTGCGCCGGATTTGCGTAGTTTTTTTTTACGCAAATCCGACGCAAAACAAACTCCATATTTATACTCTGGCGTTAGACGCGTCTAGCGTCAAAGTTCATGGAGTTTGCGTCATTTTTTAGCGTGGAGACCTTCCTTGCGTTAATGATATGCAAGGTAGGCGTTCCCTACTAAAAAATGACTCCGAGGCATGTGCGTCGTATTTATACTCCCGGCCAAAAATGACGCCCGGGAGTGGGCGGGTCCAAAAAAATGACGTCCAGCCGCGTTTGCGTCATTTTTAAACGCCTGCTCAGGGCAGGCGTTAAGGGACCTGTGGGCTCGGAAGGAGCCCAGAGGTGCCCTCCCATGCCCCCAGGGACACCCTCTGCCACCCTTGCCCACCCCAGGAGGACGCCCAAGGATGGAGGGACCCATCCCAGGGAAGTTAAGGTAAGTTCAGGTAAGTATTTTTTTTTTTTTTTTTGTGGCATAGGGGGGCCTGATTTGTGCCCCCCTACATGCCACTATGCCCAATGACCATGCCCAGGGGACATAAGTCCCCTGGGCATGGCCATTGGGCAAGGGGGCAAGACTCCTGTCTTTGCTAAGACAGGAGTCATTTCAATGGGGGTTGGGAGTCAAAATAAACGGCGCAAATCGGGTTGAGGTGAAAATTTTGCCTCAGCCTGACTTGCCCCATTTTTTGACGCCCAAGCTCCATATTCCCCTACGCCGGCGCTGCCTGGTGTAAGTCATTTTTTTTGACACACACCAGGCAGCTCCGCCGGCTAACGTCATTGAATAAATACGGCGCCCGCATGGCGCTTCAGAATGGCGTTAGCCGGCGTTAAATTTTTTGACGCACAACTGCGTTGGCGCAGTTGTGCGTCGAAAAGTATAAATATGGCCCTTTGTCTTTTATTTCAGTTTCTGTGCCAACTTCTTCCTATATGGTCTGAGGACTTTGTGCAGAGAAGGGTGAACCCCTTGCACTAGTAGGCCTTGCTGAGGCTTACTCCAACAAACCTAACAAATACTTACCTCCCCCAGGAACTGTTGATTTTTGCAGTGTCCATTTTTAAAATAGCTTATTGCCATTTTTCTAAAACTGTACATGCTGTTGTGATGATTCAAAGTTCCTAAGATACCTGAGTGAAATACCTTTCATTTAAAGTATTGTTTGTAAATCTTGAACCTGTGGTTCTTAAAATAAACTAAGAAAATATATTTTTCTATGTAAAAACCTATTGGCCTGGAATCAGTCTTTGAGTGTGTGTTCCTCATTTATTGCCTGTGTGTGTACAACAAATGCTTAACACTACCTTCTGATAAGCCTACTGCTCGACCACACTACCACAAAATAGAGCATTAGAATTATCTTTTTTTGCCACTATCTCACCTCAAAGGGGAACCCTTGGACTCTGTGCATGCTATTTCTTACTTTGAAATAGTACATACAGAGCCAACTTCCTACATTTGTGGATCAGCGGTGGGGTACAAGACTTTGCATTTGCTGGACTACTCAGCCAATACCTGATCACACGACTAAATTCCAAAAATGTTCATTAGAAACTGATTTTAGAAATTTGAGCTATTTTTCTAAATTTCTTGAAAGTCCTGCTAGGGCCTTGTGTTAGTCCCTGGTAGCATTTCTTTTAGAGTTTAAAAGTTTTGTAAAAGTTTGAATTAAGTTCTAGAGATTGTTTTAGATTCTTAAAAAGTATTCCAACTTTTAGAAACAAAATGTCTACTGCAGAAGAGATGGTGGTGGAGCTCAACCTCACCCCTTACCTGCATCCTAGGATGTCAGAGTTAAGGACTCTCTGCAAAATCAAAAAGATAAAAAACTGCTTCAAACCCTACCAAAGTACAGCTTCAGGAGCTCTTGGCAGAGTTTGCTAGAGACAACCCCTCTGATGATGTCCTCACAGAGGATGATGCTAGTGAAGTGGAGGACCATTTCCCCCCTCCACTCCTAGTTGGGGAGAACAGGGTTCCTCTAACCCTCACTCCACAAGTGATAGTCAGAAATGCTGCTTCTCCCACAGGGGAGTCCAGCAACTCTGAAAGCATTGAGGGCAGCCTCAATAAAGATGACCTCCTGTTAGCCAGGATGGCCAAAAGATTGGCTTTGGAGAGACAGCTCCTAGCCATAGAAAGGGAAAGACAAGAGATGGGCTTAGCTCCCATCAATGGTGGCAGCAATTTAAATAGGGTCAGAGATACTCCTGACATGCTAAAAATCCCCAAAGGGATTGTAACAAAATATGAAGATGGTGATGACATCACCAAATGGTTCACAGCTTTTGAGAGGGCTTGTGCAACCAGGTGAGTAAACAAATCTCACTGGTCTGCTCTCCTTTGGGAAATGTTCACTGGAAAGTGTAGGGATAGAGTCCTCACACTCTCTGGAAATGATGCAGAATCCTATGACCTCATGAAGGCTACCCTGATTGAGGGCTTTGGATTCTCTACTGAGGAGTACAGGATTAGGTTCAGGGGGGCTCAAAGATCCTCAAGCTAGACCTGGGTTGATTTTGTAGACTACTCAGTGAAAACACTGGATGGTTGGTGTTAGAAATGGGGTTTTTGGTTGGCAGTCAGGTTACCCCCTGTCCAAGCAAAAGCCCTCACTCTAGTCAGGGTAAGTCACACACAATCCAAGATTATCCTGTGCCCACCCTCTGGTAGCTTGGCACGAGCAGTCAGGCTTAACTTAGAAGGCAATGTGTAAAGTATTTGTGCAATAAATCATACAATACCACCATATAGCACCACAAAAATACACCACACAGTGTTTAGAAAAATATATAATATTTATCAGGATAATTGTAGGTCAAAAAGAATAAAGTTGCAATGTGAAATTTTTGAGATATCACTGAAAAGTGATATAAAGTGTCTTTAGTCTTTAAAAAGTAAACAAAGTCTCTTTCAAGCACAAGTACCTGGTTTGGAGTGGAAAAATCTCCTCAGAGGGCCACCAAAGAAGAGGTACGTGGAAAAAGGGTGTGTGTGTCGATTTCTCCCCAGCACATACGGACTTGCGTCGTTATTTTTCACGCAGGGGAAGTCGTGTGTCGTTTTCTGGCGCGCGGACAGTCTCTTTCTGTGGATCGCAGGGATTACCAGATGTCCCGGGTCTGTGCGTGGATTTTCCTGCTTGTTTTCCGGCTGCGCGTCGTTCTGCGGGGCTGTGCATCGAAATTACGATCTCACGGCAGGCGTTGCGTCGATTTCTCCTCTAGAAGTCGGGCGGCGTTGTCCTTGCGAAGCCGTGCGTCGAAGTTCCGGTCGTCCCGAAGGCGTCGCGTCGATCAGCGTCGGTGTGCGGCGTTTTTCTCGCCGTGGAACAAGCTGTTCGTCGAAATTTTCGGCGCACGGAGCGTCCAAGTGAAAAAGAGAAGTCTTTTTGGTCCTGAGACTTCAGGGAACAGGAGGCAAGCTCTATCCAAGCCCTTGGAGAGCACTTTCACAGCCAGACAAGAGTTCAGCAAGGCAGCAGGCCAACAGCAAGGCAGCAGTCCTGTGTAGAAAGCAGACAGGTGAGTCCTTTGAGCAGCCAGGCAGTTCTTCTTGGCAGGATGTAGTTTCTGGTTCAGGTTTCTTCTCCAGCAAGTGTCCGATGAGGTAGGGCAGAGGCCCTGTTTTATACCCAAATGTGCCTTTGAAGTGGGTGAGACTTCAAAGAGTGGCTAAGAAGTGCACCAGGTCCCCTTTCTGTTCAATCCTGTCTGCCAGGGTCCCATTAGGGGGTGTGGCAGTCCTTTGTGTGAGAGCAGGCCCTCCACCCTCCCAGCCCAGGAAGACCCATTCAAAATTCAGATGTATGCAGGTGAGGCTGAGTACCCTGTGTTTGGGGTGTGTCTGAGTGAATGCACAAGGAGCTGTCAACTAAGCCCAGCCAGACGTGGATTGTAAGGCACAGAAAGATTCAAGTGCAAAGAAATGCTCACTTTCTAAAAGTGGCATTTCTAGAATAGTAATATTAAATCCAACTTCACCAGTCAGCAGGATTTTATATTACCATTCTGGCCATACTAAATATGACCTTCCTACTCCTTTCAGATCAGCAGCTACCACTTCAATACTGTATGAGGGCAGCCCCAATGTTAGCCTATGAAGGGAGCAGGCCTCACAGTAGTGTAAAACGAATTTAGGAGTTTTACACTACCAGGACATGTAAACTACACAGGTACATGCCCTGCCTTTCACCCACACAGCACCCGCCTCTAGGGGTTACCTAGGGCACACATTAGAGGTGACATATGTGGAGAAAGGGGAGGTTTAGGCTTGGCAAGTACTTTTAAATGCCAAGGCGAGGTGACAGTGAAACCGCACACACAGGCCCTGCAATGGCAGGCCTGAGACAAGGAAAAGGGGCTACTTAAGTGGGTGGCACAACCAGTGCTGCAGGCCCACTAGTAGCATTTAATCTACCGGCCCTATGCACATAAAGTGCACATTACTAGGGACTTATAAGTAAATTAATAGTCCAATCAGGTATGATTCAAGGTTACCATGTTTTAGGGGAGAGAGCATATGCACTTTAGCACTGGTTAGCAGTGGTAAAGTGCACAGAGTCTAAAAGCCAGCAAAAACAGTGTCCAAAAAGAGGAGGCAGGCAGGCAAAAAGTTAGGGGTGACTACCATAAGGCTGTCAGGTCTAACAGTTGGGTAACTGGAAATGAAGTGCATGACTATGTTGGGCTTTATAATTTGTTTCTGAAAGAACACATTTTAAGTAACTGCTTCAATGAAAAGTTGCATCAGTATCTGGTAGACCTAGGTCCAATTTCTCCCCAAGAATTGGGAAAGAAGGCAGACCACTGGGTCAATACTAGGGTAACCAAAACTTCCACTGGGGGTGACCAAAAGAAAGGGGTTACAAAGCCTCCCCAGGAGAAAGTGGGTGACACTTTGAATAAAGAAAAAAAGTCCTCTGTAGGCCCCCAAAAACCAGACCAGGTGGGTGGGCCCCAAGACAACCCAAAACAAAGGTGGGTACCAGGGTAAGAACTGGGATGCCACTAAGGCATGGTGCCAGAACTGTAGACAGACAGGGCACCACACCAAGGACACTTCTTGTCCCAAAAACAACCCCCTAGCAAAATCCCAGGGGTGACCAGTGTAGCCACTGGGGATGACTCCTCAGATGAGGAGGTCTTCATAGCCTTCAACTGGAAAAAGGGCCCAACAAGTGAGTTGGAGATTCCAGAGGGAAGTAGACACTTCAACCACCTACTGGTGAATGGAATCCCAGCCATTGCCCTGAGAGACACTTGTGCCAGTCACACTATTGTGCATGACAGGCGGGTGTTCTCAAACGAGTACATCCCAGGTGAGACTGCCAGAGTAAGAGTTAGCCCAGACAGGGTCACTGATAGGCCTGTGGCTTTTGTGCCCATAGAAGTGGGTGGGACTTTTAGGTGGAGAAGGGTGGTAGTCAGTACAGACCTCCCCCTTGATTGTCTCCTTGGAAATGACTACCCAGAGGTTAGTCAGAGCCCAAGAGAGGAACTGGCCAGTTCCAGCCCTCTCCCAAGGATTCTGGAGGTGCTACCCCTGCAGTTACTGCAAGTAGGCCCCAAAAGAAAAAGAAAGGAAAACAGAGTAGGAAAGGTGGACAACCTTTAGCCAAGGTACCAGCAAGCCAAGGAGATTCTGATCCAGTAGGGGAGAACTCTAAAAATGGCACTGGTAAAGTCCAACCTGACCCACAAGAAGTCCTGGCTAGTCAGGCAACTGTTAAACCTGAGTGGGTGGCTCCTCAGTTAACAGACGAAAGAGTGGAAGAAGGGTGTTTACTACATGATGTAGTAACCCTCCACTCTTACACAGCAGAAAGGCACCCTGAACCCAAAGAAGCCTGTAACTTAGCTCCTTCCCTTGCAGGTGAAGAGCTAAAGGTGTGGTTCTGGGCACTGACAGCTGTCAGTGGCCTCTGCTGGGTGTTAGCCTTTATGGCTGCACTATCCTTGGTATGGTGGTCTGACCCCATGCCAAATAGCAAGTTAGGCCCCCTGACCCTGTTGGTCATGGTGGGGTTACTCCAGCTCTGGGTAACCTATTTGGGTAAGCTAGTGGTGACCCTGGCTAAGATAAGATTAGAAGAGGTGGATGCCTCTAACCTCAAACTAGAGAGAATGGGTGAAGACATTAAAAGCACAGACAAGAGGCAATTCAGACTAAGTCCTATCACTGTGGAAGTGGGTCAGTTCCCCAGAGGGAATGACCTGAACAGGAGGATGTAAGGCAGAGTAGGCCCTGCAATAAACCAGCCTATTTCCCTCACTCTTCCTCACCTGACAGACTAGGAAGACTCTCCCAGCTTTGGCTGAGTCTCCTGGCCTGTGGGCTGGGGGGGGGCTTGTGTAAGGAAATGGCTCCCTGTTGCAGTAACCCCCCACTTTTTGCCTGATACTGATGCTGACTTGACTGAGAAGTGTGTGGGACCCTGCTAACCAGGCCACAGCACCAGTGTTCTTTCACCTTAAATGTACCATTGTTTCCACAATTGGCACACTGATAAGTCCCTTGTAAAAGGTACCAGTGGTACCAAGGGCCCTGTGACCAGGGAAGGTCCCTAAGGGCTGCAGCATATGTTGTGCCACCCTAAGGGACCCCTCACCTAACACATGCACACTGCCATTGCAGATTGTGTGTGTTGGTGGGGAAGAAAAGGCAAAGTCGACATGGCATCCCCCTCAGGATGCCATGCACATAAAATACTGCCTGTGGCATAGGTAGGTCACCCCTCTAGCATGCCTTACAACCCTAAGGCAGGGTGCACTATACCACAGGTGAGGGCATAGCTGCATGAGCAATATGCCCCACCAGTGTCTAAGTCTATTCTTAGACATTGTAAGTACAGTTGTGGCCATATTAAGTATATGGTCTGGGAGTTTGTCAAAAACGAACTCCACAGCTCAATAATGGCTACACTGAATACTGGGAAGTTTGGTATCAAACTTCTCAGAATAATAAACCCACACTGATGCCAATGTTGGATTTATTAAAAAATGCACACAGAGGGCATCTTAGAGATACCCCCTGTATTTTACCCAATTGTTCAGTGCAGGACTGACTGGTCTGTGCCAGCCTACTGCTGAGAGACGAGTTTCTGACCCCATGTGGTGAGGGCCTTTGTGCTCTCTGAGGACAGAAACAAAAGCCTGCTCTGGGTGGAGGTGCTTCACACCTCCCCCTGCAGGAACTGTACCACCTAGCAGTGAGCCTCAAAGGCTCAGGCTTCGTGTTACAATGCCCCAGGGCACTCCAGCTAGTGGAGATGCCCATCCCCGGGACACAGCCCCCACTTTTGGCGGCAAGACCAGGGGAGATAATGAGAAAAACAAGGAGGAGTCACCCACCAGTCAAGACAGCCCCTAAGGTGTCCTGAGCTGAGGTGACCCCTGCCTTTAGAAATCCTCCATCTTCATTTTGGAGGATTACCCCAATAGGAATAGGGATGTGCCCCCCTACCCTCAGGGAGGAGGCACAAAGAGGGTGTAGCTACCAAGAAGGACAGTAGCCATTGGCTACTGCCCTCCCAGACCTAAACACACCTCTAAATTCAGTATTTAGGGGCTCCCCAGAATGTAGGAAACTAGATTCTGCAACCTGAAGATGAAGAAGGACAGCTGACCTGAAGCCCTGCAGAGAAGACGGAGACACCAACTGCTTTGGTCCAGCCCTACCGGCCTGTCTCCTCACTTCAGAAAAAACTGCAACAGCGACGCGTCCCCCAGGGTCCAGCGACTACCCTGAATCTAAAATGCCCAATAAACTCCCGAGGACAGCGGCCCTGTTCCACAGAAACTGCAACTTTGCAACAAAGAAGCAACTTTTAAAGACCACATGTTTCCCGCCAGAAGCGTGAGACTTTCCACTCTGCACCTGACGCACCCGGCTCGACCTGCAGAAAACTAACTCTACAGGGAGGACTCCCCAGTGACTGCGAGCCCGTGAGTAGCCAGAGTTGACCCCCCTGATCCCTCACAGCGACGCCTGCAGAGGGAATCCAGAGGCTCCCCCTGACTGCGACTGCCTGCTTCAAAGAACCCGACGCCTGGGAAACACACTGCACTCGCAGCCCCCAGGACCTGAAGGATCCGAACTCCAGCGCAGGAGCGACCCTCAGGTGGCCTTCTTCCTAGCCCAGGTGGTGGCTACCCCGAGGAGCCCCCCCTTGCCTGCCTGCATCGCTGAAGAGACCCCTGGGTCTCCCATTCAAACCTATTGCAAACCCGATGCCTGTTTGCACTCTGCACCCGGCCGCCCCTGTGCTGCTGAGGGTGTACTTTCTGTGCCTACTTGTGTCCCCCCCAGGTGCCCTACAAAACCCCCCTGGTCTGCCCTCCGAAGTCTCGGGTACTTACCTGCTGGCAGACTGGAACCGGGGCACCCCTATTTCCATTGAAGCCTATGTGTTTTGGGCACCTCTTTGACCTCTGCACCTGACCAGCCCTGAGCTACTGGTGTGGTAACTTTGGGGTTGCCTTGAACCCCCAACGGGTGGGCTACCTTGGACCCAACTTTGAACCCTGTAAGTGCTTTACTTACCTGCAAACCTAACAAATACTTACCTCCCCCAGGAACTGTTGATTTTTGCTCTGTGTCCATTTTTAAAATAGCTTATTGCCATTTTTGCTAAAACTGTACATGCTATTGTGATGATTCAAATTCCTAAGATACCTGAGTGAAATACCTTTCATTTAAAGTATAGTTAGTAAATCTTGAACCTGTGGTTCTTAAAATAAACTAAGAAAAGTTATTTTTCTATCTAAAAACCTATTGGCCTGGAATCAGTCTTTGAGTGTGTGTTCCTCATTTATTGCCTGTGTGTGTACAACACTACCCTCTGATAAGCCTACTGCTCGACCACACTACCACAAAATAGAGCATTAGAATTATCTCTTTTTGCCACTAGCTTACCTCTAAGGGGAACCCTTGGACTCTGTTCATGCTATTTCGTACTTTGAAATAGTACATACAGAGCCAACTTCCTACAGCAGGGAAACCTGTATTTGCTCTTGCTTGGCCTGAGCATTTTTAAATCTCCTGCCAAGCATGAGCAAACACCAAGTCCGCTCTCAGCTGGCACGAGCTTCAAAATTGCTCCCGCCCACTGGGAGCAGACTTTAGATCTGTTTTCATGTCTGCAGAGATGTGGGCAGAGAAAAAGATCCAAATTTTCTCCCGTTTGCGTAGAGCAGCATTACTAACTGCTTCCTTGTGTTGGGAGCACTTCCAGCTCCTGCTGGATGCGAGAAGCAGGCTTGGGCCACAGGGGTTCTGCGCCAACCCCCCGCTGTGCACAGCCAAAGACCGTGTTCAACGGGTGGTTGCATTTACGTATAGTAATAAGTATTACTTTACATTTTTTTTTTAACTAGAAATGTACTGAGAGAACCAAAGGTAAAAGTAACATTATAATAAGTGAATTTTTTAGTGACATTAACGTTTTGAACTAAAAGCACCACAGAAATTCACCAGTTATAATTAGCAGCACTAACTATAATTTGAGCATCTGCCGTGCACTGGTTATGACCTCACATTACATCCCTCATGAGGTTTTATGACATTACTGATGACATCTCAAATTTAATAATTGATGACATCGCTGATGACATCATCCAAGCTTTGATTTCCAGCATATTGCTATATAAATTACTATACATTAGAGGTCTGATAGTAAGAACAAAATAGCTCAGGAGAAGATCAATCATCATTACTGCCAACACAGAAACTTAGGTATTGAAAATAAGCATTATGTGCAACATTGACCCTACAGCATACACTTTTCACACAGCATAGTTCAAATTAACAATCAACCACCAATATATGGGAATCCCTCATTGAGTACGAGGTTCAGTCTGAATACAACTGTTCAGAGAAAGCCAAAATAATGGATGCCAGTTCCAAAATAAATGCCCTGCTACTGACAGGTTTTAATCTGTATGAAACCCCTTACACACACAGAACCTACATTCAGAAATAAAACTGATATAAGTGGAAAACTGAGTACTGTGGTGAGTGTTTACTCTGTGAAGTGTTCATTCTATACACACTGTGTGCAAACAGTGAAACTCTCATTAGAAATACACCACAGAGTATTCAAAAGAATCCACTAAGAACAGTGTACATTCTGTTCAACAGATGTCAAAACAACTTTATTTTCTAAAAATAACCAAGATCTGACTGTGGAAAACACTTTATAGGTAGCCCATCCTCTGAAGCAAAACAAACACAAGTACATACAAGTCATCTGTTCCTTGCACACTGAGTTTCTCTTCAATGCAATTTTTAAAAAACATTTTTAGACCTGTACACAGCTATGGTGGAGCAAATGCATTTTGTGAACACTTACACCCACTAGCTGGACCCAGATGTACAAAATTAGGTATAAAAGGTGTTGGATAGTGGATTATTGGTAAGAGTAGGTAAGTACCTTCACTTAGCAATAGGCCACTAACGCCCACTTAGGTCCAGTTAAGTCTCAATAAATTAAAGCCAGCTCAACCCTTGGTAGCTTGGCAACGAGCGACAAGGCTTAACTTAGAAGACAAGTGTGTAAAGCATTAAAAGTCACAAAACAGTAAATAAGTAAAACACAAAACACAATTAAAATTGGTCACCAGTTTATAAAACAGATTATGTTTCTATCTTTAAGATGACACCAAAACTATTAAAATGGGATAAGAGGAACCGAAAATATGAATTTTTAAAGAATTATTGTTAAAGTCAAAGTCTGTGGTCGACTGCGATGGAGCCCTGCTTGGCTACAGCAAGCAGGAGGCCTCGATCAAAAGTTTACCTTTGGACTTAGTCTTTTTCTTGAAGATTTTCTTCAGCAGGACAAAATCACCAATCAGATCCGTCCGATACGTGTCGCAGGAGACCTCCGTGAAGAATTCTACCTTCGGAGTTAGATGATTTTTCTGGATGGAAATCGTTGTCAGGCCAAAGCTGAATCTTGATCCGACGTCCCCAGAGCCCTCCTCGGATACACTGCGCAGGAAGTCTGGTCAAATTTTTACGTTTGGACTTTGTTGCTTTTTTGGAGCTTTTTCCTTCTGACGAAGGTCGACCTTCTACAAAAAGCCGACTTCGATGCAAGGTCGAAGGATCAACTTTCCAGGAGCCCCTGGTGAAATCATGGAGGTCTGGGGCTCCAAAGCTTTTCAGCGGGATGAACCTGCAAGCCAGGCTGGGTCATGGTTGAGGTAAGCGGGCTTGACTCACCACGGCAGAGCGTCCCTTTATGGAGCTTTTTTTAAAAAGTTCTCCAAACTTCTCCAAACTTCTGGATCTTTTTCCAGAAGGTCTTAGAAGGTTCTTTAGGAGTCCACGGCTCACCCCAAGGTTCCAGAAGCTCTAAGTTGCTCCTTGAGGGTTAGGACTCCAACTCCCAGAATGCATCTAGTTTAAATCCAAAAATTATCACTAGCCACTGGTCGCTGGTCAGTTCCTTCAGGTTTTGATGCAGGAGACTCTGGTTAGCTATTGTCTGTAGCAAGCAGGGAGTCCCTTCTTGAATCAGTTCAAGACAGACAAAGTCCTTTTAGTGGTGTATCCCAAGTGTGCAGCTGGGTCAGTCCTTCAGAGTGCAGTGTCTAGGTGCAGGTCAGGGGTCCAGCAGGGCAGTCCTTCATCTTATGATGTTGTTCTTTGTAGGGATCTGAGGTGTGGGTGCAGCTTTGCCAAATGTATCCCTGCTCCTGGGGTGAAAAGCAGGGGGGACTAACTGTCCAATCACAGGCAAGCCATTATCCTCTTAGATGACCACTTCTTGGGAAGTGTGGCAAAAATCAATCCCGGGGAGCAACATTCGCTAAAAATCCAAAATGGCAGAAACTGAATTTTGGAGGTTAGGTCTTGCTGAGCACCCCTCCCCTAATCTAATCATGAGGGCGCCTGGTTGTCTGGGTTTGCAGGAAATGGGAGAGGTCCTGAGCTGCTCCAAATGTCCTTCCCTCCTTTGGAGACCAGTTTGGTTGCTCTCCCCCCATCCTATCTCACCATCTGCTGAGGCAGATCTCCTCCCCCAGGCACTTCCTATGTATTCCGCCCAGGCCACTTAAAATCTCATCAAGGCAGGCTGCCAGAGGCTGGCCAATCAGAGAAGAGCACTACAGAGCTGAAACGTCTAACTTTTAGGAAGCGTTCTAAAACTCTTTCCCTGAACTAGTTATATTAAATCTAACAATGGCAAGTTGTTGCGTTATTATAATAAACAGTTTAAGACCAAACTTGGCACATCTAGCTCCTTTGGAAACTTTATTAATTAAAATAAAGTCTCCCCATTTTAGCCTACAGAGCCCATTCACTACACTGGAGGAAATTGAATTTGGCTATTTTTCCTCACCAGGGCTTATGAAACATATTTTATAAGGTCCGTGCTTATAGTTACACTGCACCCAACACTGGGGGCACATAGGGCACACCTCATAGGTGACTTATGTGTAAAAATAAGGTAGTTTAAGACTTTGGAAGTTCTTTTAATTCCAATGTTGAATTTGAATATAAGTTTAATTTAAAAGCAGCCAGCAAGGCAGGCCTTCCTTTAAAATGACCCTGGGCACCTCAGCAGTGCGCCTATGGTGTCACTACCTATGCTGGGGTCCCTAAACCTACATGCCCTACCATATACTAGGGGCTTATAGGTAGGTTGGCTTAGCCAATTATAATTAGCCTAATTTGCATTCTCATTTTACACAGAGCACAGGCCCTCGTAGTTACCCATCACTATATAAACTGTAAAACAAACTAGCACACTCATTGGATGATGGTAGCACTGATGTCATCAATGATGTCATTTGAGATGCCATGAGTGATGTCATAGAACGTCATGAGTGATGTCATATGTAAGGTCTTAAGTAGTGCATGGCAGGGGCGCAGGTTATAGTCATCTCGCTAACTTTAACTGGTACATTTTTCTGTGGCTTTTGTTTAGTTCAAAATGTTAATGTTGTCACAGCCCAATTCACCTAACTATACCATTACCAATGTTGTCACAGACCAATTCACCTAACTATACCATTACTTTAACCTTTGTTTTTTTCAGTGAATATCTATATCTATATCTATGATTGTGGCCAAATGTGCCCTCTGGTGCAAAGCAGAAAAGGACATTTTATTTATGTGCACGGTACTATGCCCTTGGTAGAGGTTTTTAAATGTTAGGGTTCGCCATTTACTTAAATGCACTTTTAACACTTTTAGCATTAGAGAGTACATGCAGTTGTGTCCACTGTCTGTTCCAAATGGAGTGTGTGCATGATGTAATAATAATACACCAGGGTTTATCAATAAGGTGCTGAGTGTACCAGTGACCTTGGCCCAGATTTATCAAAATTTTGTTTAGGGCAGCAAGACAACCTGCTGCGCTGTGTCAAAGGGAGAGGGTAGGAATGTGACATTTACTTATTAAGATGTCTCATTCCTTCCCTCTCCCTCCTCTGCCACACTGAGTGCTGCCTAGTGCGCCAATGCAGGCATCCCTGTACCATGAGGATAGAAGGGTGCCACATTACGTGGCACAGCACTCTGGATTGTTTTGAGCGGAATGGGACACCTCCCTGCACTAAAACAGTCTCTAGAGGCAAGGGCAATCCAAACCCTTGATAGAGTATTTTAGTGGTGCATGGTGCCAGCCTGACGGGGAGGAAGTAGGAAGTTAGGAACGTAAGAGGGGAGTGGAAGTCAAGTGAATGATACTGTTAGGATTCTTTTCCAATTTAAGCTAGGCAGATGCTTGCTTGGGCTGATTTAAGGCATGATTGTCAACTTATCATGTCACTTACTCTTACAATGGTAGTACATCACAGGTGTTGCATACTTTGTGTTGTTATGTTCTAATGACTTTATGTAGCTATTAGTCTCAGTCTCCCAGATGTGCAATACACAAAGGGCGACTGACTTCACTCATTAGAAGGGGTCAGAAAAGCAAAGATCATTCTTTGGAATGCATGAACAGTTGGAAATGTTATTGTTTGAGGTTTAGGATTACAAACAAAAAAATACACTCTGCTTTTCAAAGTACAGTGCTGTGCCTGTTAAAATGGTTTTGTACCATGTACCACCAATCATTATTTTCAACCTTCTTTTTTAACACCCAAGGGCAAGAGAGCATCTGTGTCAGCTGTCACCAGCACCAAGTTGGGTGTTACCTATACTACCAGCACCAGCGCCACTTGTAAGTAATATTTATACTGTACTACTAAAACTATGCCCTTGTGTATACTTACTAGCTTTTTCATATTGGTTGTTGTTTGTTATTCATGCATTTCCATTTGTTTTTTCTTTTTTAATATTTCCTTTTTCCGCAGCTGACCCTCTACTGCCTTTCTTCTGCTCTCTTTTTTCATAAGCCTTCCTTTGCCCCTCTTTTACATGTCTTGTTGTATAGTAGTAAGAGGGGAAAATATTTTTGGTTATGTAAAGAGCAATGCACAGCCAGGTCCAAGTAGTGCTCTAGTCACCCAACATGTTGGTGGTTTTCTTGATCAAACAGTCAAAAAGTACAGGACCAGAGATAGAGTGCTCATCATGGTCATGGACACCCATTGTTGTCACTAGCAGTTTCCATGACAGGAATGAGATACCACCACACCCAATACCCTATGTTTTTTGCATTCCATTCTTCCCCCTTATTCATTTGTGGCCTTACTTTATGTCCTTCCCTTATTCCTGAATCCTAATCCTATCTCCCCATGAGGAGAAAAAAGGTTTTGGTTGACTCATTGACTACCTGGTTTTTAAAATGTTGGCAGGCAACAAAGTAACACAAACCTCCCAACGTGATTTAGAGAGGTATAGGCTGTTGTACCCTGTGCAAAATAAATACTTAGGTGACTATCTGGGATCTAAAATGGATGCATTATGTTTTCACTAGGCACACATACCACCAGCAGTGCTGTTGCAGGGACATTAGTGGAGGACCAGCTATTGTGAGAGAGAAGTCTCAGTGATGGCAGGGACAAATAGTAAGTCACCTTGTTTTCTTGCTGACAATATTGTATTGGTTAAGCAAGGCAGATATTCCACCCATCACCTCGAGTGCAGAGTCCAGTCCCTGCCCTCAGGATCTCCTCACTTAAAAGTGCAGCATGATGTAAGGAGCTGCAGTTAGTTTAGACAGCGAAATCATGTGTGTCTGCTGTGGGACTGAACTAAGGCCCATATTTATACTTTTTTAGCGCTACATTTGAATCATTTTTTTACGCAAGAGCGGCGCAAACTTGCAAAATACATTTGTATTTTGTATGTTAGCGCCATTTATGTGTCAAAAAGCGGCGCAAATGCGGTGCTAAAAAAGTATAAATATGGGCCTAAGTTCGGATTGCACAAACCGAAGACAAGGTGTGTTTCACAGGGGCCACTCAATTGCCTACCAGTGCTTCACTTCATCATTCTGTCTTTCTGTTCCAGCCTACCTAAAAAGTCAATTCTATCTTGGCATGCGATGTCTGTGCCACATTTCTCTGCCCAAATGAAGTCATATTTCGTATCTTCCATTATGGATTTGCAGTTCCAATATTTTGCCTCCCATCAGTCAATGTGACTTAGAAGCTAAAGAGTAGTAATTGATCAATGACACCCACCCAATCCATAGCTAAACCCTAACCCAATCCTTATGACTTACTTGCCTCCCTGTGGAATAATCTTCCCCACTGCCAAGTGAAGGCATTTCTTGAGAATATTCTGTGTTGGAGGCCTAGGTATAATGTAGGACTGAGGGCCTGATTTAGACTTTGGCAGTTGGGATACTCCGTGAAAAATAAAATATCCCAATCACTGCACTACAGTTCATCATTTATATTCTTCTCTCTACTGTAATACGGTGGCTGGGATATCCATTATCTGCCAAGTGTGTCCCATCTGCCAGACTCCATCAGTCTAGGCCTATAACCTAAGTTTAGATTTAGGGCAGTAGAACTGAAGAGGGAGTTGAAGAAGATTTGTGCCATTGGAATTATAAGTTAATAGCATAACATGCTATCGCTGGTCTACCCAAACCCATGCTGGAGAGTAAACAGACCCACCAGTATGACTCCATTAATGTTGCCTAGTCAAGTATTAATTGTGCAGCATAAGATATATATATATAAATATATACATATATATATATATATATATATATATATATGTAATTATAGTCCTCCAGTCTGTCAGACTGCAAAAAGAAAGTCACACCCAACGTGTCTGCTCCTTAAAATCCAATCTTTATCGTCCGCTACGTGTTTCAACACCAAAGTGTCTTCATCGTGGCCCAATTGAGGGTGGCGGAATGGGGGACTTGTTGGTCCCCCGGGGGCCCCTGCACTGCCTATGCATTTGGCATGGGCAGTGCAGGGCTCCCATGCACAGCCCCATAGCGCATTCCAGTGCCCGAATTACGGGCAGTGGAATGCACCAAGGGTGCTTCTGCACCCGCTGCACCTCCACATTGCAGCTGGCTCCATTAGGAGCCAGCTGCAATGTCAAGGCCCTGTTCCCTCTGGGCCAGCGGGCGGAAACACTGTTTCTGTCCGCCGGCCCACCAAGGAAACCATAATAGGGCCGGCGAGGTTCGGGCCCCAAAGGCGGCCTGATGGCAGTATGGCATTGGCAGACAGCCTCCACCGCCCACCAATGTCATAAAGAGAGCCTTCCGTCTTTCCAATGCTAGTTGACGTAATAAAGCATTGTTGAGTATTGACATGAGAGTGCGACACAGAGCTCCCCTTTTAAATTCTCACACATTACACATCAACTCTTCCACCTAGACTTTCCCTACCTGAAGTCTCTTGCCATGTATGTATTCTTCATTATGTTAATTAACTCTTCCTGCAGTCCAGTAATTAATTATACCCAACCACTAGAGCAGTACTGTCTGAGAACAGAAGAGTGGCTAATTTAATTATGTTTCCCTTGATGAGGTTTTGCAGCTCCCAACCAACCATCAATTACACTGTATAGTATAGTAGTTAGTGAAGTTACAGCTCTTGTCCTACCCTCTGTAACTATTCGACCAGTAAGGGGTCTTCCAACGTACACATAATATAGTGTTATCTCTCCTTTCAAAGGACAACTTCACTACTAAGATATTAATTAGTTCTTCAAGTTCTCACCTGACTAACAAAAACTAGCCGCCATGACTTCTAAGTAATCTGAAGACTAATTTATAAAAAAAGAATACATTAAACTTACAAAATCTTCGAGTCAGGAGGGGAGAAAGTTTGGTTACTGTCAACATTGTCAAGCCTGTAGCTTCATTGCCATCAAAGAATGCTGACAGCATTTCATCCAGCACTCACAGAATGAGGCAATATCTGAATGAGGCATTATTTGTATAAGTAAGTACCTGAAGTGTATGGACAATATAGGAACATTTATACTTAATTTAGACTCGTGTGAATCTTTGCAGCCAAACATAAACATTCTGTTCTTACCTACATGTGTTTAGATTTGTTATGCTGCAAGAAACTACAATCCCCATGATTCTTTGCTGTTTTACAGGAAGTACAGCAGTAGATGACTCTGTTGGGTGGGGTGCTCCTTTAAAGCAACCCTGTCCTGCTGATTGTCTCTTGTTATTGTGAGACATCAGTGAGCAGCAGCGAGCAGCATTTCAAAAGCTTTGCAAAACAGTCCAGAGCTTCTCGTGGGATGAGTGTACGAGCAGGATTGGAGCAGACAATCGGACATTGGTGCAGTAAGTGTGCTCATGCACCACCAGAAGTGCATTATTGTGGTCACTGCAGAGTGGTGACATTTTACTGTGGCTTGTGCCTGCGAACTCCCAATGGAACAGGCAGGTTCTCTAGTGGCCTGCTTAATGCAGGTAGACTGTGGTGTACTCAACACTGGTATTGGTCTTAAGTACATAATTACAAGCGGGTAGGCTCCACAGTCTTGATATGTATGCCACAATATTGTTTTATTATGTTGATTAAGGAAGCAAAAATGCTTGATTGCTCATTGCGAGTGGGCTCTGCATGTTGGAGACTTGGTACATGAGTGGATTAAAAAGACTTTTGCAAACAGAAAAGTCTTTTACATTCTTGGTCTGATTTCATTACCCTACTAAAGCAATTCCCTGTGAGAAAAACATGACAATAGCAGAAGGCAGGATTTCAGTGTGATATGTGTAAATGCATATTAGATTCATAAATGTAGCACTGTACATCATGGTGTAAATACATATATATCAGATTAGAGCCCACTACAACAAACTCCCTGAAAAAGTAGAAAAACAATTCAACCTTTTTTCTCTTTGAGGTATGATAGTGAGGGGTATATCCAAATCCAAGACACTGAAGGGGGTGATCACGAGGGACCAATAGTAAATCTGTGTTATTGTGTTTTTCAGCTCTCCCTCCCAGCTGTTTTTGAACTGTCTGTGCTGTCATAGTAACTCAGCGGTTGGGGAGATCAAGAGGTGGCCCTTTTGTGCATCACTTCCACCCTGAGGAGAACGTCCGGCTGATAGCTACTCCATGTTGCATAGATTTTGTAAGTACCAGAGGGAGGGCCTGATTCACAAAGGTCATGTTACACTTCTGGTGTTAGTTTACTGACTCCTGCAGTGCAAGTTTACTCCTAATATCTTTTTCATCAGTACAGTTACTACTATTTAGTTACTACTCATAAAGTTACTACTTGTTATGGTAATGTTCTGGTAGTTCAGTTAAACTGCAAGAGTAAACTTATAACAAAAATGCAACTTTACCTTTCTGAATCAGGCCAGATAGTGCACACTAGTACTATCTATCGATGGGACAGACATTATTCAACTAAGATTCTGCACCATGATGATGATGATGTCCCTTTCATGCCTGGGTATGCAAGTGGCGCTGGCATGTGCTATTGTATTGTTAAGGTAAGAGAAGATTCCCATAGTGAGTTGGTATTGCTTTCACCCCACATTCACCCCACCAAGTGAGTGATCCATTTTTGGTGTACATTCATAAATAACATCTCAGTATATCACACGGCCTTGGGGCAGAGTGTTGGGGGTTTGCTAAATGAATGGGAACAGGAAGTAGGGAAAAGGTGTGACAAAGACAAGCATTAAACAAAAACAATATTCATCAATGAAGCGCGTAATCAAAACCTGGCCACTCAGCACCATCTCCACAACACCAGAGAGAAGGCAGGGAAACTCCTGGCATGGTTGGACTGCCGAGAGATAGAAGCCAGGTGGGTACAACACATAGAGGCATTTTTACAAAAGACAGGGACATAGCAGGAGAATTTGCTACCATCTATGAGACCCTATGTAATGTACATACAGTGGTGACGGGCCTAAGATAGAGGACTATCTTCTGAAATGTTGCTACCAGCCCAGACTACGGAAGATCAGACTACCCTTGAGGAAGAACTCTCCCTAGCTAAATTTCAGGCAGCAATAGCCAGATGAGATCCAGTATACCAGTGCCTAAAGGTATCCTGGTTGAGTTTTCAAGAAAAATGCAACAGAACTAGTCCCACACCTCCTCAATATGTATCTGAGGGCCTGTGAAGATGGGATACTTCCCTTATATGTGCGCACAGCCACAATAGTGGTTATACTGAAAGCTGGGAAACAGGCCTTTAATTGTGGATCGTAACGCCCCATTTCATTGCTAAATATAGGAACCAAGATTCTAGCTATGATACTTGCCACAAGACTTGCCAGTGTTACATACCTCACCTGTGTAGATGTGTCGATTCCTGTGACATTCCGGGTCTTTGTCAGATATGGAGCCCACTTGGGATATACCAGAACTTGGGGTACATTGGTTCTTTTTCCCACTGGTGCTCATCTAGTTCTCTCAGTACTCCCCAGTTGACTGTGCATTTACAGTGAGGGTTTCCAAAATCTGGGGATATACGTGACACTGAATCGAGAGAAGGCTCTAGAGTGGAACCTCCTCAAAATACAGGCAACATTCCAGGCTGACGCAGAATGGTGGCAGAAACTGTCCCTCACTCTACTGGGAAGAACATCCATGTGTGAGATGGTTATTCTCCCGAAATACCTATACACCCTTCAGAGTACATACTATAAACTCCCTGAGGAGTTCTTCATGAAGATCGATGAAGAACTCAGAAAGGGGCTATGGGATGACAGTTGTATATAGGGTAGCCCTCAAGACACTGCAACAAAATCAATACAATGGTGGCATTGCCCTCTCAGATGTCTGAGCTTTCTACTGGGTGTACCACCTCATTGTTATCAACCATTGGAGCCTAGCCCCAGGTAACCACCCCACCTATACACTTGAACAGACCCAGTTTAAAAGGCATCCCTTCCAGCATTATCTCTGTGGGGAGAAAGGGGATGAATCGATTCCTTCCCGTGACTCAAGTGGTGTTCGAGTCATGGAGTGGAACAAACAAATTAAGTGGGTGGCCCCATTGGATCTCCAGCGAGAACCCATTATGGTTGGGGATATACTTCAAAGAATTGGGGAAACTGTGGCTTTAAAATCTAGGATTTAATTGGTATTTCTAAAGTGGGGGACCTCATTGAGAGCGGAGACTTTGGGGGTTATTACAACTTTAGAGGAGGTGTTAATCCGTCCCAAAAGTGACGGTAAAGGGACGGATATACCACCAGCCGTATTACGAGTTCCATAGGATGTAATGGACTTGTAATACGGCTGGTGGTATATCCGTCACTTTACCGTCACTTTTGGGACGGATTAACACCTCCTCCAAAGTTGTAATAACCCCCTTTATCTCCTTCCAAGCTCTCCAGAGGGATTAGAGCTCCATGACTCACGGCGTTTCAGATATTTGCAACTATGACATGCATGGAGGGCAGAGGGTATAGTCCTGAATCTCCTAGAATATGCACCACTGGAGGATAGGCTCCTGATGGGGGAACTGACGGAAAAAGCAGCTTCCTCAGTCTATAGTACCATTAATATCAATGCACTGGATAGCCTGAAAAAACTGAGAGCTAAGTGGGAACTGGAATTGGAACTGGGGGACATGGAGGATCTTGACTGAGAGGCAACCTTAATGCACCCAAAAGAAGTGGCAATCAAGCCCAGATTAAAATGTATCTCTTTCAAAATTTTACATCCTGTCTATTTTTACTGTGTAAGACTCCACAAAATTGGGAGGGTGATGTCCGCAGAGTGTCTGAGGTGTAGAGGGATGAGGGGAGACTTCTTCCATATCCTGTAGACATGCATACTGGGAAAGAGCGATACATGAGCCGGGCAGGGCTGTGGGAGGAACGCTCCCAGAGGACCCCAAATATGCACTGTTGGGTATTACCAATGATGTTGATATCCCCCAAACAAAGCTACTTTTCTGTAATCTGGGATTAGTGGTAGCAAAGAGAGATGTGGCAAAGCACTGGGGAGCCCATGAGCCACTAACTAAGCTGAGAAGGTCATCTATAAAACTAGAAGGTGCCCGTTCCACTTCTATAATGTCTGGGGCAGGTGGATTGCATACCATTACCTTGATATTGCAGATGAGGATGCCGAGTCTCTACACAGACAGGTCTGATGTATGGTTAATTTCTAAAGATTATAACAACCTCAAATCTCTCAAATCACTACCCACTCCAATTGTAATATTATTGAAATATATATTGTATTGTGCCTGTACTGACCACACCTGCAATGTTTACGTATATTTGCCTATTACAGGTACACTTTTGTGCCCAGTTGTATTGCTATTGCCTTCCAAAAAATCAAATAAAAATATTTTACAAAAAACAATATTCATCAGTTTGATGAGACTGCACATAATCATCATCAAATCTATTGTGGAAGGAAATGAAGGAATGACACAGTTCAGCTAAATGCATTGTAAGCAGCCCTTCAGCCCCAGTGACCCAAGTTATTATGTAATTGTTCTGTCATCTAGGTTTGAAAAATACAAATTAAGGATGCGTGAACCCCCACTGTTCTAAAAATTGATCGTTAAAGGAAAATTATACTGTATATAAGTACTGAATTGGGCTGTGCGTCTGAATTCTTCTTCCCAAAATGTCTGGCTTGGGTGTGTGGCTACCCCAGTCTCTTGAGGTAAGCAGGAGTGTTATGGAGCTTTCGTGCAGAAGAAGAGAAGGCCTGTGGATTATAAAACAGTAAATGTCAATATCGTAGAGTCAAGGAGAAGGTAAGTTTCATAAGGAGTGGACCAAGAGGCAGAGCAAGAGCATTTTCTGCTACAGAAATTATGATGACTTAAGTGAGATTAATTGAGAAGTGAGAACAATTTTGCACCCAATCCCAGACAAGTAGCTGCATGTATATGACTGATCAATCTCACAAGTGTCATAACATCTAACTGAATACGTCCATCACATGACATGCCTGTCTCCAGTTAAAGTCCTCCCCTGACCACTTTCACTTAATTAAAGGAGTTTGACATTTGAACCAGCACACTACTCAGCATTTCCCAAATTAATGTACCTCTCTCCAGTACACAGGGCTGAGTAAGCCTCTTTGAGTATTGTTGGTTTCCCTTTGAAGTTTTGACTTCCTTCTTCGTACTGTTGAGTTAGTGCCACTCTGAGTCCTGACTCCGAGTCCTGACTCTGTCTGACTCCTGGCCCAAATAAAATTGAGAGAGATAGACCTGTAGTGTCCTTTTGTTGATGAACAAGAGGAGCAAAATAATTTGAGCATTTTGAGTAGATTTGCTAACTAAACTGAGTGGTCTGGTCTCTGACACACCTGAAAAATCAAACGTACAGTAAGGAACGGACCACACATGTAAATCTAGCTAGATGTGAAAGGGTAAATCAAATTGAGGCAGAATCACCCATCAGCCCCCAGACAGTCCAAAGCATCAAAATCAAGAGTACAAATTAGTTAAACAATGCTCTCACTGTTAGCCACCACATCATTCGTTATCACTCACACTCACTCAATATATATCGCTCATTGGTGCAATAGTTACCTGTTCCAATTCAAGCATGGTGGTGCACATTTGTCTATTGTCTCTCCTCTTTTCCCATGGAAGCAACACAATGGCAATCTCGTAACTTAATGATCTTTACTGGGACATCCAAGGTAGGGAATGAAAAAAAGAATGATTGGGATGGGATGAGGCAGGGATTGTCTTCATGTTTTTTAAGTGAATGGGGAGGCTTACTCTGTATACATTGGTCCAACTCCAATCCAATGTGCATAAATGGTGGGGCTGCATATATCAGATACTAAGGGGGTCATTACAACATTGGCGGTAAAAGCCGCTTACCGCCGTGCAGAAGACCGCCAATACACCGCCGCGGAATTCCGCCACAGCTATTATGACACACATCTCGGAATCCGCCGAAATTCAGACACCCACACAACTCCGCCACACCAAAGGTCAGTGTTAAACTGGCAAAAACAAAACCTCACACGCCCATGCTATCACGACCCACGAAACCATGCGGCGGTCTTTCAACCGCGGTATTCCATTGGCGGTACACACCACTGCGCTCAAAATACACAAACAGCTCCAAAACACCGCCACATTGACCAATTCCAAATACATACACCTGATACACATACACACACCACTCCCACATACCCAACACAATATAAAACACACACCCACATCACCCACAAACCCCAATGATCAAAAATTCAGAAAGAAGGCCAGAGAGACAGCACTGATTAGACAATCCCACCACACAGAGGCACACAACACCATCACCCACACAGCATCCACGCACAAAACACCACACACCACTACACTCATCACCACATACACCATCACACACACCACCCCATGGCACGCCAAAGACACCCCCGCTTTTCCGAGGAGGAGCTCAGGGTCATGGTGGAGGAAATCGTACGGGTAGTCAACAGGGTCAACACTGTGGGACAGCACCCAAGAAATCGGGAGGACATCAGGAAGAGGTGGAACGACTTACGGGGGAAGGTGCGTTCAACGGTCTCCAGGCACAACATCGCGGTACAGCGGACTGGGGGCGGACCCCCATCTTCTCCCCCACAACTAACAACATGGGAGGAGCAAGTCTTGACCATCATGCATCCTGAGGGCCTCGGAGGAGTCGGTGGAGGAATGGACACTGGTGAGTCAAATCTTAACTATCATATCCCTCACCCTACCTGCATGCTATCACACACCCCCACCCTCACCCGCTCCCCTATCACTCCAACTCCTCACTAATGTACTGATAACACAAACCACACTTCCCAACACCAAGCCCTGCATGACACAAATAAGCATGGTCACCCAGCACTAAAGCATGGCCACTGCACATACCCAGAACAACCCCCCAACCATCATCACACAAGCCCACACACAGGAATGCTAGCACTGGGGTACACACTCACCCACCCAGTGCACAATGACACACACACATGCAATAATCATGCTCCTATGCCCCTGCAGGATCACGAAGGACCGTCACCACACCGGAGGGTCCAGACATCTCCACTCCACCCACAGAAGAGGCCCACAGTGACAATAGCAGCTCTGCCCTACTGGAGTCTGATGACCAGCCCGGACCATCGTGGCCCTCGGGAGAGTTGGTTCCCCTTGCACAGGCACAGCCCAACACTGACCTTCCACCCTCTGGTAACACTAGTACAGCACCCACCCAGCGGGCCCAAACCTCCGTACCCAGGACAGGTCAATCAGCTGTGTGTCCACCACTACAGGGAAGCCAGGATAACACACCACCCCAACAACAACAGGGACCTGGGGGCAGTGGTAGTGGGCACACGGTCCAGGGGACGGAGGCACAGGAACACAGGGGAACTGGGAGGGCTGCTGTGCGACAGGGGGAGGACAGGCCAAGGGAACCCACTCTCCACGAGGCCCTCTCCTCCATCATGGGAGCATACCACCATTCCCAGGAGACGATGGCGACGGTCCTGGTCAGGTTTCAGGAGACCCAGCGACTGCAGGAGGAACAGTATTTGGGGTTCAGGGAGGAGCTCAGGACCATCAGCTCTGCCTTGGGCACCATCGTAGGGGTGCTGAAGGACATACAGCAGACCTTGAGGGACACCGTGGCACTCCAAGGGGCCCCTGACACTAGCCAGGACGATGAACTGCCCACCACCTCCGCCGGCGCTAGTGGACAGGACGCCCGCCACAGGACCACCACAACAGCACCCCACCCCCTGCAGACGGACAACCACCACGCAAGCGGTCCCTGAGATCCAGGAACAGGACAGAGCAAGATGGCAAGACCCCGCCAGGAAATGAGACCACCCTGATTGTCCCCCCACCATCCCACTTTGTTACCCTGTCCATACTTAAACTGCCCCAGCTCCACTTCCTATGCCAATATGGGCAGTGCACCTGTGAGACTAATAGACTGGACTCTGCCATGGACATTCCTCCACCATCACCATTTTACAACCCCCCTCCATTTTTCAGCACTTAAATAAACACCCTTGAACCACAAAACAATCTGGAGTCAGTCTATGATTTGGTAAAATGTATTATCAATGACAGTGTCAAAATGCGTTTTTTGTTGTAAAGGCAACATACCAATGTCACACATCACAAGTCCTTGAAGGATGCATGCAGATGACACATGTTGGTAACCACACCTGTGAAACCGTAATGGAAAGGAACAACTCAGTTACCAAATAATCCCATTAAATTACACACAGGATACAGTGAGACGTGTGATAGTGAATGTAATGGTAAAAATGAAAATGTTCTCACCTGTGTGTCACTGGAAATATTGCTGTATGACTGACTCCCTGTTGTCGTTGTCTTCTTCCTCAGCTTCCTCCTCATCACTGTCCACAGGCTCCACAGGTTCCACAGCTGGCACAACACCGTCATCTGGACCATCCTCCTGCAGAAAAGGCACCTGGCGTCGCAAAGCAAGATTGTGAAGCATCGAGCAGGCGATGATGATCTGGCACACCTTCTTCGGTGAGTAGAATAGGGAACCACCTGTCATATGGAGGCACCTGAACCTGGCCTTAAGGAGGCCGAAGGTGCGTTCGATCACCCTCCTAGTCCGCCCATGGGCCTCATTGTAGCGTTCCTCTGCCCTGGTCCTGGGATTCCTCACTGGGGTCAATAGCCAGGACAGGTTGGGGTAACCAGAGTCCCCTAATAGCCACACACGGTGCCTCTGGAGTTGACCCATCATATTAGAGATGCTGCTATTCCGCAGGATGTAGGCATCATGCACAGAGCCAGGGAACATAGCATTAACCTGGGCGATGTACTGGTCTGCCAAACAGACCATCTGTACATTCATGGAATGATAACTTTTCCGGTTCCTGTACACCTGTTCACTCCTGTGGGGGGGGGGGGCAGAGCTACATGGGTGCCATCAATAGCACCTATGATGTTGGGTATATGTCCAAGGGCATAGAAGTCACCTTTCACTGTAGCCAAATCTTCCACCTCAGGGAAAATGATGTATCTCCTTACGTGTTTCAGCAGGGCAGACAACACTCTGGACAGCACGTTGGAAAACATAGGCTAGGACATCCCTGATGCCATGGCCCCTGTTGTCTGAAAAGACCCACTTGCAAGGAAATGGAGCACTGACAGCACCTGCACGTCAGGGGTGATTACAGTGTGATGGCGGATTGGTGACATCAGGTCTGGCTCCAACTGGGTACATAGTTCCAGGATTGTGGCACGGTCAAACCTGTAGGTGACGATTATATGTCGCTCCTCCATTGTCAACAGGTCTACCAGCGGTCGGTACACCGGAGGATTCCGCCATCTTCTCAAATGTCCCAGCTGACGGCGCCTAGGAAAGACAACAGCAACGATTGAGTAAATTTTTTCCAGGTATGTACCCACAGTTACACAGAACACAACACCAAACACAAAACCCTTCCTGAATGTGTGTTGAGTGTAGGCCTAGCTATGTGTGACGCAGAAGTAAATGAAGCCCCTGAAATGCCGTCTGCCGGACCTCTAAACTGGGACAATGGGATTGTGGGTTAACTGCATTGCCGTTGCACACTGTCGCGGTAGGCGGTCGTAGACCGCAGCGCAATTCTACATTGGTTAACATTGGACCCTATGGGTCCCAGGAGCCAATTTGGAATTGCGCCGGTGGTGATGATACGCACCGCCCCGGACGTCACCGCCGCGGACGTCACCGCCATTTTCTAGCTGTTCAATCACTAGATACCTGATCTTTGGCAGGAGAGGACCTACACTGCAAGTGCTGCTGTGACCTTGGTCTGGAAGCAACGATGGCTGCTGCGTCTGGGGAAAGGGCCCCTGCCTTCACTGCTCAGGAGTTGAAGAAACTGGTAGACGGGGTCCTCCCCCAGTACACGCTACTCTACGGTCCTCCAGACCAACAGGTTAGTACACAGGTAGCACGTTGTATGAGCTAGGCCTGGGTGGAGAGGTCTGGTTGTAAGAGGGATGGGGGCAGAGTTCAGGGAACATGAATGCATGTGAATGAATGTGCCACATGGCTAGGGTACGGAGGGGGGCCACTCACATCGATGGTGCAGTTGGTAATGACTTCGCTTCTTCCCTTGTGCATGTCATGTAGGTCAGCGCCCACCAGAAGAAGGACATTTGGCGTGCCATCGCCAAGGACGTCTGGACCCTGAGGGTCCACCAGAGACTGCGCACCCACTGCCGGAAAAGATGGGAGGACATTCGCCGCTGGAGCAAGAAGACGGCGGAGGCTCAGCTGGGGATGGCCTCCCAATGTGGGAGGGGTGCCCGTCGCACCATGACCCCCCTGATGATCAGAATCCAGGCAGTGGCCTACCCTGAGTTGGATGGGCGCTTGAGGGCATCACAGCAGACACAAGGGGGTGAGTACTCTCTCATTCTGCGGACTTTGCGCGCAGTGGAGGGGTGTGCGTGGGGGAGGAGGCCTGTGGGTGTACCTAGACCAGGCAGAAATACGTAGACTAGGCCCCTCCGTAATGCAGGCCATGTGGCACTCTACCCCACCGCAGTAGAGTGCCAAGTACAGGTATAGATGCCCCTGTGGCATCCATGTGTGCAGATGTCCACCATAGCCATGTAGGTCCGATCCCAGAAATTGAATCTGCAGAGGCCAGGAGCACGGCGTAGTGCAGGGGGCTGCTGTGTCTGTATTGTCCGCCAACGGTAGCGGTATGCCATGCACTCAACCTGTCTTTCTTCTGTTCCCCCCCCCTTTTTGTGCTCTCCCTGTTCTTTTGTGCATCAGCATCATCAGGCGGAGGTACAGTGGCACCGGAGCACGAGGGAGCTGCATCCCATTTGGCCCTGGACGGCCACACCACGGACTCAGAATGCACCAGAGGGAGCTTCACGTCGGCCACCGGATCACCAACCAGTGACACGGACTCGTCCTCCGATGGGAGCTCCCTTGTGGTGGCGGCACCATCTGTGCGCCCCACTTCTACAGGTACAGCCGCCACCTCCCCTACCAGCACTGCCCTCCCAGCAGCCCCTCAGCGTTCGCCCCGTGCCCGCTCACCCAGGAGGGTGGGCATCACCTTCGCCCCAGGCACCTCAGGCCCTGCCCCAGTCACCCCTGCTGCCCTCAGTGAGAAGGCCATTGACCTCCTAAGGTCACTCACTGTTGGCAGTCTACCATTGTGAATGCCATCCAGGGTGTAGAAAGGGAGTTGCAACACGGTAATGCATTCCTGGAGGGCATTCATTCTGGTCAGGCTGTCCTTCAGCGAACCCTGCAATCTCTGGCCTCAGCACTGATGGCAGCCATTGTCCCTGTGTCTAGCCTCCCCCCTCCAACCTCCTCCACCCAGACCCAATCCCCTGTACCCCAGCCCATCCCAAGCACACCCACAGACCAGCATGCACACACGTCAACACACAAGGGAAGCTCAGGCAAACATAGGCACCACACAACCCACAGGCATACACACAAGCATCACCCACCTGCAGACACAGCAACATCCACTGCCTCCACTGTGTCCCCCTCGTCGTCGTCTCCCTCCTCCCTCCCAGTGTCGTCTACACTCTCACCTGCATGCACTACATCTACAGGCACTAGGACTCGCACCAGAACACCCAGCACCACACCCCGCTCACCTGCAATCACCACTTCCACTCCCATTTACACGTGCCCTGTGTCCTCTCCCAGTTTGTCTGTGACGCCCCCTCCCAAAGTACACAAACGCGGGCACCCACACACCCAACATCCATCCACCTCACGACAGCCTCCAGTACCTGCACCTGCACCCAAAACACCTAAAGTGACACCTCCTACAACCACCTCCTCTTCCTCCACTCCCAGACCCCCTCCAACTACCCATCCCAGTGTTCGTCAGAAACTGTCCCTCTGTAAAGTTGACCTTTTTGCCCCCATCCCCCCCTCCAATTCATCAGTCCCATCGTAGCGCCTCAGCCAAAAAGCCTCCAATACCAGTGGTGCCTGTTCAAGGTGTATGGAGTGCACCGGCCACCAGGGCAGGCAGTGTGACCCGGAGCCAAGGCACTGGCAGCCCACCCACTGTAAAGGCTCTGAAATTGGAAAGTGGCCGACGGGACCCTCTGAAGACTCCTGGAGGCAAAACAACTCACAGGGATTCCAGGGGGATTGCAGAGTCAGCAGTGACTCCTCCAAAGGTGGGGAAGGGCCAGAGGAAGTCTGCACAGCCTGGTGTGAGCAGCACGGCGGAGAAGGGCGGCATCCTTCCCGGGGGTCGGGACGCCACCTCCAGCACCGTCGTCACTGGTCCAGAGACCACTGCCGGAGTCAGTGCCCAGGAGGGCCCAAGTATCGTCACTGGTCAGGAGACCACCACCGGAGTCAGTGCCCAGGAGGGCCCAAGTATACTCACTGGTGAGGAGACCACCGCCACCGCCGGAGTCAGTGCCCAGGAGGGCCCAAGAATCGTCATTGGTCAGGAGACCACTGCCACCGCCGGAGTCAGTGCCCAGGAGGGCCCCGGCTGCCACAGCCCCTCTGGGCAATGAGGGAACGTAATGCCACACACCAATGCCCAGTCCAGAGAACGTCATGCCACACACCAATGCCCAGTCCAGAACCGCCATGGCAAAGCACCGCTGAACAGTCCAGAGACCGCCACGGCAAAGCACCGCTGAACAGTCCAGAACCGCCATGGCAAAGCACCGCTGAACAGTCCAGAGACCGCCATGGCAGAGCACCGCTGAACAGTCCAGAACCGCCATGGCAAAGCACCGCTGAACAGTCCAAAGACCGCCATGGCAAAGCACCGCTGAACAGTCCAGAGACCGCCATGGCAGAGCACCGCTGAACAGTCCAGAACCGCCATGGCAAAGCACCGCTGAACAGTCCAGAGACCGCCATGGCAAAGCACAGCTGAACAGTCCAGAACCGCCAAGGCAAAGCACCGCTAAACAGTCCAGAGACAGCCATGGCAAAGTACCGCTGAACAGTCCAGAGACCGCCATAGCAAAGCACCGCTGAACAGGGCATGCACCGGGGAAGAATGAAAAGGCTGCCACATCAAGCATCGTTATCCCATGTGCAGGTGGGACAGTGACGGGACAGGAACTTCCACGGTGAGACTAATCCAGTCTGGGCCAGTCCCCCTCCAGAACCAGTGGAGGCTGTTATCTACTTGCGAAACTGTGGCTTTGCACTCCCCAGGATGGTACAGTGGGCAACCCACCCACTGTAGAGACCTGAGAGACTGTGGCTTTGCACTTCCCAGGATACATCAATGGGCATGGAGCCCTGTCGTGGATCTGGCTTTGCACTCATCCGGCTGAGGTGGCCCCCTTCCCTTCCCCCTGAGGTGCCTGTAGTATTTCGATCTGATGCCCCAGCAGTGTTCTCTCCGTTTGTGGACAGGTATCTTTTGTGGGCCTCGCCCATGCATTTTTGGACTAGTGGTGCACGGACATTGATATGTGCATATCTGCACTACTTCTCGTTATGTATTTACTTTTGTATGATTTTATAATATATCTGTATATTTTTGAGACATGTATATTGATACATTACAATGTTTGAACTGATTTTGTTTTGTCTTTGCATTCTTCCGGGGGGGTTGTTACTGTGATTTTAGTGAATGTATTGGTGTGTGTGTTGTAATATGCGAGGGTGGGGGTGGGGGTGTTTAGTGTGTGTGTCCCTAACTTTTGCCTCCCCCCTCCCCTATGTCGTAGGTGCAGTACTCACCGTTGTCTTCGCCGGTGCCGGCGTTGCTCTTCGTAGATGAGTAGGAATACAAGGGCCGGTAGGATTTGGAGTTCCAGCTCCATGGAGTCCTCCTTCCTCGTGGGATGTGTTCAGGTGAGCGTTTTCCCATTGCAGTAACTGTTTCCACCGTGTTTTTATCCATGGTGAATCCACCCCGGAAAAGGTGGCGGATTGGTAGGTTGTGATACTATGGGCGGTACATTGTCTTCCGACTGTCTGTTGGCGGTGACCGCCGCGCTGCTGTCTGTACCGCCGTGGCGGGCGGTGTGTTATAGTGTCTGTCTTTGTTGGCGGTTTCCGCCAGGGTCATGATTCCATTTTTTTGTCCGCCGGCCTGTTTGCGTATTACCGCATCTTTAACACCGTCCGCCAGGGTTGTAATGACCCCCTAAATATATAAATGTTCCTCTAGCTATATCAATTTTTTTTGCAAAGCAGTTTGACGATAATGTGAACGTTTTATTGTGGCCTACTCAGTCAGTAGAGTTTCTCCTCAAACTCAGGGGGTTCACCCAGAAGTTGGTCAGCTATCCCACTTGAGTCTAACAACTCACCCTCATCCTCCTCCTGTGCTTTTTCAGGAACAGTGTAATCTTGTGGTATGAAGCGTTGCTTCATTTTGATCATGGTCAATCTCTCCACGTTTTGAGGTGAGCGACTGGTCCTTCTGACTGTGACAACTGTACTAGGTGTACTGAACACATGCTCAGCAGACACAATGGCTACCAGACAAGCCAGATATTTTATTGCCAGCTTTCAAAGCTCTGTCCATTGGCACATCTTCCCATACCAATATACCAATGGGTTTTAATACAGGTAGACCACTTTTGGATCATCCATATATTCGTGGACCATCCTCTGAATGGTCATTGGTGCTGCCATTTGCTCCACCTCTGTTATTTTCACCTCTACACTTGACTGAAGCCCTGCCACTTGAAACCAAGCCATTGCAGAGGATGGGTCCGATTTGTCTGTTGCTGGTGTTGGCTGCTGTGAGACAACAGCACTGCTCTCTCTGTAGGTTGAAGACTGCACGCCAGAACTTCTGCCCTGGGCTCTAACTTCCACCTGTTCTTCTTTCAGAGCTCTTTCGTGCTCAACAAACCAAGCCTTGTATTATGAACATCCCCTTCTGAAAAAGGAATGAAAGTGGCCAGTATGTTTTTTTGAGCTGTAAGTCAAGTATTGTGGCACAAATGTACTCTTTGGAGGACCGAATCTCTCTCTGCAGCCTTGGATTAACAGCCATGTGAAGAATTTAGCTCTAAAACAACATGTGCGCGATTTTTCATTCACACCGGCGAACCTCTGCAACACCTATTTTAGCTGGCCCTGTAGCAGATGCAACAAAAGGATTACTTGGCTCATCGTACTGCCCTCCTTGCTGCCTTCCTGTGTGAGAACCTCAAAAAGAAGTAGCATTTGTTTCAGGCATTTGACCAGCCCCCATTTGTCCATCTCTATGGTCATGCTTTTCCCCGTTGCATCCTCTCCTCTTTTGAAGGACATAGTCGATGATCGGTATGTACTACTGAAACAGACGTAACAACATGTAGTAGGTCGACTTCCAAAGTGTTGGCACCCTCCTGTATGTGGACTTTCACTGGTACGCTATTAGCACAATGAATGATCCTTAACTGCTTCTGGGCTTTTAAAGAATGACAGAACTGAGTGAGATTCTTCTGCAGGTGGCTAGTATTGCTGACTTTGTCTTCTTTTTTCGGAAAGTCATGCACAATCAGGTTGAAGCGATGTGCCAAACCCAGTACCCCAAAATAACCACCATCTGCCATGGCTTTGACAATATTACTTCCATTGTCTGTGGCAACAAATCCAATTCTGAGACCTCTGGGTCACAGCCACTAAAACATCTTGCTGTTAACATCTTCCAAGATGTATGCAGCTGTATGGGATTTCTCCATGGTGAAGATTGCTACTGATGCATCCCACCAAACACCTGTACAACTTTCTTCACCGCTGAGAGCTGTATATAGCTGTTGCCTAACCCCAACAAAAGAGATCCAGTATTCAGTGATACACATGTATTCAGTTGCCTGACAAGTGTTCAACATGTCTGTCGTCAGGTGGATAGTGTGAACAGCACTCTGCTCTAAAGCTTGACCAACTAATTTTCCCACATCATGATGAAGTGCTAGAACAGCAACTCTAGCAAAATAGTTCTGGCTGGTAACCTTTCATTTCGGGCAGATAGCTGCCACAAATAATAAAGAATTCCACTCCTTCCTTAAAAGAAAAAGGGAGAAAGTCCAGCGCTCACATTTTAGCTAGCTTTCCATTGTAGAAACATGCCATTGGGTTGTTGCATTCATGGCCCTTCCTGCCTAAAACATGCCAGCGATAATAGCTTAAAATGTTTTTGTGGTGCCACTAACGTAGGGAACTTCTCGAGAGATCCAGGAGGTGGTAGACTAAATGTGTGTCCTAGGGAAATCACAGGATGCTGTGGTGTCTGCATCTGAGTCTTGTGCCATTTGGAGGTTGCTGATGCAGGTGATGTTGGCACACTGCAGGACAGGGCTACTTTGTTGAAAGATATCGCCTCCTGTCACCATGATCAGAGCTGTTTCCTCTATCTCATCATCACCACAACTACCAGCTACCTTTATAAGATGCTCCTCCCACGGGATTGCCTGATATTTTTCATATGGGAAGTTTGGCCACCAGAACCATAGTGTGAACCACGCTTACATTGATGAGCTCTCACATGGCAAAAGGAGCATTTTGCAATGGTATCCTCCTGCTTGCTAATCATACAGAAGTCTCAAACTGGGAAGGAGAACTCTTTTAGTGTCCCCCTGCCTTAAGATCTGGAGATAAGTGGGAGTGTCATTTGCCTCTCTACAGGACGTTCTTCGACTGAGGTAGTGATGGATGTATGTCTCAGTGAGGCCCATAGACATATCGAAGCTGGATGTGGTGGAACCAGTGCCACATCCCTCTGAGCAGGTTCAATAGGAAGGGTAATCTTTGTGTTCTCTGAGCTGCCTTGTGCCATACTGACAGTCACAGGCCCATCCTTATCACTGTCATGTTCCATAAGTCTAAGGCTTTCAGGAACTTTCCTTTTCCCTTGTCTCTTGTGGTGGGTCTTGGACTCAGCCGGGGCCCAGTCCATGTCCAACTCATAAGGAAGGAGTCTTGGAGAAGATGGTGGAGTACCCTTTCTTTTTTTTTGCTGGAGATTAGGAAGCCAGTTGTTCATCTTGCTCAGCAGGAAGCTCAACCTTCTGTTCTGCTTCTACTTCAGGAAGAACTGTTGCTGGCTGTTGCTCTTGTTGTCCACCTTGCTCAGTTTCCTGTGACAATTGAGCCCTTTGCGGCTGAGACAATATTTAATTCAGACTTGCTGCTTGTTGCCATTATTGCAGTGGCTGCCTTGGTGAGAGACATGGCCTTGGGCTTAGGTTGGGGTGCCCCTGGAGTGCTGCTCCCAGCTTGCTCTCTGGAGGATGATGCGGCAGACATGCCACGCTTCCTGAAAAAGGTGGAGGGCGGCAGGCCATTGGTGACAATCTGCTTATTTTTCAACTCCTCTCTGGCCACTTTCTAGGCAGGAAGGCCTTTCTTTGGGGCATCTTCAAGCTCTGGCAGTTGGCACTTAGCTGCACAAGTGGAAGCAAGCAGAGGAGAACTCAGGTGGTGTGGTATCACCTTATGCTTACCTTTGGTCTGGCACTACTATAGTTGATGAATCTTCGGCACCTAAGCAAACAACCAAGAAAACCACTCAGTGAAAAGTGGCATTTTTGCAGTTTGAATTATTCATACAGACAACATCATTTATTGAGGTTATCCAAAATATTTAACAACTACAGTATATCCATTCCAGTTCGAACCATATAATAATATTTAACTTAGGGTAACAGCAACATATAGGCCCTCATTACAAGTTTGGCCACGGTGGAGGTGGCGGTCGCACCGTTGCAGGCCCTGCGAGAAGACTGCCATATGATGAGCATGGTGGTGTTCCCAACAGGACACAGCAAAAAGACCACCAGGACCGTCAGTGTGGACTGACCGCCACGGCCGGTGGCAGGCATCTCCGGTCTGGTGGGGACCATGTTCCAGCCAAACATATTGCGAGGTTACACATCGCCAGGACATCCGGCGTGGCCCTAAAACCCTGGTGGACATGGCCAGTATAGAAGGAAACACTCAACTTCAGGAACACAGACATGTCCGGAGCCGCCATGGAACCTGAACTTGAAGTCTTTCCACTGCTCCAGATCGCCCTACGACTCCAGAACCAGCGATGAAGACAACAATTGTAAGTACACCCACCTAGCACACACTGGAGGGAAAGGCATTAGCATACACCCACACACAACACACACATCCGGGAGAGCGAGCGATGGCCACACACGCAAACTAACACCCACACCAACACAAACACATGCACACACAACAACCACACAATGCCACACAACACCATCACAACACATAACACCGATTAGAAAGCACAAGGATACCACACAACACATTCTACAACACAATCACATCACATACACAAAACACACACAAACCGAATCGCACAAATACAACACATCATCATGAAGGAAAGACAGGACAAGTACGTTTCCATAGAGACCAACAGGCGGTTGGCCCATATCTATTATACATACAGAGATAACATTTACAAAAAATGTACAAATAGGGCCAACTGGCCAGTCCAAATGGCACTTGTGAATGCCCCAACTTGACTCCTGACTACAAAGTGACCCCCACATGGCAGGGCCATCAAGTGAAAAGGCAAGCACCTCAGGGGTGATGGGGTGGTGGTTGAGGGGAGGTTTGGGTTTGGGAAGGGGGTCCTTGGGGGTGTTTAGGCTTCGCTTTTGCCTTACTTTGTGGCTTGGTATATTTTTTGGCAGGGGGAGGGGCATTGGTAACACCAGGGGGGGCAAGAGAGGACTGGGAGGTGGAAAGGCTGGGGTCAGGGAGGGACACAGTGCGTTTTGGGGAATCACAGGATGGGAGAGTGGTAGAGAAGAAGGAAAATTCATAAAGGAATCTCTTCTTAGGGACACGAGGGCTGTCATGGGAAAAGCGTTTGGGGGTGGAGGGAGAGGGAGTGGTTGTGTAGGTGTCTTGGGTGCAGGTGAGTGGGTGGAAGGCATGTGTGTGCTGGATGTCTGTTGGGTGTGTGATTGCAGGCGTATAGGTGTCTTGGGAGGAGGGGGGAAGAGGTGCAGGAAAATGCCATGGGGATGGATGACTGTCTGTTGGGGTGATGCCTGTAGGTAATGTGGATGTGCTGCATGTGGTGGTATTGGTAGTTGTGGTGAGTGCACATGTGGTGAATGGGGTGGATGTATGCAGTTCTGGAAGTGTAGTGACTGTGGGTATGACAGGACTAGTGGCTGGATAAGGGAGTGTTGGTGTTGCCCCAGCAGTGTGAGTTGTGTAATGTCTGTGAAGGAGGAGGTGGTGTGAGGGGGTGGTGTAGGGGGTCAGTGTAGGGAGTGGATGTTGTGTGTGCAGGTGGATGTTGCCTGTGTGCATGCTGGTGGTGGGTCTTGTGGTGCTTGTGTTTGCCACTGCGAACCGTGTCTGTTGAGGTGGATAAATGGTGGTCTGACTATGTGCTCTGGATGGGTGTGGGGAGAGTGGTATTGGATTGGGCAGAGGTAGCTGGAGGGGGGACGGGAGAAGAAGGGACACTGGCTGCCATCAGCAAGGAGGCCAGAGCCTGAAATGATCTCTGCAGGCCAGACAGGCCGCAGTGAATGCCTTACAGGGATGTATTGCTCTGCTGTACCTGAGCTGCCAGTCCCTGGATGACATTTACGATGGTTGCCTGACCCACAGAGATGGACCTCAGGAGGTCAATAACCTGCTCACTCAGGGCAGTCGGGCTGACTGGGGCAGGGGCAGAGGTGACTGCGAAGAAGGAGACACCCACCCTCTTGTGTGAGCCCGCACAGGCAACTGGGTGGGGAGCTACTGGGAGGGTGGTGCTAGTAAGGGGGGTGGCGGACACAGATGGTGCAAGGATGGTCCCCGATGGGTCTGCCACTGCCACTGCCAGAAAGTGTCCACTGGAGGAAGAATCCGATGATGATGTTGAAGAACCGGTCTCCCCCGTGGCACTCCCCTCACCCTCCGTCCCACTGGGTCCCTTGGCCTTGCTGGATCCAGCCTCCTGGGTCCCGTGGGCTGCTGCATCCCCACTCGCCTGTGCCCCTCCTCCTTCACCAGATGATGCTGGTGCACACAAAGGGAGAGAAAGAGAGACAGGGTTAAAAAGAGAGGTAGGGAAACAGTCAAAACCTTACTCTCACTGACATATATGAACATGTACATGTCATACTTTACATCTCATGTCAGGGAATGCCATTGTCAAGGCACTCCAAGTCTGCCAATACCTATTGCACATGCAAAGCTGCAAGTCTTAGTTTACATCACGTCCACACAGCTAGGAATATGGACATGTGGAGACTGTGACTTTGCTGTACTACTGGGATATGCCTAGAACCTATGACAATTTACATGGAGTCTGTAAGTTGTCACATCTGTTAGGTCTCTGGGCCATCATCTGGACTAGTAGCACTCTAATTTAGTAACGCCTAGTCCAAAAACTGACACCTAAATGAGCAGCATTTGCTGTACCATCAGCCCTCATCTTAGAGCCATTAGCAGTATCCCATTGTTGTGTCACAAAACATCCATGAACTCTGACGGTGAGGCATGATTGCATAGTCATCTATCAGTCCAATACTCCAGTCCAATTGAGTCCCTTCTTATGGAGGACATGTTGAACCAGACCCACATACAGTCAATGGCAGGTACTGCGCCATGCCAATGCAAACGCAGTTGCAGTAGGGGACTTACATAGATGGAATAGGATTGACAGCTCTGAAATAAAAATGGATTTATATGGAGCTGGTCAGACAGAATGAATAGGGTGTCGAAACAGGCCCACCCATGTCAAGTTTGGAAGTGCACTTCACTAGCACCATTGCCTTGTCATAGTTACTTCCTGGTTACCCTGGCAGGGTCACTGATACACATGGTTGATGTGCACTTTACAGTGTACACATTCACAGTATACCACTATGCAGCCACCCAATCCCATTTAAGGTCTATCAGGTGCCAATTTACAGTCATTACTCACCCCCTTGTGACTACTGTGCTGCCCTCAAGCGCCCATCCACCTCAGGGGAGGCCACGTACCAAACTGCGGTCCATTAGGGCGGCCAGGGTCCGACAGGCACGCCTCCCTCATTGAGAGGACATCCCCAGCTGGGCCTCAGCGATCTTCCGGGTCCAGCCTCTCTGGTCCTCCCATCACTTTCTGCAATGGGTGCTCCACCGGCTATGGACCCCCAGGGTCCGCAGTTGCTTGGCGATGGTCCTCTAAAGCCCCTTCTTTTGATGAGCAATGACCTGGATGGGTGACACAGACAGGAGGAGAATGTGATTAGGAGTGGCACTACATCGACAGCAGTGGTCTACGTACACCATACACACACATCGCCATCCACATCTATCCAAATGGATCATCCTTCATATATCCATGACCCCAGCATGCATGCACACTGTGGCCAGTATGGCACCGCCACTCACAGCGACACACCCCTATCACACACGGCAGTGGCATGGGACTCACATGTTACTCTGGTGCCCCATACAGCTGTCCATAAAGGGATAAGGATCCCTTCCACTAGTTCCTCCAGTTCTTCCTGGGTAAAGGCTGGGCCTTATCACCTGTAGGACGTGGTATAATGGCTCCCAGAGACAGTACACAGTAGCTGACAAAGTGGAGGTCTTGCTTGCAGGAGTGTCAGGAGTCAAAAGAGATAATTAGCAGAAAATGGCAGTCACAGCCGCAGTGTACAGGACCGCCACCGCCGGCAGTGATCATTATTGAGCCCAGTCCCCCATAGACAGCAATGACAGCAAATGAGAAGTTACACGACGGTTATGACCGCCTACCGACATGACGGCATACACCGGCAGAATCGTATAATTTCCAACTGTCCTGTGCTGCAGGACAGGCGGCTGCCATTTTATGTACTGTTAATGGGTTTATCTGAGAAATGTATGTGTGTCATGACACTAAAATGTCCCAATTAGTGCACAAGCCCATGTATGTAGATAATATATGGCCACATACATGTGTGGATACAACAAGTATGTAACATCAAGTTAATATGCCCCTACATGCTGGCCCATTGGCTGTTTTGCTACCTATATCACAGCAGGTCCTATGCAAGACACATATGTGCACACAACCAGCACCATCACACATATATTGGTTGACACATACCATGTGCAGGCCAATTTATTGCCAGCACGCATGCCATTAATTACACTCCTACAAATCCTCTGTAGTTACTGTCACCCGTTCAGTCATGTCTGCATTGTTTAGGGTGTATCACAAATATATTGGACTGATAACAGGTTTGACCAGCACATCACATGAAATTATATTTCTCTCTCCATTCTAGATACCATAGGATGGAGAGGGAAATACCATGTAATGAGGAGAAGGAGGAATAAACCAGTGTACCATCCGGTAGTAGACCTCGTCACCTTGGAGGAAAGACACATCATGGAGACCTACATATTGACTTGTGCCACCATCATGGAACTTTGTACTCAGTTGGAGGCTGATCTACTGTCTGCCATCTGCAATCCCCATGGACCAAGTGTTGTCGGTGCTGCACTTCTTTGCCACAGGGTCCTTCCAGTTTACAGTGGACTTGGCTGCAGGGACGTTACAGCCCATGTTCAGCATTGTGTTGCGGGATGTACTGTCAGCTTTCCAGAAGCACCTTGACAGTTATATCTGGTTTCCACAACCTGCAGATTTGGCCACTCTGAAGGCTGACTTCTATGAGCTGGGACACATCCCTCACGTAAATGGGGCTATTCATGGCACCCATATTGCTTTGGTTCCGCTAAGTGTTAACAAACAGGTCTATTGGAACCAGGAAAACTTCCGCTCTATAAACATGCAGGAGGTGTGCTTGGCGGACCAGTATATCTCCCAGGTGACCGCCAAGTTTCCGGGATTTGTCCATGACACCTACATAATGAGGAACAGCAATATCCCAAAAATGATGGCACATCTACAATGAGAGAGGGCTTGGCTAATTGGTAGGTATCTGTGTGACTCTGTTGTTGCATCTGTCAACACTGTCTTCCATGTGTCTGTATCTGGTTTCTAACAGGTCCTGCCTTCATTCACACAGGAGACTCTGGATATCATAATCCTCCCTGGCTGTTGACACCAGTGAGATACCCTGCCTCCTATGCAGAGACACATTAAAATGAGATCCACGGTAGGACGAGGCGTGTGATTAAAAGGGCATTTAGCCTACTCAAGACAAGATTTAGATGTCTCCATATCTCAGGAGGTGCCCTCATGTGCATAGGGTAGCACCTTGATTCACATCCTGATTTGTGTCTCTTTGTTGTCGTTTTTACAGATTGGACTATTGTGTCTACTCTGGTGTGTGCCTAGGCTACTGACTCTACTTTGATACCACTAATAAGCCCTCTGTGGTGTCCTAAGTTTCCTGCAGAGGATGCATACATCTACTGTGACTTGCACTGGATGTGAGTTGATGGGTGGTATGTGACATGTCATTTAAGTTTAACACTTACACATCATACAATGAAGACACATACGCATTGTCTGTGCTCTACAGTGTTTATTGTTCATATTGGGTTCAACAGTTGATGAGTGGGGTCATGCTGGATGAAATCCTCATAGTAGATGGCCTAGTTGTAGGTACTACAGGTCCAGTGTCCAAGGGCCATAGGAAAAGGTGAGTATGGCATTGAACAGTCAACAGGGTGTGTCAGGGAGAATGTTCAGGGGACGTTCACTTCCTGGCGGTGGTTTTTGCCTTGGCATCTGCTCCAGCAGAATGCCTGGATGGACGACCACATTTTCAGGGGGGTTCCTCGGCTACAGAAGGAGGGATGTCCGGGGCCCGTGAGTCCCCTGGCAGGGCCTCAAGTCCACTGGCTGCTGCAGTAGTAGATGCCTCAGATGCTGGGTTGCCAATGAAAAAGGGCTTGCTGGTGGGTGGAGGTGGGATGCAGGATGTTGAAGAGGTCCCTGAGTACCCCTGCAATGGTAGCCATGGAGGCATTGAGAGTCTGCCACTGCTGCATGGCTTCCTGGTGGTATTCCCTCTGCAGCCTTTGGTTTTCCCCCAAAACGGTGATTAATTGGCCCATCTTTTCCTGGGATTGCTGGTATGCACTCAGGACTTGTGAAATTGACTCCTGCTCAGTTGGCTCCCTTGGCTGTCCCATTCTCTGGCCCACTGGTCCCCTCCAATGCCCCCAGCCCACTGTGCCACAGACACGGTGTGCCCATTCCCAATGTCACCAGGACCTTCATTGTCTTGGGTTTCGGGGTTTGACTCTGGTCTCTGTACTGCGGGGCACACAATCAATTGTCCTGTCCTTGTAACAAAGGTCTGGGGATGAGGGGTTGGCTGTGATGTTGTTGCCACTAGGTCTGGGGTTGGTTGTGGGCAGGGTGAGGCTGGGAGTGGAGGACCTACCAGATGTCCCCCATGGGCCAGGAAAGTCATCACTGTCCATGTATCCTGAGGTATAGTTGTCACTGGGGCCTTCAGCCTGGGGAGGACTGCCTGTCTTTGGCATTGTCTCCTTAGTGCCAGCAGCTGGGGTACCTGTGAAAGGAGTGGAAGAGTGTTACCTGGTGAAGGTGTGATTGGTTGTCTGTTTGTCTGATGCATACAGTGGCTTAACTTGATTCCCATTTATGGCAATGACAGATGTAGCACTGTAGGCATTGTTTATGGATTGTGAGGGGGTGACACGTTACATTGTGAACTGGGGCATGGGAATTGCATAGCTGTCATTGCCATGAGATTACCTCAATATATGCATCCTTTTGGTGTGGGGGTGCAAGGGTTGTACATGCAGGTGTTGTATTGTGCAGTCAAGTTAACAGGTATTGCAGTGTTGAGGAAGCATGCTGGACAGGAGTAGTTGGTTCTAGGGGAGTGTTAGTGACTTACCAGACTCCAGTCCTATGGGTATTCTAGTCAGGCCCTCAGGATGCAGTATTGCCAAGACGTTCTCCTCCTACAGTGCGAGCACTGGGGGGGAGGTGGGGGTCAACTCACAGTTTTGTGAATGGCGATCTGGTGTTGTTATGCCATGGAACACACCTTCCCCCTTAGGTCATTCCCCCTCTTCCTGATGTCCTCCCTTGCGCATGGATGGTTGCCCCTGAGTTGACTTCATCGACAATTCTCTGCCATAACTCCAATTTTCCAGGCAATGGATGTTTGCTGTACCTGTGCCCTGAACTGCTGTTGCTCTACCCTGATGATTTAATCAACCATGACCCTAAGCTCATCGTCTGTGAAGCGTGGGTGCTTTTTACAGGACATGGTGGTTGTGTTGTGGGTGGTGGTCTGTGTTGTGTGCAAGGGTGCAGTGTGTGGTGGTTGGTGTTTTTTTTGGTTATGTGCACTGTTTTTATGTGGTGTTTTTGTGCAGTGGCGATGTGTATATTGTGTAGCTAGTGCAGTGGTGTGTGTGATGCGTGTGTAGTGTGATGGTGGCTATGGTATTGAAGTGCTGTGTCTTATATGTGTGCCCTCCTCTCTTCAGTGTTTGTTTCTTTGGTTGCAAAGGTTTGTGGGTGTGTGTGCTGGTGTGTTATATTGTGCAATGAACAGGTGTGTGTGGTGTATATATGTGTCTCAGGTATGGGGTATTCGTACTGTTCAATATGGCGTTGTTGTCTGTGTGAGGCGAGTTTTTGAGCGTGGTGGCTCATACCGCTAATGGTTCACCGTTGTGCAACTACTGCTGTGGGTCGTAATATGGAGGGCAGGATGTGGTCAGCGTGGTGGTACTGGTGGTGGGACCGCCTCTTTCCCACCCTCAGTTGTCCTGGTGGTGTCGGATTTGTGGCTGTATTTTGGCAGGCTTCATTGTGGACTCTTAATACAGTGGGTGGGGTACGGCCAACACTGGCGGTCTTTTGGCGCCCGTAACCATGGCGGTCTTGCCAATAGACCGCCAAACTCGAAATGAGGGCCATAGATTTAAAAGTTTGTTTATATGCCTGTAACATAAGACACCTGTGGCAGACAAACGGGTGCAAGAAAAAATTGAATAATCCTTTAGAAAGGTGAATGATGGTGTGTGCCTATTGTCTAAGAAACCTATGGTAGGTAGGAGGGGCAGGGAAAAATTGAATAATAATTATTGAAGTGAATGCTGGTGTACATCTATGGTCTAAGACTCATAGACATATAGAAGGCTGAGGGTGCAGGGAAAAATGAACTAATCCTAAAAAAAAAAGAGAATCCGGGTATGCGCCTATGGGCTAAGAGACCAATGGCTGGCAGGATGGCCGGAAAAATCATATAATATAAACATAGTAAATGTTGGTGTCTCACTAGGGACTGTGAGAAATCCTTTGAGAGGCAAGGAGGTGCCGGGGGAAATTGAAATATGCATATAATATTATATAAACACCATACATGCATACTACAATGATCCTCAAGCACATTATACTGATATCAGAAAAAAGTAAAAATATGAACAAAAAACTAAAAGGAATAGCCCTCTTCTATCAATTTCCCTAGAAAATTGCATTGAAAACTGGAAAAAAGGATTTTTCACACTGGCCACGTGGTCAAGCAACAACAAGCAAGGGGTCATGGACAACAAAAAACACACGCAAGCCTATGGCAAAAGCAAACTGGCTAACTACACAAAATGACCACCAGCCACATTGTCAAACGACAACAAGCAACGAGACATGGACAACAAAGAACGCATGCCTGCCTATGGCAAAAGCACACTGTCTGGTTACATAAAATAAACGCTGGCCACATGTTCAAACAACAGCAAACAAGTCAGCATGGCAAAAACACACTGGATGACTATACAGAATGGTCACTGGCCGGCCCCATGGGCAAACCACAACAATGAAAGAAGCATGGACAACAAAGAACACATGCAGACCTATTGAAAAAACACACCAGCTGGCTACACAAAATGGCCCCCGGCCACATGTTAAAACAACAAGAAGCACGGAGGCATGGACAACAAAGAATACATGCAGGCCTTTGGACACTGACTACTCAAAAATGGCCACCAGCCACATGCGATGGCGAGCAAAGACAAAATGGTAGCCTATGACAAACACACACACACACCCACACTAGCCAGACAAAGGAGCCATTGCAAACAATAAAGGAAACACTACCATGAATTCAGCACTGCCAAAAACAAAAATTAAGTGAGCCATCAAGTCAACACACCCCACCCAATGCATGAAAATATATTACCCCATCAAATACACTTTTTGCAGAAAAAAAAAGTGAAACACAAAACAAAAACATTTTGCATTCAATCCAATGCCACCCCTGGCCTAAATCATAGCTGTTTTAAAACAACGTATACCACAAAAACATTTCTTTCAAATACCCAGTGACTAGTACTGGCCAGATGGCCCATGTGCAGAACAGACTACAAGGTAAAATAAATTAATAGTGCAAATTAACAAGCAAGTTTTTCCCTTATAAAGGGTAAAAAATTGAATGCAAAAAATAATAGGCCCCTATTGCAGCTGCAGGCCACCCACCACAACCACAATCAAATTTAAATATTGAATAAAGTACAAATATATACTGGTGCATGCCCTCTATCAAACAACACCCTTATCCAAAAGTTTTTTAAAACTTACTAGTGATCACTGATACCACAAAAACAAAGTCCTTAAAATCCAATAGTATATTTTCAGTAGGAATTGAAGACAAAGAGAGTGATCCTTTCATCTCAAAATCCAAATGAATAGTAACCAGGAGATGGACAAAGTACTGGGAGGAGCCCTCTGGATAGGAAGAGGAAGTTAGACTCTCTGTGACACTTCTTTACTGTTAGAAAAAAAGGAAAATTTAAAAAAAAATGTTTTTTGTACTAAACAAACAACCCGCACTGTCCATTCCAGCAGAATTTTCACTCGAAAAGGTATTTTCGAGTTAATTCAGTTGATTATTGAGTAGAAAATCAACTGGAGAAGCAGCCGTGGCTGCTCACAATTGTCAGCGTAACAAAGTGGCGCCAGAACTCTCTGTGGATGACAGCAATAGCGCTAGCTACTGGCAAATCTCACTCGCAAGTGCTTATTATGGAGATCTGTGTTGTTCCTGTGAAAAGTGCAAGGCTGGAACGGCAGAATAATTATGCCACGAGCTGACTGGTGGAATTTGGTAGAAACTCTGCATGACATGCGTAACTCAGAGTTTCCAAATTCTGCCAACTCCACAAGTGGAATTATAATTCCACCCGGGCCTAACAAGGACACATGGCACACATATGAAATTAGCACCCCCAGGGTGGGGGTAGCCTGAGAGAGAGAGAGAGATACCAACAACACTGAGTTATCCCACAACCACTTGAAAGAAGACATCGGGAGGGAACTAGGAACATAGTGAATGGCGATTCATAATTTTTTTAACACTTTGAAAGTTCAGAGTCTGTATAGATCTGAAAGACCCGATAAAGGCCAATATCGTATGCAGACCATAAAGCAAAATTTAATTGAGGAAGTCCTACTTCAACTTTGTATTGTCAGTAACAAAATAGAGTTGTTGCAAATTTGCATTCCTCTTATTTTCGGGGTAAGATTGAGATTTATTATTACCTTTTTACTTTTATTATTATCATGTTTTCTTAGTTCTGTTATAATATATACATAGATGCATATACTCCGAGTCGAAAACCTAGCAACTATTTGACCTGTTCTTCAATTACTATTCAGAACTGTAGGCTTTTTCCCAAGGAGATGCAAACAATGATGTGATTTGCTATGAAATGTCACACTGACGTTTTTATTTGCCTTTGTGAACTCTCAATAAATATTTTGATGAAAAAAATAAATATCATGGGCTGCAACCAGCACCATAGAATTGGAAATGTCTGCCTCTCCAGGCTGCTGGCTACTGAGTGAAAATGATTTCAGTGTTTGTTTCAACATTTAATGCAAAAAAATGAAATAACAGGTGCTAAGACTAATCTTCTCCAAAGTAAGGACTTTTGAAGCCCCCAGAAAAAATGTCAGTTTGCTTCTTTGGTGCTACCTCTTATGAATTGGCCCCTCAAGTGGTTATCTCCTAAGACAGGGGACTAATATTGCTTTAATATAGGCCAGCCCTACATTCAATAGAGGAGCAAGTTTAACTATTAAGTGGCAAGACAAGAATGCATTTTTGGAAATCATATAAACTTGCAGCGTTACTATGGGTAGAGACAATTTATCTCTGTAGGAAGGACGGAGCAGTGGAAACAATGGTTTACATTTTTTAAGAATTAATGGTTGTTTGTGGAAAAAAAATATTCTATGAGTGAAACTTTGAGATGAATACAGGTTGAAATGAACTTATGGTGGAGGGTGTGTGGATGGAAGGGTGTTGTATTTGTTTTGATCCTTTGTGGGAGGTGTTTCAAGGTTGTGCTTGATGACCAAGGAGGTGTCATTATTGTGTTATGGGACACAGCACTTAGCAGTGTGATGCATAAAGAAGTGTGAGGAAGGTGCACAGTTTATGGTTTTAAGTATGCTAGCAGCTTTTTACAGCTCTGCAGGTCACTATATGATATTTCTTATGATCATAGTCCCACTTAGCTGGATACTGCACTGGGATGTCCATTCTTAGATATTTTGTATAAAGTTTATGGTCCTGAGCAGGCATAGGTTGGAGGAAGATATAGCGAAGAGGTTTGCTTTGATGGACGTTTGTAACATCATCTCATATCTCACTGTCATTGTGGGATGACAAAAAGTGGTCATAGTAGGTAGCATGTTGGGTACTGCAGTGTGGACTAAATTAACCCCTTCGCTGCCAGGCCTTTTCCCCCTCCTGTGCCGAGCCTTTTTTTGGCTATTTGTGGCAGTTCGCGCTTAGGCCCTCATAAGTTTTGTCCACATAAGCTACCCATGCCAAATTTGCGTCCTTTTTTCCAACATCCTAGGGATTCTAGAGATACCCAGACTTCGTGGGTTCCCCTGAAGGAGACCAAGAAATTAGCCAAAATACAGTGATTTTTTTTTTTTTTTTTTTAAATTGGAAAAAATGGCTGCAGAAGGCAGCTCGTGTTTTTTCTCCTGAAAATGGCTTCAACAAAGGGTTTGCGGTGGCAGGATCACCATCTTCCCAGCGTTCAGGAACAGGCAGACTTGAATTGGAAAACCCAATTTTGCAATACAATTTTGACATTTTACTGGGACATGCCCCATTTTTACTATTTGTTGTGCTTACAGCCTCCTTCCAGTTAGTGACCAAAATGGGTGAGAAACCAATGCTGAACATTTCCGAAAAGTAGAAAACATTCTGAATTCAGCAAGGGGTCATTTGTGGAGATCATACAAGTATTTCCTACAGAAAATAACAGCTGAAATAAAAAGATATTGAAATTGAGGTGAAAAAAACAGCCATTTTTCTCCACGTTTTACTCTTTAACTTTTTCCTGCGATGTCAGATTTTTGAAAGCAATATACCGTTACGTCAGCTGGACTCTTCTGGTAGCGGGGATATTTAGGGGTTGTAGGTTCATCAAGAACTCTAGGTACCCAGAGCCAATAAATGAGCTGCACCTTGCAATGGGTTTTTATTCTATACCGGGTATACAGCAATTCATTTGCTGAAATATAAAAAGTGAAAATTAGGTATCAAGAAAACCTGTGTATTTCCAAAATGGCCACAAGATAAGGTGTTGAGAAGCAGTGGTTATTTGCACATCTCTGAATTCCGGGGTGCCCATACTAGTGTGTGAATTACAGGGCATTTCTCAAATAGATGCCTTTTTTACACACTGCCTTACATTTGGAAGGAAAAAATGTAGAGAAAGACAAGGGACAATAACACTTGTTTTGCTATTCTGGGTTTCCCCAAGTCTCCCGATAAAATGGTACCTCACTTGTGTGGGTAGGCCTAGCGCCCACAAAAGGAAATGGCTCAAAACACAACGTGGACACATCCCATTTTTTCACAGAAAACAGAGGTGTGTTTTACAAATTGCCTACCTGTGGAGTTTGGCCTCTAGCTCAGCTGGCTCCTGGGGATACCTAGCAAACCAGCACATTTTTGAAAACTAGACACCTAGGGGAATCCAAGATGGGGTGACTTGTGGGGCTCTGACCAGGTTCTGTTACCCAGAATCCTTTGCAAACCTCAAAATGTGCCCCAAAAAAACACCTTTTCCTCTCATTTCGGTGACAGAAAGTTCTGGAATCTGAGAGGAGCCACAAATTTCCTTCTACCCAGCTTTCCCCCAAGTCTCCCGAAGAAAATGGTACCTCACTTGTGTGGGTAGGCCAAGCGCCCACGAAAGGAAATGGCCAAAAACACAACGTGTACACATCACATTTTTTCACAGAAAACAGAGGTGTTTTTTTACAAAGTGCCTACCTGTGGATTTTGGCCTATAGCTCAGCCAGCACCTGGGGAAACCTAGCAAACCAGCACATTTTTGAAAACTAGAAACCTAGGGGAATCCAAAATGGGGTGACTTGTGGGGCTCTGACCAGGGTCTGTTACCCAGAATCCTTTGCAAACCTCAAAATGTGGCCAAAAAAACACTTTTTCCTCTCATTTCGGTGACAGAAAGTTCTGGAATCTGAGAGGAGCCACAAATTTCATTCCACCCAGCGTTCCCCCAAGTCTCTTGATAAAAATGGTACCTCACTTGCGTGGGTAGACCTAGTGCCCACGAAAGGAAATGGCCCAAAACACAACGTGGACACATCACATTTTTTCACAGAAAACAGAGGTGTTTTTTACAAAGTGCCTACCTGTGGATTTTGGCCTGTAGCTCAGCCGGCACCTGGGGAAACCTAGCAAACCAGCACATTTTTGAAAACTAGACACCTATGGGAATCCAAGATGGGGTGACTTGTGGGGCTCTGACCAGGTTCTGTTACCCAGAATCCTTTGCAAATCTCAAAATTTGACCAAGAAACACTTTTTCCTCTCATTTGGGTAACAGAAAGTTCTGGAATCAGAGAGGAGCCACAAATTTCCTTCCACCCAGTGTTCCCCCAAGTGTCCCGTTGAAAATTGTACCTCACTTGTGTGGGTAGGCCTAGCGCCCACGAAAGGAAATGCCCCAAAACACTATCTGGACACATCAAAACTATCAAATACAAAAGTACCTGTTTTTGCATGGGGGCACCTGCGTTTTTGGCCCTGGGCTCAGCAGCCTTCTAGGGAAACCTACCAAACCCAGACATTTCTGAAAACTAGACACCCAAGGGAGTCCAGTGAGGTGTGACTTGCGTGGATCCCTCAATGTTTTCTTACCCAGAATCCTTAGCAAACCTCAAATTTAGCTAAAAAAATCACATTTTTTCCCACATTTCTGTGTGGGACCACCGCACTGGGACACATTTCATACCACCCAATGTTCCCCTCAGTCTTCCGGTAAAAATGATACCTCATTTGTGCAGGTGGGCCAAGTGCTTGTGAAAGGGAAGAGCCAAAAACATGTCCATATTGAGGGGGAACAAAGGGGGTCCAAAAGGGCAGTTTGCAAAAAAAAAATTTTAGGCTGACAAGTGCACCAGAATTTTTATTGGTATAGATGAGACAATGCTGGGTGGTAGGAATTTTGTGGATTCCTGCAGATTCCGGAAGGTTCCATCACAAAAAAGTGGGAAAAATGTGTGATTTCCAGCAAAGTTGGAGGTTTGCAGGGGATTGTGGGTACAAAAATGGTGCAGGGTGCATGTGAAACATACCACCCTGGAATCATCCAGATGTTTAGTTTTCAGATGTGTCTAGGTCTTGTGGATTTTTCTACATGGCAGCTTCCCAAAGTCCATAAAGTGCAGCTCTCACCATTCCAAGTGGGACGATTTTGAGAGTAAGCCAAGTTTTCATGGCCCAAATGTAAAACTAAAACCCAAAATAATCAAATATCTTCTTGCTTGCTGTGGGATAAGATGTTTTAGAGTGCGGGGGAGAGCTGAAAGACTGTTACCCCCTTCAGTTGAGGTGGGGGCATAACCAGGCCCATACTGGTTGGTAGCCACCACCCCAATATATATATATATTTTTAAATTCCCTGGCATCTAGTAGACTTTCTGCCCCCCCCCCAGGGTGTGGATCAGGGGTAATTGCCCCATCTGCCCACTAGTGGGCAGAACAACTGCGGTCTCATTTATTTGGGGTGGGGGTAAGGCCATCCCCCCCACCCACTTATATTTGGGAAAAAAACTTCCCTGGCCGTTGGTGGGCTTTCTGCCCCCCCAAGGGGCAGATGGGCCTTCCAAAAATAGGCCCATCTGCCCCCAATGGGGAGCAGATATGGCCAACAGCAATGTGCCCCCTTGGGGAGCGACCCTTACCCAAGGGGCTGCCTCCCTAAAGAAAACACATGCATACACACACACCAATCCCTGGTGCCTCAGTGGTTTTTGCCCATGGGGGCAGATTGGCCTAACAAAAATTGGCCGATCTGCCCCTAAGGGGGGCAGAAATGGTCTAAATACAATTGGCCCCCCAGGGAAGTGACCCTTGCCTAATGAGTCGCTACTCATCTATAAAAAACAAACAAACAAAAGAAAACACACAAAAATAATTTGCCCTGGCGCCTAGAGGTCTATTGGCCCAATAACAATAGGCCGATCTGCCCCCGGGGGGCAGAAATGGCCTAAAATTAATTGCCCCCCCCTGCTTCCCCCCACCCCCCGGGGATCGACCCTTGCCTACGGGGTCGCTCCCCTTGCGTGTCATTGGCGCAAAAAAAAGATCCCCGGTGCCTAGTTGTTGGGGGCAGATTGACCTAAAATCGGCCGATCTGCCCCCAAGGGGGGCAGAAATGGTCTAAATACAATTTGCCCCCCAGGGGAGCGACCCTTGCCTAATGGGTCACTCCCCATCTCTAAAAAAACAAAAAAACAAAAAACACAAAAACAAAATTTGCCCTGGTGCCTAGAGGTTTCTGCCCCCCCCTGGGGGCAGATCAGCCTAATAACAATAGGCCGGGCAGAAATGGCCTAAAATAAATTTCCCTCCCCACCCCCCCCCCGGGGAGCGACCCTCGCCTACGGGGTCACTCCCCTTGTGTGATATTGGCGCAGAAAAAAAAAGATCCCCGGTGCCTAGTGGTTTCTGCCCCCCCTTGGGGGCAGATTGACCTAAAATCGGCTGATCTGCCCCCAAAGGGGGCAGAAATGGCCTAAATACAATTTGCCCCTCCAGGGGAGCGACCCTTGCCTAAGGGGTCGCTTACCATCTGGAAAACAACAACAACAAAAAAAATCCCCGGTGCCTAGTGGTTTCTGACCCTCTTGGGGGCAGATCCGCGTAATTAAAATAGGCTGATCTGCCCCCCAGGGGGGCAGAAATGGCTTAAAATAAATTTGCCCCACAGGGGAACAACCCTTGCCTAAAGGGTCGCTCCCCTTGTGTGAAATTCACAATGAAACAAAAAACTCCCTGGTGTCTAGTGGTTTCTGTCTCCCTTGGGGGCAGATTGTCCTCATAAAAATAGGCCAATCTGCTCCCAAGGGGGGCAGAAATGGCCTAAATATAATTTGCCCCCTAGGGGAGCGACCCTTGCCTAAGGGGTCGCTCCCCAACTCTAAAAAAACAAACAAAACAAACAAACAAAAAAAGATCCCTGGTGCCTAGAGGTTTCTGCCCCCGTGGGAGCGACCCTTGCCCAAGGGGTCGCTCCCTCATGCCAATTTCCTTAAAAAATGTAAATCCCTGGGCGCGTATTTATACTTTTTTAGCGCCGCATTTGCGTCGTTTTTTGATGCAAAATTGGTGCAAACTTACAAAATATAATGTATTTTGTAAGTTTGCGCCGATTCTGTGTCAAAAAAACGACACAAATGCAGCGCTAAAAAAGTATAAATATGGGCCCAGGTGTCTAGTGGGCGTTTTAGAAGCCAGATTGGTTGCAATCCGGCTGCTAAAATGCTGAGAGAGACTTCAAAGGGAAGGAAATTAATTTCCTTCCCTTTGAAGCCTCTCCGGCCTCCTCCATGTGAGCTGAGCTTCCAGTGCGATGGGATGAGGCCTCTGTGATTGTCAAGGGCTTCCCCTTCCATCCCTGCCTTAGGGGGGAGGGGGGGAACCCCACAGAGGGAGCGCTAGCGCTCCCTCTGGGCTCTGTGCACAGGATGTAATGGTTACGTCCTGGGGACACGAGCACTGTGCCTCAGGATGTAACCATTACGTCCTGGGCACAGAAGGGGTTAAAGCCCTTCGTTGGCCAGAGCTTGTGGCAGATGGCTTCAGTTATTCCATGCTTGGTCATGGGTGGTTTATTGAAGTGGAGTGGTACAGTACTGGGTGATGGAAATTAGTAGTTTTGTCTTGTGTGAGTGTGTCTAGCAGTACAAAGTAATTATGATGCAAATCTGTATTTCAACCAATCAGCTGTCCGAGCGCTCAGTGTTTATAGTATTGGTGTTAGTGTGGGTCATGAGTGTTTTTTATTGTATTGTAAATGCATTTCGTAGTGCTCATTACCTCTTGTGAGACATTGAAGCGTTTAAGCCAGGGAAAACTCTAGCCTGGGACCCAAGGTTAGTGTTTTGTTCAGTAGTTATTGTTGGTTATTGTCTTTCTTGGTAAGACAGTGCATGCATGTTCTCCAGTGTCTATGTGGTAGATTAAACTAATAGGAGCTAGGTGTGATCTTTAGTGGTTGTTTTTAGGTTACAGGACTATGACTTTTAAAGAAGAGTTTGTGATCTTTGAGAAACGGTGTATGCAGTTTGCAGAAATACAATAATGGGGGATTTAGGCTTTTTTAGATTGCATGCATTCTTAGGTTGCAAAACTGTAGAAATAAACAACAGATTTGAATGTGAACTAATGCTATATCAAGTACTTTTAGTTAGCACTAGAATCAGGTGAAGATTCTCATGTAGCAGAAATGTTAGTACTGTCCCTTATGTCACAATCTCATCTACAGTATATGTGACAGTTTATACATTATGTTAATCAAAGCACCAATAGTTCTGATGTAAAGTGGTGCGCTAATAAACCATATTAAAGTGCATTCACTCTAGGTTAGCAGCTGATACCCATGTGGTATACGGCTTTAATGTCCTGTTTAAAGAATTACTTCGTCCATATCTTATAATTCATGATGAAAACTAATATTGTGCACTAGAAGGATAGTAGGATAGTAGATTTTTACATGAGAAGTCATTTACAATTGATGTGCAAATGTACAGAATGTGGTAATGCTTTATAAATATGTGAAAGGGTTAATAGAATCTTTTCATTTTAAATGTATTATAACATGAATAAGTCTTCTAGCTTATTAATATTGAGTTATGGTTTAGAATGTGAAATGTATATTAAATGCAGAGATGAATGTGATGTTTAATTCTTTGTATTAGCCTAAGCAGGGCCTGCAAGGTCCTGCTTTGTGACTGTGCAGAAAATGTTTAGTCATTCTTGCTAACCTAAACCTTTCTTCTAGATGTTGTTCTCATGAGAAAGCTAGCTTGGTAATAGATGCTTTATTACTTTACACATAGGAAGTTTGGCCTTGAGCTCAGAACATTCCAAACTTTGGACTGGCAACATATGTAAATGTATCAAAGTTGCACAGATGAGACCAGATGGAATATTTTCTCCCTGTTGGTAATGGGAATTTATGGACATGTTGCAGTCTCTCGGCAGATCAATTTCTATTGGATGTTACATCTCCTACATCATGTGGAGTGCTGGATTGACGAATCATTTTGGCCTATGAACTTTAATATATCGTTCTCCGCATGGATTTGCAGCAGTCTTCTCTGAGCATTCATCGCTTTCCAATGGAGAGAATCTTTATCATTCTTTTTCTTGTTGAATCCCTTGGACTCTGAGAGATATTGCCCTCTCTATCCTTGCCCCTTTGAAATGCTTTGCTGAGACTCAGAGTTTTTTCCCTGACCCCGAGAAGAAGACTCTTGATCAAGCTTCTGAAATGCTGACACCTTCCCTTTTTACCTACTTTTGTTCACTTTAGTTAGTAACCTGTTACCCCAGATTTCCTTTTCCAAATTCTTTTTGACCTTTTCGTGCTTTTTGTCTTTTTGCCCACATGCATTTAGCCCAGCACACATTAATCCCTGATTGGCTAATCTGTGGTGTGTCCTTGCCTAAACTAACTTAATTTAGCTGATTTAAAAATGTCTTAATGCTTATAAGAGCTGAACAGTGGGTTTTCTTTTTGTACCTTAGATGATTTTTCTGATGTTTTGTATTGCATTTATTGAATGTTTAGTTCTGCTATTGTTCGTTCGCTTGAATCTTTTTTGTCGCCTATGTCAGCCCTTGGTGATTTTGTATTTTTATAACTTTGTCTTAAGAATCGTCTACATGACTTTGAGTTTGAACTTGTAATAACATTTAACTTTATTTCAGACTGGAGATGTACTTGTGTGGACACATTGGTCATACTGTTAATTTGAACATGGTGTGCTGTGAAATTTAATGACTTGTTCTCCACACCCTTATGCTGGTCCAAAGATCAATTGACCCCATTTAGGCATTATCCTGTGAAGTACAAATGCTTCAGCAAGTCTTTTGCCTGCTATTCTGATGGATACTTCTGACTGCAGATTCCTCACTTTGTAAATATTCCCAGGTAGCAGACTGGATCTGGAAGCTTTAAAGCTGTACTCCTACATGTTGCTCTGCTCCAGAAGTGACAAATGGTGTCACCTGTAAGCACCACCAATGTGAACTGGCATCTTTTCTTTTCTTTCCGCACCTTAAGATGCAGATCTGGAGCTATTCCTTAATCTTTTAAGTACATTTCTGGGCAGAAAACTCCAAATGTTCTATTGTGCAAGGGGCAGTATCACCTCCCATGTTGACAGTGTTCAAACAGTGCAGGGACTGCCTGGTAAAGAGGAACTAACCACATACCTGGACTCAATACAGTTGCTCTGGCTGGACCGGGTGCATTGTTTATGCTTTGATGCCTCTTTTTCTGTGGAGAAGGTTTTTTCAAGTCATTTGGACTATGCCTAATGACAGGGCCCTGGGACTAGGTGGTCTTACCACTCCTTTCTACAAGGAGTATGCAGACCTGCTTGCTCCTCACCTGTTGTCAATGTATGAGGACTCCTTGTCATCCAGGGTGCTGCCACCGTCTATGATCGAGGCAGTTATAGTTACTATTTTGAAACTTGGCAAGCTGGCGAATCTTTGCGACTCTTACCAACCACTCTCCATGATGTTGATAATATAATACTCACAAAACTTCTCATGAACTGCCCTTGCTGCCTGACATCGTACAGCCGGACAAATTTGGGTTTGTGCCATGCAGATCCACTGCATATAACCTTCGCACAATGTTTGCCCTTATGCACTCTATTGATCCTCAGCTTGCTGCCACCACCATATTACTGGATGCTGCAAAGGCATTTGACTCCCTAGAGTGGCTGTATCTATTCCAGTTGCTATCATGGCTAAGTCATGGTCCATGCTTCATTAGCTTGATTTGCCTACTGTACACCTCCCTACAACCCGTCTTAATCTTAACAGAATGCTGTCAGAGACATTCTTGACTACCCGCGGGGCACCCCAAGGCTGCCCACTGTCTCCGATATTATTTACCATGACAATGGAGCCCCTTGCGGCCTGGTTGCAGCAACATTATGCCCGTAGAGACCTCAGTTTGATGGCCTGAAGCCTGGTGATTTTCCTGTACACGGACAACATGACTCTATACATTGGTAAACCCCAAAAGAACTTAGGCCCAGTTATCTACGATGTCATTTGATTTGGTTGATACTCTGTTATCTAAATCAACTGGGCCAGGCTCACACTGTTTCTTCTCACGGAGTGCGCGCACCCGTTTGCCACAATAGGCCTTTGAATCGGTGTGCTGTCTAGGTATTTGGCTGAGCTGCAACCTTGACGAACACTGAAAAGCCAATTATGGCTGCGTCGTGGAGTGGCTGGAAGAGAGGGTCCTGGTGTGGATCTGACTGCTATCATCAGTGACAGGCTGGATAGCCATTGTGAAAATGGCCATCCTGTCTAAGTTTCGCTATCTATTTATCAACCTATCGATCCCAGTCACTGCACATTTTTTATGGCGGCTGTTCTATAACCTTGTTGCTCTGATTTGGGCAGTCAAACAGGCTAGGAAAGCATGGGAGAATCTCACCCTACCCTTTCAACAGGGGGGACTGGGCATGCCTGACCTGTCCCTCTATGCACTCTGCACCCAGGCTCAATACATACATTTTTACCCTACACTACGCAATTCCAACCGCACACAGCTGTTGAATCAGAACATGCAGCACCATGCCCCCTTGCTGTGGCGCTGTAAGACTGCAGCAGACTATATGGATATGGTGGAGTGTGTGCCATGGGTGTGGGATGGTTTTTGGCACTGAGCCCAACTTCCCTGCCTATTCGTACACTTTGCCCCCCTTGGGCGCAAGCCTGTACTACTGCCACTGCAGGACGAGGGGGTTGGGGCGAGAGTGCGTGGACACAGCCTCCATGCCTTTGCAGATCTGAATCCTGATGATCCTTTCTTACCTCCATTTGTGCCGTCCAAGTCCCCCCCAGGACCTTGAGATTGTTCTTTACCACTAGCTTCGTGCCACCTGTCATGCGCTGCATGGTACCTTCCTGGCTCCCCCCACTCTCCATGCCCTTGAACAGATACTAACCAACCCATCCCCTGCAGATTAGTCACTCAACTTTACTCCGTCATGCAATACATGGAGCCTGTGACAGTCCCGATGGCCTGTACTTACTGGGAAGAAGACCCCAACCACCCCTTAGTGGAGGATGCTCCATGTCCACGCTGTACTGCTCCTCAGGCTTCCATCCTTCACTTTGCCTTGGAATGTCCGCGTCTGGCTATATTCTGGGCTGGGGTTTTTTCAGCTCTGCTCCTTGCCACTGGCCACTCCCACCTCGGACCACTCTGGTTGGCCTCTTGGGTAATGTCAATGATGTCCCCCCTGGAGTCTGCGTCTCACTGCCATACTCCTACTCCTGGTCAAACGCCGGGTGGCCATTCATTGAGGGAGATGATCTTCTCCCACAGGGGTAGATTGGCTGCATGATGCAATCTACTGTCAAAAGCAACTCTCCTCATATTGGGAGCTCATGACTCACTGCTCCTGCCCAAAAGAAACATAAGAACCCCTGCTAACATAGCTATGGAAGAGAGATTTGATTTGCCCGACCGGCAGAATGTAGGTAGCTCCCCCTGGTTGCTGCCTCTTCCCCATCTAGTAATGCACACACCTGTCCTTGATGCCCTGTCTCCACCTGTTCCTTTCTCCCATGATGTTGGAGTGTTTGAAACCTGGAGACATAATGGCCTTTTGCCCACTTCTCACTGGTTGGATCACAGTCTGTGCTTAACGTTGCTAATGTCTTGTTGCAATTGTGGTGAATGTAACCTCTTACTGGTGGGTCAATATGATGCCTTAGCTTGTACTCTTAGTTGCTTTTATGCCTTGTCCACCCTTCCCTCCTGTTGTTGTATTGTTGTTATTTCCAAAATGCTAATAATTTTTTTTTTTAAACCAGTGAGGGACTGTCGCAAACAGATGTCTGTGATAGAGCCTCAAGTGGCATGTCGGTGGTGCCTGGTGTTGGAGCACAACTCCTGGGACCAGCGACCACTGTGCCCACATGAACCTGAAGTCGTACAGGACCGCAAGACAAAGCTTTACATCGCAAAACAAAGGAACTGGCTGAGGTTGAAAGGTAGATCCTGTTCCGGCTCTTGAAGTTGTTCCTGCGGCAGACTCTCGTTACAGTGGGAGGCTCCAAAAAGAAGCATACGAAATCTAAGCAGGAATCTGTATCATGTCTACATGCTTCTTTGGGTATGTACAGGCATCGCTAATAGACATGCTATTTGATGTCTCTCCCTTTTTGGGTGGTGCGCCTCTGGAACAGGTACAAGTCTACCTAAGATCACATAGGGCACTGCTTATGAAATCATATGAACAACAGTTTAATGTTCGTCTATATACCTGGGCCTGTGACCTATGTGTGTAAGGAGGATCTATGGGCTATCATCCCACCCTCATCTGTGTCCCAGGTGTCTGACAATGAATTAACTTGTGCTGCCACACCATGTTATCTTGTGAGTTGGAGAGTCTTGACAACGTGCCGTGGCATGATCGTCTCAGGGGATTGGGGGGGGGCGGGTGAGGGAGGTGGGAACAGTTGGGGAAAGTTTATATGGTTTTTTATTGTTATTCCTGGTGTCTGCTGTGGAAATAAATGTACCTGGGAGATTGGCCTATGTATGGGGAGGGGGAGTCTGGCCCTTGATGTGGAGGAACAAAACTGAGTATAATGGGTGACGCCTGCTCCAATATGAGACTACTCACCTGGAATGAATGAGGTCTCAACTCCCCTAGTAAGTGATATAGAAAAGTATAAAGTGCAAGACTACATTAAGCAATGCAAGGTGCATGTTGCTATGCTACAGAAAACACACCTCATTGCATTGGACGGCTTGGCATTACAAAAAAGGTGGCAGGGGAGGGTGTATTACATTAGCTACTCTGCTGTTGCCCGCAGAGTGCTAATTTGGATCCTACCAGGAGTGTCCTTCCACCGACAAATTGATATCCTCATCCCAGAGGGGCGCTGTATTGTACTGGGAGGCAAACTTGGGGAGTACATTAACCTGTATGCTCCCAATTCAGATCAACCTACCTTTTTAAAGTCACTTACACCACACATATCTTCCCTTCTTAATTATCTGTTGGCGGCTGAGGAGAATTTAATTGCATTGCCCACCCATCCCTGGACAGGTCATATCCCCCTCACCTACCTCACCGATGGACACTGTAGAAAGGTCCTTCTGAGATTGGAAGAGGCTGTGGGATCTGGTGGATGTCTGGAGAGAGCATAATCTCCAACAGAATGTTCCTATTACTCAAGTACGCACAACCTCTTTGTACGGCTGTATGTATTTTTCTGCAAGGGATTACAGTGTCACAGGGTTTTACACATGGAATACCTTTCCAAAACATATAAGACCTTAAACCATTCCTACTTACCCTCTGATGGGATGCCGTTAGGCCACCAAAGCCCACCTCGTGGCTGTGTCTAGAAGATCTTGGAGACCCTGTGTTCCGGAGACTTTGGAATCCATTATCCAAGACTATTTCTTTGAGAATGAGAGGACTTGCTTGGGGCATTGTTAAAGGCTATTTGATGCCCTCTTAGCTTTTTTGCAATTGCCAGACATGCTGTCGCCTTTTAAATCACCCCGTGTAAGGATATTTTTTTCGAGGATTGCAACATTTATTTACACCAAAGCCCTTTGTGATGCCATAGTGGGTTTCAAATGTGTGTTTTTTAGTGTATTCCCTTTGATCTGATGCACGATTGTCCGTTACGTCTTTTGAACCTCAAACCAGTGTACTTGATTGCCATAAAATCTATTTAGCATGTGAGAGAGCTTCAGGCTGTTTCTATCCAACCACCCTATACCACTTTCTTCCCAGTTAAGCTGGAGCTGAGGACCCGAGCTTCATTTCTGCAAAGCAATTGTAACGTTTCACGCAGGACAGGCTATCACACTCATACTAATCTTTGTTCTGCCTCATCCCTGAAAAAAGGAAGAGATACTCCATCATTTGGACTCCCAGAGAAAACTCAGGGCCATATTTATACTTTTTGATGCAAAACTGCGCCGGTGCAGTTTTGTGTCAAAAATAATACTGCTGACTAACGGCATTTTGGTGCACCGTGCGGGTGTCAAATTTATACTTTGACGCACGGCAGTGCAAACCACAGGTGGGAGTAATTTATTTTGATGCACACCGCAGCGTCAAGTCGTAAAGCAAAACTACATTAACGCGGCGCAAATGACTGTGGGTCGATTTACAACCCCGCAAAACCAGATATGCGCCGTTTTTTGACGCAATAGCGTCAAAAAACCCAGCGAACACTGCCATTTCACCAGAGGAGAGCCAAAATGGAACCCAGATGCCACTACAGGCCCCAGGAAGATAACAACAGACCAGGAACCAGCCTGGAGGACCCACACAAGAACCAGGACACTTATAAGAAAAAAAGAAAGTGTCGCTTCAGTGCAGAGGAGCAGGAAATTCTGGTTAAAGAGGTGACGGAACATCAGCACCAACTGTTTGTCACCTCAAAATTGCCAATTAGTAGGAGAGAGGCTATATGGCAACAAATTGTTGACAAGATCAACAGTGTGGCAGAAGTACGCAGAACAGTCATCGAGTGCAAGAAACGTTGGCATGACTGCAAGCGCAGGACCAAGGAAAAGATGGCCAGGAACAGGAAGGCAGCACTGCAGACTGGAGGTGGGAGTCCAGCACACCAGGAGGCCCTGGACCACATGGAGGAGATGGTTGCAGCCGTCATACCTGAGGAGATCGTCACAGGGATTCAAGGACAGGACAGCGCAGACTACCAGGAGACAACGCACATGCAGGGTAAGTCGCATGGGGAATTAAAATGCACTAAAGTTAACTGCAACCGGGGGTGGAATACCTCCTACACATTGCATGTAAGTCATCATATACATGGAGTGGCATGGGTAAAGGGGCACGGCCTGCACAGACAAAAGCTGGGGCACACCATTACACTACACCAACAACAATCCCATGGGCTCATGCTGCCATGCCAACGATGGAGTAAAGGGAAAGCCACGCTAGGAGGAAAGGGCACTACATCAAACTGACAACCCGGCACACATCAGCCACCATACCCCCACATTAACTAGGGCCCTATTAACAACCTCTAGCCATACCGACAACTGGAATGTAACTGCGACAACAGTTGCCACTACCACCTCCGCTCTGTGTGCAGCTCATGTAGCCAATGGCAGTAACCTCCCCATGGATCATACACAGAAGAGGAAACTGAGGGAAAAGTCTCACCTACCCTAATCTACCCTGACTACTCATTAACCACAACTGTCCCTAACTAAGCTAAGCTAAACGTACTTATCATGTGTAACGAAACAATTTAAACATCCACCCCCCACCTGCCTTATGAGACGGGACACATGGAGGACAACACATACTAACCTAAACACATACTATCCTATACTAAACAAATATATATTTCTTTGTATTTTTTTGTTTTTTTATATATATATATATATTTTTTTTATAAACACACAAGAACTCGAACATAGACCCCCACCCACCCACACACATAATAAGTAAAAATAGAAAGAATCAGGACTCCCCACCCCCACTCACTAACACTAACTAAACTAACAGCCTATACTAACCTAACACTAAGACCCCTAAGCCCACTAAGTATGAGAACAAGGAAAGAGGAGGGAGGGGAGGGAATCATGTCCATATCAAAAAGCTTTAGAGGTTGGCCCTCCGGAGGGTCCTCTTGATGGACTTCACACGCCGGTTAATGTGGCGAACATCCCGGCTCAGATGGCTTAACTTGCGCAACACACGGTCCATCTTCTGTTCCATGTTGTGGAATGCTGCAGGGTCAACAGATGGAGCTGGGGCAGTCTGGGTACCGGTGGAGGAGGTCTGTGTGTGTGTGGATCCAAGGCCAGTGGGCTGTCCTGCACCTGTAGCAATGCTGGGGCCTGGAAGTCCGGCAGATGTAGGGACAACAGTCCCAGCTGTGGGTGGGGCCACCTGGCTTGAAGTGGTGGTTGTGCTGGTGGTGGCTGTGGTGTGCAAAGTAGGGCCACCCTGTGGGAAGGCCCTCCATGCCCTGGAGACCCGTTCATGGCGATATCGACGGGCCATCCTCCTGAACCCCGACTCCACCAGCAGGATGTGCTGGTATCTCATGGCCCGCCGCTGGAACTCACGGACCTGGTCTGGAGTCATGGTTGCAGCTGTGAAGACAAATGCAAATAATCTACATTAGGAACTGCATTGTGTGAAATGGCACAAGAAGTCAATCAGACAATACAACTACTGTACTTGTAACAGCTCATATCACAATACAGATCATTGAATGTCCCTGAGGAAGTACATGGCAGGCCAGCCTACAAATGTCACATCACACATAGCACATCCAAAACCTACCAGATGGGTAACAACTGGCATTGACTTGCCATCTGAGTTCTGCCAGTTATTAGCTAACAATCATGCTGCATATCCTCCCCCAATACCTGGGCTACAAATGTCAGTGTACGGAATGCAAAACTAAAGCCATATGGTCTGCAAGTTGTAACATGACTTGCCAGTATAGTACCCATGCGCCAAACCTGAGTGTGTGTATAGTAGGTTCCAACCAAACAGTCACTTATTCACATGTATGTGTAACATACTGGTAGCATCAGTCCTAGGTACCCTATTCACAAACCCATGCCTGTGTTTGAGGGGGGAGGTGGATAAACAACTATCAAATCCAAACAACATGGACACCGGGAAACTGAGGAGTGTATAGAAAACTCCACACATGTTTGGCTCTACACACACACCACAGGTAAGGTCTATCAACAATTAGGAGTCTGCAAACCCTTGACCAATCATAGCGCCACACATGTCAGGAAATGCAGAGCTTGGTACACCACAAATACTTCCAGTAAGGCATGACTTACATCAGACACAGAATTGCAAGAACACCCATGATCATGATTAGCATGCACACCTAGGCCATTGCACTCAAGTTCCACATACTTGTAGCACTACATGTGGAAGTACATGCTGCTAGGAAGTTCTACCTTCAGTTTAATAAGTGCCTTGGTAAATAGGGAAGCAGAAGTCTTTTGGAAAGCAATTTGTTGTACCAATCTTGGAGAATGTGGGTCTGACAGGCTGACTAAATCTTAGCTGACTTCCAGTGCGACTCTTGTTGATACAAGTGTCATCCACATGACTCACCCCAGTACTCACTGTGGTGCCTACAGGAATGACCTACAATCCCTAGATAATACAATAGGATACGCTTTGGCCAACTCAAAACATTTGTGAAACTGAATTTCCACTCATGGAACAAGACAAATGATTGCCCAATGCATCACACCTTGCTATGCGTTCAACACACAGGAGTCCATAACCAGCAAACACAACACACAACAGACATATCAACACTTACTAGAGTGGTCGGGGTCCTCAAATGTAGCCACCTCTCACACAGTGTAGGGTGCCGGTCCACCTGTAAGGCATGGAAGGAAGAAATGTGCTCAATATCTGTGCACTGACCAACAATTTCATAAACATATACAATGTGTAGGCTGAATAAGGAAATGGCAGCCATTCAGACATGATGATACTGCATCTGATATATCACAGCCAACTTGTACATAGCATGGGTCTCCTGTGACAGTTACACACATATCTGCACACATGCAGTGGCCCTATCATGTGGTGGCAAACATGCCCCGTCATTAGTGAACAGAAAAAATATGGAGTGTAATCGTCTCATCATGTGCATCCAAGAGAAACATCCAAAGCCTGGTAACTTGAGGACTGCATTACCAGTCAAACAGCCTATGTGGCCATGACACATTTATTACACATAGATACAATGTACAGAGGGACAGGGACTTTTGTAAGCCCTTCATGTTGTTACAGTTTTTTCATTTGATGTAGCCCAGCTATGGTGATTTGCACCAACCATGGAGATGTGAACCCATGTGCATACCTTTGGACTGCCATCCCTAATTGGAATGTGGTACAACTAACTCCAAAAACCATTCTAAAATGTTAGCTGAGGGCACCTTACACCTTTTCACGATGTTTTCAAATCCAGATCTGACATGTATCCAAAAAGATAAAGGACCACAATAATCCCTAACATTCATAGAACTTCTGTGAACGCTTTCCTTACACACTCACCAGACTCACATAAGACATATGTCTGGACCACTTTGCTATCATCAATTGACGTGAAGCCAGCACTCATTTTCTGCATCATGTAGTGATTCTAAAGTCAGTCTAGCTATTGCGTCAACAAAGTTAGCCAATATGTTGGTTCATCTTTACTTCTTTGGCAAATGTGGCCTATATAGACATGATTGGCTCTTATTTTGTTTGGTTGTCTGACACAAAGGCAGCACCAATTTACTTCACGGAAAAGTATCCTGTAAGTTTGCTGAGCACAAGCTACCTGACAACTAGCAATTGTGATCCTTCCCATAGTGCATCAATTATCCAGTATGTTTCCCCAGCATTACACACAGTCAGCAACTTAGCTGGCAGACATTGTACAAATCATCTGATGTCACTACAGAGCATTTACTCATGCACATTTACATGATTAATACTCACCAACAGTGCCACCAACCACAATGCCCAGGTGGTCCAAGAGATCCTGCTCCCTCGTGATGAGGTCAGCCCACCGGTGCTTCAGCTGGTGGTCACTCCTCTGGCTGGCAAACACACGCTGCAGGTGATGCAGCACCTTTCCCCACTGGATTCTGCACGCCTCCGTGTGATACCCCTGTATCACCCTGCCCCCTGCCTCGATCATCAGTAGCAAGAAATGGCACACAAGCCATATGAAGCCCCACAACTCCTCTTCACCCATCCTGGCAAGACGTGGCCTACCAGACATAGTAGAAATGTGAAAGGGAACAGGGGTTAAAGAAATAGAAAGGGGAAAGGGGGAAAGTAGGGGTACAAATACAGAAGAAAAGTAAACTTAACCACTAAAAGAGCCCAACTATCCCCAAACTACCACTTCCCACAACAGACTCCCACAAACAACAAAAACACTAGAAAAATGGACAAATGTACACAAAACACAGTAAGACAGTATACACCAACAATATTTATTTCACAAATTGACAATAGAGACAGCACACAGGACAGAAAAGCACAAAATCAATGGACACCACTCTCTACACAGCCACACAGTCTAGAAGAATCATAGACTGCAAAGTGAAAGTGAAAGTATACCCACTGTACATGATCTGTAAACAGGATATCCTATTACATCACTTCCTGAATAAAATGTCCGCCCTTTTTTGGCGTTATGCGTCATATTTTTTTCACGCATACAGTTTGTGCGTCTTTTTTTTTTACGCACAGGAGTGAAAATTAGCCAGCATCCAAATAATAGTAAATAGCCTGTACAATTATCTGGATGCGGCCTAATTTTCACTCCTGTGCGGCAAAAAAAATGACGCAAATTCTGTATTGGTGTACAAAAAATGACGCATAACGCTAGCAACGTCAAAATTTCAGTGCATGAACTGGTTTTGGGCTTTTTTCTGCTTTTCTGTTATGTTACATGTGGGACACATCAGAGATAGCCTGATGGCACCCACTATGGTGTCGATGGTGTATGTTCACATGTGCGACATTATACTGCAGCGGACCATGATCCGCTACTTTCTTCACAGTATTTTGACGGTTGGCTGACGCACTAGATGGCCATATGTGTGGCCTACATATATGTATTGCACAAATTGGGCATGTTTGGCAAAAGGAGAGAATAGCAATGTGACGCACATATGTACAATACCTAAATGCCTTTGGCTCAATGTGTGTACTGTGGCAACTAATGTATTTGTTGACCAAGTGTGTGTGTATCACATGATGCATTATTGCACATATGCTTGTATGAATGTGACGTCCATGTGTCCAAACCTTAGATGCAAGTCATTGTGGAAATGAGAGAGGACATGTGTTAGTCATACATGTAGCAACATCCATAATGTGCACTACCAAGATTTAGGGTAAAGTAGACTTCACATATGACGAAGCAAGCACCAGGTAGATGGCAGACGCTTGTTCATGTCAATGGTCCACATTTTCAACATCCTATGTCCTAGAGTTTTGGTAACAGCTTCCTAGGCACTAGTTGGTGAATCCCACAGTGAGTCATACACATGCATTGAGGAAGTGGGTACCATGTTGTTTGCCCAGACAGACAAAGGTGAATCACAAATGTATGATGACACCACAGTTGAGGTCATATAACTGAGCCACAACTCTCAAGTGGCTGTGGTGGACCAGCAGACGAGGCAGCACGTGTCCACATATTTCCAGTGATCAATTGCACATAGGTGTCTTGTTCATGTGTGTGGTCCAATGTTGATCCTGTATATTTTTTGGGGTATAATTTGTCACAGCTCGGTCCAGGACTCATCATGAGTAAATGGCAGCTATTCCTGTATCTACTGAGTATCCTTTGTTGATCAATGTGAGTAAAGTGGATGTGGACATAAGAACGTACATGGGGATGGTCCGACCCTGTCACTAAAGACGTGTAATGAGACAGTCAACAGGGCAACCTTGGTGTGCTGAATGAGATAATGTCTCAGGTGTCATGTTCCGGCAGGTGTCATTACAACATTTGTACACAGGTTAGCCTCTGCAATTCCCACTGCATCTGAGAACATCATAGCCTCTGGGCTGATTATTATCGCAGCTATTCACCACACAAGGCCCATCAATATGTTGTGAGCAATGTAATTCTGTGTGTGAACTGTCAGGGTCCTGATATGTGTGTTTTTTTCATGGACATTATCAGAGGTTGCTGATTCTGCTGAAGGCCCCGTACCCAATCCCTGCATACGGCCCTGGGACACTGTCACACTTTGTCATTCATGCATAAATGAGACCCAGAGAAGGGATGCGCCATGAATTTTGGTTTTCACAGAGGATTTAACTCATATGTAACAGTTAAAAGGCAGATGATGCTATACAATGTATTTGGGTATGCATTGAAGAAGCACAAGCCCAAATACCCCCGATGAATGAGAGGTTTGCTAACGCAAGTGTGGTACGTATGTAGACATAGGGATACTTTAGTGTGACGCACAGACAGATGCCAGTCAGGCTGACAGAATGCAGGGTGAATCAGGATCCAGCAATTTGACAAGTTACATAATCAGTGGTCTGACTAAGACTGTTTGGAGGACGAACTACTCAGTTGACATGTCAAACTGTGTATGTCCTGTGTTTTTGAAGGTGACAAATGAACCCAAGGGCTGTGTTACACGGCTTAATTAGTATCAATGCTTAACGGTGTATTTGACAAAATGGCAACTCCTATGCTGTTCCAGGCATCAGCAGGGGCAGTGCTTGTTGAAATGGGTGGTGTGCATGAAGGTGATCACAGGTGTGGGCTGCATCTGTTTCTCACAAGTCCTGTAGGTAAGATTTGCATTCTAATGGCCAACAGACATTTTCACACGGGAAGCAATCTACAGGTGCTAACAGGGCTTGGAAACTAGAAGCCAGTGTATTAATTGACCTGACGTCCATGCAGTCAGATGTTCCATGTCAATGGCATACCATAGGAAAGGGTGTAGCACACTGGATTGCTATTGACAACCTGTGTGTGTAGAGGAGGGAATATCAGGGTACACATCTTAGTATTCCAGGGACCTCTTCAGGCAGGTGGGTTGTGACCAGGTGCATGGGTGTGTCAGGAGTTAGGAAATGGGCTGACATGTACATGGAATGTCAGGTGTGCAATGCTGCTCATATGTGTGGCACTTGTGCTGTCTATGTACTGCTTCTATGGAACTGTGGTCACAGATAGTCCTCGCAAATATTGGATGCAGTTGGACTTACTGCTGTCAAGGGTCTGGTCAGACATTCCTGTTACTGATGCAAAAGCACATCAACTGCCTCATGTATGAGGCTTGTTTACCCCTTATTGAGTGATGGTGTCTTAGTTGTGTGCCATATGCTGCGTTGGACCATGATTTCAACATATATGTGTGAAATAGGTGTGGTCCTCTGCTATTGGCCTTCAAAGGAGAAATGTGCATGATGTATGTCATTTACAGTGTGTGTATGTGTCCATTGTATGATACGCATCACATTAGCTCTGGGATTTTCAGTGTCCTAATCGGTATATCAGCAATGCTCCATGAGGCAACACTCTTAATCTGATAGTTAGAGATGAAGGTGTGCAAAAATGAATAGCCAAACAATGATATGGTGATTATTATAGGTCTTTATTTAAATTAGTTCATAAAGTGGTGATTATATTTAAAAGAAATTGTTCACAATATGTTGCCGCCTGCGTAAACCAGCGGCTGTGTTCTGTTGTTCCCCCTCATGTTGCAGGCCACCATCCTCCTGTTCCTCCTCTTCAGGCATTTGTGGCTCGGGTTCCAGGAGGGGGATGTTCCTTGTTATGCAAATGTTGTGCAGAATAGCACATGTTAGGATGATATTACAGACCATCTCCGGGAAATATAGGAGGCTACCACCAGTGATGTCGAGGCACCGGAACCTTGACTTGAGGATGCCGAAGGTCCTCTCGACTATGGTGCGTGTCCTCCTATATGCGTCATTGTAGGCACGCTCTGCTGCAGAACTCGGGTTGCCAATAGGTGTCATTATCCATGGCTGGATGCCATACCCCTGATCAGCTGCAAGAGAAAATGAATGGGATCATGTTGATTTAGCTAGCCCTATTGAAATGACCTTTCATGGCAGTAGTTGTCTTGTGTTGTCTGTGACTCTTTTGTGTTATTATGTCGCATCCTGGGCTTGTAGGATATACCATCTGCATTGTGTTGTTTCCTTGGCTGAACGAGTGTTTGCCTGCTGACCGGTTGTCAGCAGTATGTTTTGGGATTTGCAGTACAGTGTGCCCTCCCCAGCATTGTGACTTGTGATACAGGTGTCCCTGTGTCTTCACTGGGGGTGAAATGATAGTTCCATACACAGATTAATTTTGACAGTGTTGTTAACACGTTCATATCAATGTACCCTGGACATCCCATACCTTTAGACTTATGCCATGGATTAATGTAAACGTCATTGGGACACTTACAATGTGAAAGGTGACATTTAGGCAACCCACTCCACACGTTGTGATCTTTGACGTCTTAACATTAGACTGTACACTAATTTCAGATGTGTGACAGGTTCAATGGTGACCTAAGAAACATTCCTAGCGGTGTCACGACCTCAGTGTGTGCCTGTCGACATGTTGCTGTTGTGGAGAATGTGTTGTGTGTCCTAGAGGGTTGCTGTGCAGTGCGTATATAAGTAGGTTTTTGTACTTACCACCAAGTAGTCCATTGCCATACCGTCCATCCTGGAAGTGTTCATTGATGGTGCAGTGACGGAAGACGAATGAGTCATGGACACTCCCAGGATATTTAGCCACAATGTTGGTGATCAATCCTTGGTGATCGACAATGGCCTGCACAGTGATGGAATGTGTGTGCTTCCTGTTGCGGTAGAGGTGTTCAGTTGCAGCAGGTGGCACAAGGCATACATGTGTGCAGTCGATTGCACCAAGGACCTGTGGGAAGCCACTAATGAGGTAGAATCCCTGTTTTGTTTCCTGCTGCTTCTGCAGTGTGTTAGGGAAGCAGATGTGGCGGGGTGTAAGTCCAATGATGGCATCCAGTACTTTGGGCAAAAGGCAGAGAATGATGGTTGTGATATTCCGGCAACCAGGGCACCAGTTGTTTGAAAAGGGCCACTTTCCAGCATGTGAAGTACGGCAAGCAGCTTGGTTTCTGTTGGGATAGTGTGGGGTGTCAGCAATGTGGGTGCCAACTGTGGCTCAATGTTTCGCAGCTGCTGCTGAATGGCCTGCCAGTTCAACCTGTACCTCTGGATGATGTTGTGTTCCCTGAGGCCATGAAGGGTTGTTCTGGGGCGGAATATCCTCTCCTGCCTTCTGCGCTGCCTTTGGGGTCCCTGCTGGTGTTGTGGTAGCTGCTGTTGTAGCTGCAGGGCTCTGCGTCTGCGTGCATACTGGATAAGAATCACCTCCATGTCTCCATTTTGCTTCTCTGATGCTCTGCTGTTGCTTCTGTGTGTTCTGATTAAATACAGGTGTGTTTGCCCTGACCCAGACGTTCAATTTTGACTCAAATCGGGCTGTGCGCCATTTCCGGCTCCGCCTCCCGGCCCTGCGTCATTTTTGCCCAAAGTATAAATACGACGCACAGCTGTTTAAGTAATATTTTTGGACGGGAACACCTACCTTGCATATAATTAACGCAAGGTGGGTTGCCGCATCCAAAAAATTACGCACACGGCGGACTAAACGCTAAAGTCGCTAAACGCGTTTCCCAATGCAGAAATGCATATTGCGAGTCGGTACCGACTCGCAATATGCATTTCTGAATCGCAAATAGGAAGGGGTGTTCCCTTCCTATTTGCGATTCTGAGTGGTATGCAATACCATTTGCGACCGCGTACGCGGTCGCAAATGGTGTCGCAGTTACCATCCACTTCAAGTGGATGGTAACCCACTCGCAAATTGGAAGGGGTCCCCATGGGACCCTTTCCACTTTGTGAATGGACCCAAAAATATTTTTTCAGGGTAGGTAGTGGTCCAAGGGACCACTACCTGCCCTGAAAAAAAACCGAAACGAAAGGTTTCGTTTTTTTTTTAAGTGCAGCTCGTTTTCCTTTAAGGAAAACGGGCTACACTTAAAAAAAAAAAAAATGCTTTATTGAAAGCAGTCACGAACATGGAGGTCTGCTAAAGACAGCAGGCCTCCATGTTTGCGAGTGCCTATACTCGCTATGGGGCCGCAATTTGCGACCCACCTCATGAATATTGATGAGGTGGGTCATTGCGACCCCATGGCGAGTTGCAGTCGGTGTCTGAGACACCGTACTGCATACCAATTTGCGAGTTGCAAATTGCGAGTCGCATGGACTCGCACTTTGCAACTCGCAATTTTTTTTATTTGCTACATCTGGCCCTAAGTTCCTTATTCAAAAAATTTGCAGTTTGCATGCAATGTCTTCCCCTTGGAGCCACAGGATGATGATGGTTATGACTCTATATGAGAATCTGTTTCTGGACTTCCAGGAGGCCAGTGGTCATGATACCTCACCTGACACTGGCCTCAAGTCTCCACCTGGCTCCTCTACAGAGGGATCCTAATCATTTGCAATGATCATAAGAAGGGCAGCAGAAGTACTTGATCTCCAGCTCCCATCAGTGAAAGTAAAGACTAAGGGCCAGATGAATCAAACTTTTTTGCAATCTCAAACTGCCCAATCACAAAAATGCATTTTGGTATGTATCAAGTCCAATTTGCGATTCGGTAACTTGTTACTGAATCTCAAATTGGAATTGCGACTACATACCGATTAGGTATTAGGAAGTGGCGTGTCAAGGGTGTCCCTTCCTAATACCGAATTGCAGAGGTATGTATGAATGTTTTGTGACCCAAATGCAGTCGCAAAACAATCACATTTTACCGCCCATTGAAAGTAGGTGGAACCGATTAACAAAGAGGAAGGGGTCCCCAAGGGACCCCTTCTCTTTTGTGAATGCATGGGAAGAAATTTTTTAAAGCAGGCAGTGGTCACACGGATCACTGCCTACTTTTAAAAAATGAAAAGAAAACTTTTCATTTTTTAAAATTAAATACATTCCGTTTTCCTTTAAGTAAAATGGGACGCATTTAAAAAAAATGAAATCGCTTTATTTAAAAGCAATCACAGACATGGTGGTCTGCCAAGCCCAGCATGCCACCATCCCTGTATATGTAGCCATTCGCAATAGGTCGCAAATTGCGACCTACCTCATGAATATTAATGAGGTAGGTCCCTTTGCGAGCCCTTGCGATCGCTATATGAAACTCCTGTAGTTTTATACATTCCAATAGAGATAGAAACAAGCTAATTCAGGATGACCAATCAGCTGTGAAATACATGATCTGGTAACACCTAGATGCTGCAGGCTGTCTGGATGGTGCAGTTGGTACTAGTGTGGTGCTTGGGCACCACACCTTTATAAACTCTATGGGCGTTTCAAGTGCAGTCCAACAATTACTTAGGTACATGCATTTTGATAGCACCCATCTCTTTGGAGACAAAGCAAACTCTGCATTAGAGTACTTTAAGGAAGTTAAGTCAACAACAAGCTCTCTTGGCCTAGCTACTGCTCACATTAGCAGCCTTTTCATGGTTTCAGAAGAGGCAACAACAGACCTTGCTTTAGCAACAACAAGCCTCTCAGGCCTTTCAAGATAGAGGTTGGAGATCCGGCTAACAGCATTGTATAGTGCTTCCTAAGGACCACTTGCCATTCTGAGAAGGGAAATTCATGCTGTCTTGGAGAAGGGAGCTGTTGTGAAGTAAAAGTCCTCTGCATCGTAATGAATGTGCACACCTGCCCTGAGCACCCAACTGTACTGATGTCTGGATCCCTAATGCTGATTTTAGTTGTTGTAGGCAAACATGCATCATGCGTGTGCCCCATGACATGGCCTCTCTCATAGATTGTGGTCTTGTTGGATTGTGAGGGTCGTCCAAAGCACTACCCTTACAGTGGTGGAAGGCTACTGCCTTCACCAGAAGCAAAGCAGCACAAGTGCGCCGGCTGCAGCATACCATGTAGATATGCATAGGAGTGAACAGACCCTTTTTAACCTGTGCCAATGGAGTGAGAACTGCATGCTCACACATTTTTTACGTTTTGCTGCTCTGTACTTAACTCACCCTTGGCCTACATCGGTTTGGTGTGTAGTGCTGTGCATGTGCTGGGTTTATGAGTAGTACAAGACATGGAGGATATAGTGCTGTGCAGTACTGAACAGTAAATGCATGTGCTGGGTGTATATATGACCATGAGTGGCACAGTACATGAGGGATGCAGAACTGTGCAGTGTGTGCATGGTAAATGCATGTGCTAGATGTATATTTGTCTATGAACAGTACATGAAGGAAACATTGCTGTGCGATATGTGTAGGTTGTATACATGCACTGGGGGTATTTATGCATGTGGATGGTACATTACATGCATGGAGGGCCATGAGTTCACTTTTAGGTGACCCAGGCCTCCATGGTGAAACATGGAGAGAAGGTAGAGAAGGTCCCCCAGACAGAGCCTGTAAGCTATGCAGGACACACATTGGAGAGGGAAGAACCAGCTTTCCCTTGTTTACTTCAAAGGGTGCTCTTTGATTCAGTGATATGGTCACAATGAAGGGGCGTGGGAACATCTCAGGAAGCAGATGGAGCTGATAAGACAATTAAAAAGAGCAGGTCTGGGCACTGGGCTAACCTTTTGGTACACATCACTATGGCTGACATTCAGGTGTGAACTCAAGTCACAACCAAGGCCTGGGCTGTGGGCTATCAGGTTTATAGTCACTCATGCTGTTACAGAATGCTTCCAAGAAAAAAAGGTGAGGAGAGGAGTGGGCCTTCAAAATAAGCCCCAAAATAAACTTAAAAAATAAGAACTCCAAATCACATTGGGTGTCTGGAAATGGACTATAATGGGAGCTTGAGAACCCAGAAATTGGTATTAACTCTTTCTAGATTCATCCCACCCAGTGAAGGGTTCCCCATATAGGATCTACGTGGGTTGATCACCATAAACTTGGTTTTTGAAGTGTTTATTTCTAAGCCTCTCTGGGAGCAAAAATCTTCAAATTGGTTCAGCAGCAGTTGGGGGCCCATCAGAGTTGTGGACACTATCAGGGTGTCATCAGCAAACAGGAGTGTCACAATTTTTCCCAACCTAGGGTTGGTGCATCTGAGGGCTGGGAGGTAAGGTGCTGGACGAACTGGTTCAGATATAAAGAGAAGATTTTGTTCTTCCATTAACTGCCCTGAGACCTAGACCTAGGCAGAGAGTCAAGTCCTTTAGCTGCAAAATGGCCTAGTGCCACCTCTTAATAGGGGGAGCACAAGCCTGAGTATATGCCATAAATTGTCTTCTTCCAGGTAATCACCCATGTTGTTCAAACCAAGAGGTGAGAACGTAACATTGAAGTCCCCTGCTACAAAAAGGGCATGGTTGGAAGGTCTCTCACCTAGCAAGCTCTGAAGAGACTGCAAGGTGGCGATATGGTTGGGCCCCCTTGTCCCCCTGGCGTAGATGTTGAATATGTCAATGACAGTAGTCCCGGGCCCCTTAAGGCTGATGCCTAGGATATCAGGGCTGTCCATAGGCATTTCGCTTCGCACTGCAATGCAGTTTTGACCCATATTAAAAGGTCCCCTGATGGACGACCCGCTTTGCTAGGAATAGCAGGAAGGTGACAGTCTACATAGCCAGATTTATAGACTGGTTCGACGAGCCAGGTTTCCTGCAAGATGCATATGTCGAAAGAGTCCACAAAGGTGTTCCAATGGGGCAATGAAAGTTTAGATTTGAGTCTTGCCACATTCCAGGAGATGATGTTTACTGTCTGGCAAGTAGTCGTGGTGTTGAGCGGAGAATTAACCAGGGAATCTGAATCTGCCAATGGGCTACGAGTAAAGTTGGCGGCAGATACAACTGCCTTGGGTGGAGCAATAGGACCTTCTTGCCTCTAGGGTAACCAACGCCCGCTTGATGGCTAATAACGTGGCAACAGCTGTCAGAACTTGCAGAGCCATTACAGCCACCATAAGGGGCCTGCGCCTCAATAACTAAAGGTTAATCTAGCTTGGAAAAGACAGAAACATTCATCGAGAGCAGCACAAGAGGGTGGCACATGTGAGGCGAGGGGTAAATCAAATTTGAACTGAGTTATAGACCATCTGGAGGATTAGTTCTCTTGTAAAGGGCCACTAAATCATTAGCTATCTGCCCAGTCTCTGAAAGAAGTTGGATACAATCGAACAAGGAGCTCGGGAGCCTGTGCCGTCTGGCCCTGAGGATGCCATTTCTGATTATTGAAAGACACCCTCTACTGTGACGGATCCAGTGGGTAACCTTGTTTATCAGAGAATCTTCTCCTTCCAACCTCCCCCAGGATTAAGTTTGGGTACATTTGTCAGAAAAATTTCACGAGGAGAAGGGATAGTAGTTCTGCCATTGTGTGTTCTACAAGGGGGTCGCCCATCCCGTGGCATAGGAAGTAAGATGCTGTAGCCTTTACTCCGTGAGTGGTTAGGAACCGATTCACTTAACACACCAGCGGACGCCTGACAACCCTTGGTTCAAGCTCGGCAAGTGTCTGGGGAATGATGTCCTCATGTAGCAAACCTGAGTGGCCCTCAAGATGTCTTGCAGGGGGGGAACAAAGTAGGAACGGTGGGTGCAGGAACTGGAGCGCTAGTCGTAGTTGGGTTAACAGCGCCATCCCTGTATTTTCTTTCCCTCTCTTCCATGAGGCACCTCACCATAACTACAAGATCGCCGATCATACACTTAAGGGCTGCTATTTCTGACCTAAATATTTGGATGCAGTCTTCCATGTCATCATTTAGAGGAGAAGGATGTGCCTAGTTATTAGATGAGCAACCTACCCCAACTTGTGCAGATGAAACTGCAGAATACTGAGATGTGGATATATCTATAGGACTTGTAAGTGGTAAAAAGCGATTAGTGCAAGGGATGGGAAAGGGAGGGGTCACTGGCACCATGGCATTGGTGGGGTCGGGACTTGGAAATGAATCTGTAGAATTTTGGGATACTGTATTGATTTTACTCCGCATCCATTCCCTAACTTTACTAAACATGTGAGGTATGCTTTCCTGTTTGTTAGACAGTAGTTGGGGTGCTAGGCAATGTGTGGGACTCTTGGGTTGAGCTGTAGCAGATGTTGGAACTAGTATTTCTTCATAGTCAGCCAGGAGATTATCAATGCGATGGAGCACATCGTTACCACCCCGCTTTTTTGAATTTTTCCTATACTTCTTCCCCTCTGACCCCAAGACTCCTTCAGTCGCCTTTCTTTTACCCATCGCTGCAGGAAGATGCTAATCGGTTCAGAGGGGCCTAGAGAAAGTAAACAAGGAACAAAAATGAAAGAAAAAAAAGGTGATTCAACAGTGTCCCAAAAACCAAACTCAAGGGGGGTGGCCCAGCCTAGCCTTGGACACCCATGGACGGGAGCAGATGGGACCGCTCTTGGCCCCGTCTTCGCTGGGCATGCACCCGGGTGCGACCCATGCTGTGAGTGAGCATGCTGGATTTTATGTGCCTCCTGGTGCTTGGGCAAACATCAGTGGCATGTCCCTGGCTGTGAGGAATGCTGGGGAAGGGAGTTCGTAGACCCCTGCCTCGTTCAAGGTGTCCCGTGCTGCGGGTGAGTGTCCTGGATTTTATACGCCTCCTGGAGCTTGGGCACTTGTCTGGCCGAGAGGAATGCTGAGGAAGTGAGGTCACAGCTCCCGGTCCCGTTCAAGGTGTCCCTCGCTGTGGGTGAGCGTGCTGTATTTTATGGAGCTCCTGACACTTCGGCAAATGTCGGTGGCACGTCCCTGGCCGTGAGGAATGCTGGGGAAGCAAGTTCACAGCCCCTGGTCCCGTTCAAGGTGTCCCACACTGCAGGTGAGCGTGCTGGATTTTATGCGCCTCCTGGTACTTGGGCATACATCAGTGACACATCCCTGGCTGTGAGGAATTCTGGGGAAGGTAGTTCACATCCCCCACTGTCCCATTCAAGATGTCTCACACATTTTGATGATCAGTAGTATTTTTTGTTTGTTGACAGCCCACTACATTATTACTTAAGGCTAGTGGTCTAGTCTTCAACCGCTCATTGACCATTCATGAGAGACGCTCGATCTTTAAACCCTTCCCAGCGCATCACGGGATCATTTCCGGCTCACGACCGCCGAATAGGTTTCCCAGCATGGACCTGACTAAGAGAAAGTAAGTGGGGCCTTCTACGTTTTTTTTACTTCACTACTATAGTTTTGGGAGCTACCCAAAGGATGAGATAGGATTCTATGATAATCCCTGCTTTCATACTTTCTAGGCCCCGGGTGGAGCTGTTGGCAACAATTATAAAAGTGAATTTTGTGCATACCCTCGCTGCACATTGCCATATCTTTATGATGCACAACACGTACGTAGACTTGACATTCCTACATTACAATACTTTGGGGAGTTGTCTTTTTACGAGCAACATATGCAGAGGGATGTTTGACATTTGTTACGATACATGTAGACAGCTGTGTTGTAGACTGGTGGGCTTGATCGTTTCCATAACTGTATTTTGAACTGCATCCTACCTATGTTCCTTGTGGGAATTGAATGAGCTCAGTGATTTGCCACACACTTATTTTATTGCAAGCTAAGGGTCAGTACAATTGTGGGAACCCCACAACTGGGTCACTTGGTGGAAGCAGCCATTTCCATGTACACACACTCCATAATGTGGTATGTCGTGTTTACATTTGATGGGATCAATCAATCAATCAGGAATTTGTAAAGCGCACTAGTCACCCGTGAGGGTCTCAAGGCGCTGAGAAGGGTGGGGGGAGAAGACGGGGGACTGGTGTGCTACTGCTCAAACAGCCAGGTCTTGAGAAGTTTCCTGAAGGTAAGGAGGTCTTTGATCTGGCGCAGGTGGGTGGGAAGAGTGTTCCACGTTTTGGCAGCGAGGTGCCAGAAGGATCTACCGCCGGTTGTAGTTCTGCGGATGCATGAGACGGTTGGGAGGGCAGGTCGGTGGAGCGGAGATGTCGGGTCGGGGTGTAGAAGGAGAGCCGTCTGTTGAGGTATTCTGGTCCGGTGTTGTGCAGTGTTTTGTGAGCATGGGTGAGGAGTTTGAAGGTGATTCTCTTGTTGACTGGCAGTCAGTACAGGTTTCTCAGGTGGTCTGTGATGTGGCAGTGGCGGGGGATGTCCAGGATGAGGCGTGCAGAGGCGTTCTGGATGCGTTGCAGCTTCTTCTGGAGTTTGGCTGTGGTTCCTGCCTAAAGGGCATTGCCGTAGTCCAGTTTGCTGCTTACTAGAGCTTGGGTGACTGTTCTTCTAGTTTCGGTGGGTATCCATTTGTAGATCTTTCGGAGCATGTGGAGGGTGTTGAAGCAGGAGAAAGAGATGGCGTTGACTTGCTGGGTCATGGATAATGAGGAGTCCAAGATGAATCCTAGGTTGCGTGCGTGGTCAGTGGGAGTCGGAGCGGCTCTGAGAGTGGCAGGCCACAAGGAGTCACCTCATGCGGAGGGGGTGGAGCCAAAGATGAGGACTTCTGTCTTGTCGGAATTAAGTTTGAGGTAGCTGCTCTTCATCCATTCGGCGATGGTCTTCATTCCTTCGTGGAGGTTGGTCTTGGCGGAGTTCTTGGTGAGAGAGAGGATCAGCTGGGTGTCGTCGGCATATGAGATGATGTTGAGGTTGTGGGATCGGACGATATTTGCGAGCTGGGCCATGTAGACGTTGAAGAGGGTCAGGGTGAGGGATGAACCCTGGGGTACGCCGCAGATGATTTTGGTGGCCACTGAGCGGAAAGGTGGGAGGCGGACTCTCTGGGTTCTGCCAGTGAGAAAGGAGGTGACCCAGTCCAGGTCTCTGTCGCGGATTCCTGAATGTGTGGCAGACGGTGTCGAATGCGGCCGAGAGGTCCAGGAGGATGAGGGCTGTGGTTTCGCCATTGTCCAGTATGGTTCTGATGTCGTCAAGGGTGGCTTCGGTACTGCGGTTGCTCCAGAATCCGCATTGGGAAGGATCCAGGGTGCAGTTCTCCTCGAGGAAGTGGGTAGTTGTCTGTTGACAGCCTTTTCCATGACTTTTTGCAGGAAGGGAAGCAGGGAGATAGGCTGGAAGTTCTTAAGGTCCTTTGGGTCCGCCTTGTTTTTTTTGCAGAGGGCGTCGATCTCGGCGTGTTTCCAGCTCTCTCCGGGAAGGTGGCGGACTCGAAGGAGCTGTTGATGATCTTCCATAGTTGGGGTGCGATGACGGAGCTTGCTTTGTTGAGGATCAGTTGTATCCATAGTCACTTTTTGAGCTTTTACCACACTGTGTCCTTTGTGGGAATTGAATGAGTTAAGTGATCTGCTTATTTCCTCATACCTCACAAGTCATTATAACAGTGAGACCCCCACTACTTAGTCTATTGGCGGGAGCTGTCATTTAATATAGACCCATTCCAACTGGAACATTGCTGGGGCACATGAGGACTTCTACGTTAGTATCATTTATGGGGTATTTTAGACAAACGATACTGCGAGGGACCTTGAGCCCAGATACCCAATTCTACTATGCTGGTGGAAGCTGTCACACACTTGTACCGCAGCTTGATGCGGGACCATATTTTCTACATCCTGAAACCCCAAATCAATTCAAAAGTATGGTTTATTAATTTGTACATAACTTACTCCATCTTATTTACTTTTACATGCCAAGGACTTAGGTCGGGCCCACTTTGTCCTGGGTGAGGTCCTATCATTGTGGACTACTATACTATGTAGCAACTGCTCCTTTTTTGTCCTAAATTAAAGTGTACTTTTGGATCCTTTAGATATAGTAGATAATGGTAGTGAATGGCTACATATTTTTCCACCATAACATTATGTACCTTACTTTCTAAGTTGTATGTATTATAGTTTTGCAGCAGTCCAATGCTCTGCGTTTCCTGAATGGACCATTTCCTCAGTCTAGGAGGGTAAGGCAGCAATGTCCTTTTTAGTGATAACAAAAGTCTTGATGGGAGTTTCTGCATGAGGTTGTTGGCAGGAACATCACATTGTCACTAGTTGTGCGTATGCGACCACTGTATGCCCACACCTCGACAATAAGCACTTGGACTATTGTATTTCTGAACTTTAGGTTTCTTTTCTTTTTCAGTATTAAGGCTTATATGTAAGTCTTTTTTCCACATTTTTTCTACGTTATAGAAACACTTAGGGTCTCCATAGGGAGGACTAGGTTGTTGCTTTTGGTCCTATTGAAACTCCACTTGATCTTTAATGACGTTTTTAGGTGTGAAACATGTTGACCTACACAGAGGGATAGAAGCAACTCTTCTTTCCCCTCACCTTCTTGTAATGAGTGTGAGAGCATTATCTCTGGTGGCACTCCTACCTCAGTTTTTAACCTTGACACAGACCCTTCAGATAGATAAACACATAGATTTGTGGGTCCTATAGTAAATTTTAAAATTCACTTTCCAGTCCCTCACTTTTCCTTACCCATTGGGCTAGTAAATCCCTGCACTCAATCAAACGGCAAAAGATCTCCGCCAAAGATCCCCCTTGGGGGGACTATCGGAAATTGCAGCAAAGGTCCAACTAGGAGCAGGCCCAAGGATGAAGCATGTACAAGAGACGCAGATTGTGGCTGTGTATGATTGGTGCGCACTTCCGAAATATATGCTATAAGTTGGATCTAAGGTATATGATCATCAAATTCCAAATAATATTCGAGAGAGTGCACAAGCGGTTCTACACCCAGCCACAGGGTGTGATATCTGTGAGCCCAAAACAGTCCACTGTTGATTAGATAATAGAAGAAAAACCACGGCACATCGCAGGTTCAAAATTGTATTTTTTTAATCCTCCATGATAAGTTCTGATGAGCGATCAACCAAACGTGTCCACAGCAAGTAGGTAGCTGAGAAGGATGTCATCAAGCCAAGACAGTTCTTGTGTTCACAAACATCAACAGCCGACACGTGTTTCGTCAATAATGACTTTCTCAAGGCTCTAATGCATAAATTGAGTAAATGATGTTTTGGAGTTAAGCGAAACAACGTCAAATTAGACGTTGATCACTATCCTTATTTGTTATACATATGCAGAGCTCCAAATGACTCTAAGTGTATGATAAAGTGTTGACCGAGAAACTTCCATGGACCATGATAAGTCCTGGGGCTAGTAACAGACAGGTCCTATCGAAGCAGCATCTGAGTAGGATGAAGCATGACAACCGATTCAGTGTTTGAGGACCCTTGCTTCTATTTATACAAGTGCCTAGATTGACCTGAGTCCTACCTAGGGGTCCTAGTTGGAACTACCCACCCTCCAAACTGTGTTCCTATATGTAACACTTATATACCAGGGAACTGTACACTGTACTCTTGTTTTGATTCACTCCTGTTGTATCTACACCAAACCTCCCCTCACCCCATCTGAGGGAACCTTGGGCTGCTTGACCACATTACTACTGAGAGTCAAGCACAGAAGGGGTACTTGGCTCAGTTGCTCACAGTCCTTAGTAAGTCGCCTCCTTGGACATTAGGAGCAAAAGGCCTTTACTTCGATGGTTGGGACCAGTTATATACACATCAGTCTTGACCCTGGTCCCATATAGCAGGTCCCAAACTGGGATGCGTGGTGGGCAAAATAACAATGAATAACAATGGATTAAACCCAGATCTTTGGACTGGGTGTGAATGTTTGCAATGTTCAGCATTCCGTCCATCATCTGTTCTTTTTGATTTTGGACCCAATAACCCTTGCTTTCCCTGTGGGTCTCTCAAATGGGTTCTGAAAGGAGCCATAAGGTGTGCACTGGAATTAAAGGTCAGGACTGGCTGTTGCTCCTGTCACTGTCTGGTGCTGAAAAAGGATGGAAAACTTTGCCCTATTTTAGATCTTCACCCTCTGAACTTTTTCCTCAAGGTGACGAGATCATGACATTAAATTTGCAGGATGCCTTTATCTCCCTGCAGTCCTACAAGCACCACCTGTGGTTTCAGGTAAGCCACAAGCACTTTCAATTTTCAGTGCATGCCTTTGGCCCTACAGTGCACCTGCCCATCAGGTGTTCAAGAAAGTGATGGTGGTAGTTGCTACCCATTCAAAGAGACTGGGAATACCAGTCTTCTCATACCTCAAAGCCTGGTTGCTGAAGGTGGGCTCGACTCTAACTGTCATTAACCACCTACATGCGAGAGACAACCTTTTGACATGCCAAACTCACACCTGACTCCTTCACAGAGGCTTCATTTCATCTGAGCCATTCTGGACATAGTGCTGTTTCGAGCATTCCCTTCGCTTCAATGAGTCCAGTACATTTGGACTATGATCCTGACATTTTAACCTTTGACCTGGGTCTTAGTGAGAACGAATCAAAGGCTTCTTGGCCTCCTGCATCCTGTTAGTGGACCATGCCAGGTGGCACATGTGGGCATTGCAGTGGGATCTAAAGTCTTATTGGGGTCAGCATCAATGAATCCAGGTGTTGGAGGATCCTGTCAAAACCCTACAGTGGTGGCACTGGACCAAAACTAGATTGTGGAACACCTCTCTCTCTAGCACACCCAGAGATAACGGTTGTGACCGATGAATCTTTGCGGGGTTGGGAAGGTCATCTGGGAGTGGTGGAGATCATAGGACTCTGGTCTCCGGTGAAAACCCTCCTCCACATCAACCTGTTGGAGTTTGGGCAACTTACTCAGCACTAAAAGCATTTTTCCCATCCATCAAGTTGGAACGAGTGTAGGTTCTCACAGGCAGCACCAATGGCATGAGGTAACAAGCAGATTGAAGTGTAATCTTGAGTCCTGGGCCAAGAGCCTCTGCGCCTCTGGATCAGGCTGAGTCATCAGGGCATTTCCCTCATTGTACAGGTCAGGCTAACTCAGCCAGTGTTGCCTAGTGGACCACACATGTCAGCTAAACTAAGAGGTAGTAAAAGGTGTTTCAGGACAATGGGGAGATCCTGGCTCATCTTTTGCCACTGCTAAGAATATGCAGAGTCCAATTGTTTGCTCGTTCGAGTTCCCAAGAAAGTTCTCACTCTAAGATGCGTTTTGGCATGATTGGAGCTTGTGGCTCCTGTTTGCATTCACATCTTTACCTCTCATGCTCAAAGTTCTGAAGAAGATAAGGAACTAGGCCCAAAACATCCTATTGCCTGGAATTGGGCCAGCAGAGTATGGTTTTCAGAATTTAAAACCAGGAGCATCTGTCCTTTAATTCGGATGCCTCTTTGGGATGATCTCTTGTTGCAGGAGCAGGACAGGGTCCTGCACCCGAACCTGTACAGCTTACACCTCCATGCTTGAAGACTGAGCTGCGATAGCTGATTGCTTTTGACCTCCCTCACAAGGTAGTAAGGGCCGTATTTATACTTTTTGACGCTAAACTGCGCTAACGCAGTTTAGCGTCAAAAAGTTTAGCGCCGGCTAACGCCATTCTGAAGCGCCATGCGGGCGCCGTATTTATTGAATGGCGTTAGCCGGCGCTAGCAGACCGGCGCTGCCTGGTGTGCGTGGAAAAAAACCACGTACACCAGGCAGCGCCGGCGTTGGGGAAAATGGCGTTAGGGCGTCTTAAAAATGGTGCAAGTCAGGTTGACGCTAAAAAATCGCCTCCACCCGATTTGCGCCATTTTTAACGATGCCCAGACGCCATTTACATGACTCCTGTCTTAGTAAAGACAGGAGTCATGCCCCCTTGCCCAATGGCCATGCCCAGGGGACTTATGTCCCCTGGGCATGGTCATTGGGCATTGTGGCATGTAGGGGGGCACAAATCAGGCCCCCCTATGCCAAAAAAAATATATAAAAAAAAAACAAATTTATACTTACCTGAACTTACCTGAATGTCCCTGGGGTGGGTCTCTCCATCCTTGGGTGTCCTCCTGGGGTGGGCAAGGGTGGCAGGGGGGGTCCCTGGGGGCATGGGAGGGCAGTTGTGGGCTCATTTTGAGCCCACAGGTCCCTTAACGCCTGCCCTGACCCAGGCGTTAAAAAGAGGCGCAAATGCAGGGTTTTTTGAACCGACCACTCCCGGGCGTGATTTTTGCCTGGGAGTATAAATACGACGCATTTGCGTCGCAGTCATTTTTTGGGACGGGAACGCCTACCTTGCATCTCATTAACGCAAGGAAGGCGTTCACGCAAAAAAATGACGCTCTTTACTCATACTTTGGCGCTAGACGCGTCTAACGCCAAAGTATAAATATGGCGTTAGTTTTGCGCCGAATTTGCGTCGAAAAAAACGACGCAAATTTGGCGCAAACGGAGTATAAATATGCCCCTAAATGTCATTTTGGCAGCCAGGCCTCCCCCCACCAACACCATCAATGCAGGACGCTAGGAAAAATTCCCTGTTTGTTGTTCTTGTCAACATATCTAACCCTTACAAGCCAAGTTGCCTATTTCTAGCTCAGCAAGGCCTTGCTGAGGTAGAAGTTATAGGTTATTTGCCTGGCTTATCAGCCTTTCTACGAATACCTGATCATCAGTTCCCATGAATCATTGCGACGGTACGTTATGTCACCACAATGTACGCTCTCGCAGCACATGGAAATGCCTTATAATCACTAGGGCTGTTTGGTTATTGTATCGACAATACGGCGGCATGGGGGAAAGTTATGTAATATCCACCACATCTACCTTGTGCACATTTTACACTTTAATAAGTGGGGTCAAGCAGATTTCATAAGGGATACCCCTGTAAATCTTACCTAGGCATTTATGGGCTCTTCATGCTCTAGACAGAGCCATTACTGATTGTATTTGTGTTGTATGTATATATGTGTGCCACGTGGCTGTCCTTGGACACTAACTTGTGTACTACAATCTCCATATGAATGGATATGTCTAGTGTTGGACTTGGGCCTTTTTGCAGGGTCCTTCCCCATCTTTTTGCCTCCTGCCTCCTGTCTGCTATTTTTTCTGACCGTTTTTTGTTGGCTTTAGGACTCTCAGCACTTTACCACTGCTAAACAGTGCTAAAGTGCATATGCTCTCTCTGTTAGTGTATGTTAATTGTCTTAACCATGATTGGACTATTTTATTTACTAGTAAGTCCCTAGTAAAGTGCACTGGAGGTACCTAGGGCCTGTAAATCAAATGTTACTATGGGTCTGCAGGACTAGTTGAACCACCCACATTAGTAGCCATGTAAACATGGCTCAGTCCTGCTACTGCAGTGTCTGTGTGTGCAGTTTTGAACTGCCAATTCGACTTGGCAAGTTTGCCCACTTGCCAAGTCTAAACCTTCCCTTTTTATACATGTAAGGCACCCTTAAGGTAGGCCCAAGGTAGCCCCATGGGCGGGGTGCAGTATATGTTAAAGGTGGGACATCTACTTATGTGTTTTACATGTCCTGACAGTGAAATACTGCCAAATTTGTTTTTCACTGTTGCAAGGACAATCTCTCTCATAGGTTAACATGGGGGCTGCCTTCAAACGTGATTAAAGCGCAGATTCCCTTTCGGAGCAGATAGAAATATGGAGTTTAGGGTCTCTGAACTCACAATTTAAAAATACATCTTTTAGTGAAGTTGCTTTTCAGATTGTGTGTTTGAAAATGCCACTTTTAGAAAGTAGTCATTTTTTTGCTTAAACCATTCTGTGACTCTGCCTGTTTGTGGATTCCCTGACTAGGTCAGTTTGACAGTTGGGCTGTTTGCACCTCTCCTCTAGACAGTGACACAAAGGGAGCTGGGGTGTAGCCTGCATATCCTGATTGGCCATCTGGAGCGGAGGGGAGGGGAGGAGTGGTCTCTTACACCTGAAAGAGCTGTCCCTACCCTCAAACAATGAAGTCTCCAGCCCCCTGGTGTGTGTCTGGGGCCTGGCCTGGGCAAGGCAGGATCTTGAAAACAACATAGACTTCTCAGTAGGCCTACTTCAAAGGCAGAAAGGGGTATAAGAAGAGCACCCACAACCCCCGGAAAGTCAGATTTCTTTTGGAATCAAGAGGAACCTCTGCCCGGGAGAAAAGCTGGAGAAGCTGGAGGAGGAGTACTGCCCCTTTGCCTTTGACTGTGCTTTACTGGGTTGGCCTGCAGTAGCTGCTTCTGCCTGAGAGAGGACAAGGACTGGCTTTTGTGTGACTTCCCACTGGTGAAGAATCTCCAAGGGCTTGAACTGAGCTTCCCTCCTCTTGTTGAAGTCTCAGGGACAACAAAGACTTTTCTCTGCCAGCACTTGGGCTTTCTGCTGAGAGTCCTGACTGCCAAGTAGTGCCCTAACCTGTCTCTGAGCCCTTGAAAGGCACAGCTGGTAGAAAAGGACAGAAATCCATGCAAAAACACCAAGTGGGGAAACTTTAGACGGACCACCCACCTTGCGGCTGCTAAATGACGCACGGCTGGCCTTGCAGCTAAAATCGACTCTCCACCTGCAGTGCGACTGGGAGCAATGTGCAACATCTGAGCGGCTGCTGTTAGTGACGCAAGCCGCTACGCAGGATGATTTTTTGACACATTTCAATGCAACATCACTGGGCACAGAAAATCAACGCAAAGCCTGCCCGGACTTGAGGTGCCTGTTCGGGATCGACGCAATGCTCTCTTGCAGGAGAGAAGAAACGACGCACGCCGACGGGTTTGGTGGAGGAACAATGCACGGTCTCACTTGCGATTAAGAAATCAACGCATCGCTGGCCTTTTTAGATGCACACTCACTCGTGCGGCTTTATTTTGATGCTACCCAGGTACTTTTGTACAATAACAGCTTTCTCACTGTTTTGTAAGGAATAAGACTCTTAGGCCCTTATTTATACTTTTTTAGCGCTGCATTTGCATCATTTTCTGATGCAAATTAACAAAATACAATTGTATAATGTACGTTTGCGCAGCTTTTGCGGCAAATGCGGAGCAAAAAAGTATAAATATGGGCCCTATTCTTTTTTAAATTCATATCTTGACTTGTGCATGTTGGAATTTCGTCATTTTGGTCTTGTTTTGTTTAGATGAATATTACCTATTTTTCTAAACCTGTGTTGTATCATTTTGTAGTGGATTCACTGGGTTACTGTGTGTGTTGGTACAAATACTTGACACATTGCTTCTGAAGTTAAGCCTGCCTGTTCGTGCCAAGCTACCAGGGGGTGAGCAGGGGTTAACTGAGGGTGATTCTCCTTTATCCTGACTAGAATGAGGGTCCTTGCTTGGACAGGGGTAACCTGACTGCCAACCAAAAACCCCATTTCTAACATCTAGTATAAGTTTGCAATGTTTAGTTTTTACACTGGCGTTTTATTATTTCATTATCTTTTTTTTCAGAGGTGTTCACTTTGTGACACGTAGAATATCTCAATCAAACGTACCCTGTACCCATAATTTATATTCTTTCAGTCAAACCCAGATTGGTAATGATCTTTTTGTTTATAACTTCTGGAGTCCAGGGGTTCTACAATTGTCCTCCTGTTTGCCTTTTATATTATATTACAATCTGCCTGGCTGTTGACTTGATAGCATATTTATCAGTTCCTACCATACATGTAATCTGTGACTACAGGGGAGACCCCCCTACTCTGAACCATGTAGCTCAGATGCACCCTTGAAATAAGTTAAGGTTTAATTTTCTCATGAAGTGCTTCACGCTTTGAGCCTTGATGATGATGTGTACATTTGTATGTGGCTCACGTGCATGGAATGGACACCGGTCGGTGCCAGACAGTTGTGCTATGTGGTGGGTGATTTGACTTCAATAAACTTTTCATGATTACCTTCTTAAAAGTCTGCTGCCACCTTCTTTACATATTGGTGATGAACTGAAGTCACCCACCGGTACCCACGCAACCCTTGGAGCCTCTTTCAAGCTGTTTCCTCGCGTCAGTGGATTTAGACTTCTCAGAGTCCTGGAGTTATACTCTCATTGCCCTGCCCTCATGGTTATGGGGCACATTTTGAGGCATGCCGCCTTTTGGTAACTCTGTGTCCTTGGTGTGATCTGGTGATTGCATTTGTGCTGCCATCAACCCCTGGGCTTGCAACCCATTAGGACACCCTTCATCGTGCAGCACACGCTGACATCACACATCATCACGGAAGATGTAGTGGCCATTGTGTACACTTGTTACATCTAGGAACATTCTAGACAGCTGTGAAATTACACATACTCACTTTTTTTTCATCAACACGTCATGCGTCGCGGCCATTTTGGTCGTAATACATTTCCTTGTTAACGTGTTCAGCTCTCATTTTGGAAGCTAATTTATGCTTTTACCAGGTAAGGTGAAGTTTTTTTTAAATAAATTATGGCCAAATTGTAAGTACTTTTCAAGAATATTGGTGTGTTATTTGAACATAATGTTGGTTTTCAAGGTACTGTCTCGAAGCCTGCAATTTCCTTTTATTTAAACAGCTTCCCTCGACTTCACATAATCTATTACCTCATTTTGCGCTCAAGATTATTAAAGCACTTGGTTTGCTTGTATATTATTTAATAATTGTGTACTCATAATAGCATTTTTCATACTGACAAATATATAACCGTCCAACTATGGCAAATGCACAAAAAGTTACTTAACCTCTACCATGTCTTGCCACACCCGGTTAACCTACTATCGAATGGTCACAATTGTTCAGATTATTCAAAAATCATTTGGTAGCAATTGATGCTGTAGAATATTTACCAGCATGCAATTTTGCGTTATTGTTTGGAAGTTTAGGTCATGCAGCCCCACAAATATTCAACAGCTTACCACCCATCACACCACCTCATGGAGATTCACAGTGGAAAATGTATTTAGAAGACATATCTAGGTTGAGGAAACAATTTTCAGATGAACCAAGGATAATCTTGGAACAACACAAATTTTACAAGCCCAAACAACTGTCTGATGAGAATGTTGAGGAGTATATTTCAGCCTTGAGAGTACTGGCAATGACATGTGAGTTTGGCCAAAATCCAGATTAGTATATTCAATATCAATTTGTTCTTGATCAATTCAAGAAAGGATACTAAGGGGCATATTTATACTCCGTTTGCGCCGAATTTGCGTCGTTTTTTTCGACGCAAATTCGACGCAAAACTAACTCCATATTTATACTTTGGCGTTAGACGTGTCTAGCGCCAAAGTTCATGGAGTTAGCGTCATTTTTTTGCGTGAACACCTTCCTTGCGTTAATGATATGCAAGGTAGGCGTTCCCGTCTTAAAAAATGACTCCGATGCATATGCGTCGTATTTATACTCCCGGGCGTGGGCGGGTCTAAAAAACCCGCATTAGCGCCGGATTTTAGCGCCTGGGTCAGGGCAGGCGTTAAGGGACTTGTGGGCTCAGAATGAGCCCAGAGGTGCCCTCCCCTGCCCCCAGGGACACCCCCTGCCACCCTTGCCCACCCCAGGAGGACACCCAAGGCTGGAGGGACCCATCCCAGGGACATTAAGGTAAGTCCAGGTAAGTATTTTTTTTTATTTTTTTTTGTGGCATGGGGGGCCTGATTTGTGCCCCCCTACATGCCACTATGCCCAATGACCATGCCCAGGGGACAGAAGTCCCCTGGGCATGGCCATTGGGCAAGGGGGCATGAATCCTGTCTTTGCTAAGACAGGAGTCATTTCAATGGGGGATGGGCGTCGTAAAAAAATGGCGCAAATCGGGTTGTGGCGATTTTTTTTGCCTCAGCCTGACTTGCACCATTTGTGGACGCCCATACGCCATTTTCCCCCTACGCCGGCGCTGCCTGGTGTATGTCGTTTTTTTTAACGCACACCAGACAGCGCCGGCGGCTAACGCCGGCTAACGTCATTGAATAAATACGGTGCCCGCATGGTGCTTCAGAATGGCGTTAGCCGGCGCTAATCTTTTGGGCGCAAAACTGCGTTAGCGCAGTTTTGCGTCAAAAAGTATAAATATGGCCCTAAGTTGCAGGAATCATTCACTTACCAAAGTAATCGACTTAGCATCAGGTATTGAAAGATCGTCTATCACGTCTAAAGTGATGCATGAAGAATTAGCCACTAATGTTAATGTTGTCTCAACAACCACTACAGAGTAGGATGAAGCAGTGTGAGTCGTGAATACTAAAAACAAATTTGTCAAACCGACAATTAAAAAGACAATAACATTCTGTTATAGGTTGGGTCCAAATCTCACATTAGTAATTTTCCTAACTGTCCAGCAGCATCCTATGTAAAAAGTCAGGCCAATTTTCAACATGTTTGGAGGAGGAACAAGAAGAACATAAAAGTTGGTAGTGTTGGCCTGGAAGTTAACACTTGTTTTGAATCACTCAGTAATGGGGTCCTAAGAGTTGAATGCAAGCACAAACTTAAACTGGTTAACAGGCCACTATGCACAATTAATATTAACAATGTTTCTTTGCATGTAATGGCAGATTCTGGGTTATCAATAACTGTTTTAAGGGATTCCACATTTTATGAGTTTTGGGACAAAATGAACCCTAAATCATTCGGGGAGAAGGATGTAGAAATGAATGGATATTTCTGGTCAAAAGTGCAATGTTTAGGTAGAAAAATATTTACAAAGGTCTAAGTAGCTGCGAAAGAGAAGATAATAATTAGGTTGCAAGATTTAGCACATACGAGCCTGTATCTTGTACCAGGGGATGAAAATCCAGTCAGGTTGAAAAATGAACAGGACTCAGTTTAAGAAGTATTGAACACATTTCAAGCAGTATTCAGTGACCAAGTTGGGTTAGTGAGAGGGGTGGAAAATCGCATTAGATTTGTACCGGACACACAGCCCATTGCACACAAAGTAAGACTGGTACGTACATGTCTTAGGGAGGAGTTAAAGAATACGTTACAAGGTTTATGTGATCATAAGATTATTCATCCAACAGATTCATCACAATGGGTGCCACCTATAGAGGTTGCGCATAACAAATCAGGGGAAATCAGGCTGTGTGTCGACTTACTTTCCTTACGCAAAAACATTGCTGAGGACTGCCATCCCCTACCCAAAATTAAGGATTTGTTGGCAAATCTTGGAAGGGAAAAGTGGTTTTCCCTGATTGATTTATGGTCTGCATACCACCACGTAGCACTTACTGAAGATTCACAAGAATTAACAACATTTGTAACGCCCTTTGATGCCTACAAATTCTTGAAGTGGCCTTTTGGCCTAACCTCTGCGACCAGTGTGTTCCAAAAGATGATGGACATATTGTTTGTAGGGATCAAAGGGGTACAAGCATACCAAGATGATATCTTAATCTTTGCAGAAACACCAGAGGAGCACAACAAAGTTTTGATGATGGTGTTATCAATCCTTGAAGAAAGAGGTATGACTATTAGAAATGAAAAATGTAAATTTGTCACAAACAAAGTAGAATATTTGGCTCACTCTGTTTCTTCTGTAGGAATCAAACCTAAGTTTTCACTAATCAAGGCTGTCATTAAAGCTAAAGCATCTACGGATGAAGACACTCTGTCATTTTTAGGACTAGCGGAATATCACTTGCATTTTGTAGACATTGATGCTCAAACAGTCAAACCACTAAGAGCTTGTTGGGGAAAGGACAGGTGTTTGTATGGACGGATGAGGCAGAGAAAGCTTTCAGCAATGTGAAACATTTAATTGTTACAGCTCCAGTATTATATGCCTTCAGGGAGGACTGTACTTCTTCAATTACAGTAGATGCCAGTATTTATAGTTTAGGTCCCATTCATAGTCAGAGATTGAATAGGAGAGAGCAGACTATAACATTTGTATCTAGAGCTCTTAAACAAGCCAATATTGCAGAATAGAGCAGAAAGCACTTGCTTGTGTATGGGCTGTGAAGAAGTTTAAAAGGTATGTTTGGGGTAGTACATTTGTGATTAACACTGATCACAAGCCAATAGTATACATTTTTAGCAGAACACAAAATAACAACGTATCAGCTAGACTGGTGGGAAAAATTTCAGGGCAGACTTTGTCCGGGATACAGGTAGATAATGAAGATGATGAAAAAGTTGGCATGGAAGACATTGAGTGTGTGGCATGGGTGGATGCCATAGCAGAATGTGGTTCGGTCCTAACTGAAGAAGAATGGAAGGAGCTCAAAAAAGGGATGTAACTTTGAGTAAAGTGGTAAAATATGCCACTCGTGTATTGCTAGGGGTTTGAATGGGGTTTTCAGGACAGTCATACAAATTTCAGAAGAGTAATTAGTGGAAAATGGCATTGTACTCAGGGGAGAGCAATTTGTCCCACATTTGTCATTGCACAGTGCTATTGTAGATAAAGCTTATCAAGGCCAGCTGGGATCCACAAAGACCTGTATGAAAAACAAACAACATTATTGGTGTCCTGCTACTGATAAGCAGGTTAAAGGCATGATTGATGGATGTTCCATGTGTTTAGTTTCAGATAAACATTGGAAAAGTAAGCAAGCATCTTTACACCCCCTACATTTCCTGGAAGAACCTGGGAAAAGATAGGGTTAGATGTCTCTTGTCTATATTCCATTTTTTTAGATGACATGAAGTATTTATTTCTGGTTGTTAACTAGAACTCAAAATAGAAGCATTATATGTTTGTAAAAAACCCTGACACTAAGACAACCATTGATTTTCTAATCAAGGTGTTTTTAATAGAGGGAGCTCCCAAGTTCATTCTAACAGATAATGGTATGCAATTTGTATCAGAACGCATGAAGAAATTCATGCTTAAACAAGATGTAAAACACTTGACAGGTGCGCTCTACTCTCCAAGTTCGAATGGATTAGTGGAGAGAGGTAATAGAATCATAAAGGAAGGCATACAAACAGTTGTAGCATCTAGGGTAGATGTCAAGGAATTCATTGGACAGAAGGTGTGGAATTACAACACATCATCACATTGTACAACTGGGTCACACCATTTTCATTAATAACAGACAGGAAGGTGCACACCACTCTGTGTCCATCTTGGTTACAGGGAAACAGGAGTGTTAGTAAAACTAGAAGTTCGGGGTTGCTGGAGTTGCATCCAACGTAGGCAATTATGATATATGATTTTGACAACAGAGTCAAAATGAGTGGGTCTGAAATTGTAAGTGGTGACTGGGTTTTGATTAGGAAACTGTACAAAATTAAAAAGGGGGAATCTAAATGTTCATTGTCTGTGAAAGTTTGCAAAGTTAGTAAAGGTGCAGCTTTAAATGTGAACAAAGGGTGGTGGAACAAGAGACAACTGGTGAACATAGCACCTGAACAAGCTGACATAATAAGAAAAAAGAATGATGTGTCAAATAGTAATCAGAATTAGGATCACTGGTTACAAATAGATCCCAATCCTGATAATGATAGTGATGTAGTAAGTCAACCACTATGCAATAGATTGCAATCAAATGACAGGGATTTGATAAGCAATGTGGTGACTATGGGACCACGCATAATTACGGGGTCACGCATGAGAAAAGTTTCCAGAAGATTTGATTACTTTGTAAAGTACTAATTGGTTAGTGTTAGTGGTCAGTGTTTTTTAAACAAAAATCTTCTGTAGCACGTGGTTCTTGTTGCTGTTGTGTGTTATGAGGAAAAAGGTGTTGTTGTAAGTTAAGGTTTAAGTTTGTCATCGAGTGCCTTGCACTTCGAGCCTCGATGATGATGTTTACATTTGTATGTGGCTCACTCGCATGGAACAGACACCAGTCAGTGCCAGACAGTTGCTGTCTGTTACCGAGCGGCTTGTATGCGTTACACAGTGGGTGATTTGACATCAATAAACTTTTCATGATTACCTTCTTTGAAGTCTGCTACTTCTATCTTTACAACCTCACAGTAGGGTAAGTGGCTTTGGATGACAATTGCTAACCGTACTTTAACTTGCATGTAATATATTGCTTTTATCTTACAGTTACTGTTGATATACATGGATTACTCACTTGTTATAGAGGTTTGCAGTGCTTACGAATAGAGTCAATATGCTGAGTGTTTTATAGTGGTGCAGGGAAATACACTCCTGATAACAGATCACTCCATTTAACATTTTTTAGAAAAATAAATTGTGTTATTTTTTTTTCAACAAACTTTAAAAATGGTTTATGTTCCTTTCCACATGGTTGATTGCTGACTAATAACAAACAGGTATGAGAGCCTTATGCCTAATGCCCTTGCATGCCTAACACTCACATTTGAGGTAGGGAGTTATGTGGGCCTGAAGAAGAACATTGAACACCTTGATTGCATTAAAATCAGTTGAAACATGTCAGCAACTCTTTAAGGTTAGGTAAAACATTAATTTCACTCACTAACCATACTTTTTAAAGTTATATCAAGCATACTGCTAAAAAAAAGAAGAGTTCCTTTTGGTATGCACTTAGTTATTTTTAATTGATTACCTGGACCTTCGTTATTGCCCTGAAAAAAATATTGAAGAACTACCAGATTTGGTTGAGTGCACTGGTGTAGACCACCTTACTCCAGTGTAGTGGGTTACTGAGGATGAAGCATGCCATGGGAAGTTGTGTGTGAGGCGACCTCTCAAACATCTCCTTTTTTGAGCTGATAGGTAAGGAGTCCTCTTGCAGATAGGGAAGTAGTTTCACCCTTAAGGTATCAAAAATACCTAAGCAGCTTGTGTGTATACAACCAGATTGAGGTCCCACTGAGGCATCATAAAGGGTCTTGGTTGAAATATGAGTCAGCTCTTTAAAAAATACATCAGCACAGAGGATTCAAACAAAGATTGCTGATCAGAAACACTCCAGTACCTTGCGTGTGTACAGGTTAAGGACAGGAGGATGTGCCTGGCCTGTGTTTTTTCCTCTGATTCTCACTTGGTGAATATACCTCAATCTGGTTCTCACATTACTGATGTGCACTCCATTTGAGCCAACACACAGTTGCCCTCTGAGGATACTCATGCTGAAGAAAGTATTCCTCAAACCGATCGCATCAGCTCGTCACATGAGTGAGGTTCAAGCACTTCCTGCCCAGCAACCGTACACCACCTTTTTCCAAACAAGCTAGTGTGAAGGACTAAGGGAGAGTTCCTTCTGGAAGTTATAACACCTTTCCACTTTGGGTAGTCTGTCACTCTTCCAGTGTTCTTTGCCCCACCATATCCATCCAAAGAGGGAGACAGGCTCCATTGCCTCAAACAGAGGAGAGCTCTCAGTTTCTACATCAATTGTACCAAGGAGTATGAGGTGGAGGATCAGCACAGTGGAAAAGCAGGACAAAAATTAACCTTCGTCTGGATAGTCCTTTGTATTATGTTCTGCAATGGGCTAGGCAAGGAACAGCCTTTGGAAGGTGATCGGCTAATTCCACCAGAGTAAAAGCTGCTTTCTCTGCACTGGCACTTTGATTGTCTATTTGGGGAATTTTCCAGACTGCAGTGTGGATCTCAGTTCATATGTTAAGGCAGTCAGGTCTGCGTAGTGGGGTACTTTGGAAGATCCTGTAAGATTTTCTTGTCGGAGTCATTCGACAGGCCCACCACCTTAGGGAGTGGTGGGCAGTGGCTGATATCTATTCACAAGTTAAGAAGTCTACAGTTAGAAGCAGGGCTGTAGCCAGGTTAATATATTTTGGGGGCACGGCCTTCACAGGCACATAGCCAGGTTTATATCTTTTGGTGGTGTGACCCGCAACAGCTTAGGCAAAGGGATGGATGAACCTTTGTGTGAAATTCGCCAGCCCAGCATATCGGGATGTCTTTATATACTAAATTAAGATCTTAAATTTGACTTCACATTTTTATAAGCATTTTACCCCATGGACTATTTTGATAATGTAGCAGTGAATTGTAAATTTACACATACAGCTCTTGGAATACTGAATAAAACTGCATAGAGTTTTGTATGGGATTGGACTTGCTTGCTAAATTCATAATACATCTGTGGCAGGCAATACCTTTAAAGCCTGATGATCTACTACATTTTTGCAAAACTGGATGTGAATTAAATACATTTTTAGACATCATCCCAGGAGACTTTCCCAATTGTAAAATCAAATCACATGCTATACTGGGAATACCAAAAGTGAAAAAAAGCAGAAGTATCAAAACAAACTTTCTCATGTTGCTCTCCAAGCTTATGTAAGTCTTTGACCAAGTCTGGCAGCTGTGTGGACTAAACCATCCCCTCTAGATTTCTGTGGTTGGCCTGATATCCAATGATTCAAAAATTATTAGTAGGCCAACTCAGCTACTCATCCTTCAGAGGTCAATGTACTTAGTACCATTGAGTTGGAGATCAATAAACATCTTTTCTTTGTCAATAGTGTTGAGACATTTGCGGGAGTGAACAAGAGCTTTAAAAACTTTTACCTTGTATTTTCTGGTATACAAATGGGTGGTAATGTGGGCTCTTACAGAAGGACCCAAAGCGCATTTATATAAAAACCGTTCTCAATCCAAAAGTAACTCCCTTTTGTCAATGTGAACTCAATATGTCAGATTGTACCCTTCTATGCTTATCCTGTCTGTGTTCTACTTTGTGTTACAGTATATAGCAGCCCGATGTGTCCAGTGGACAATGGCGTTAAATAATTACATACGTAAATAAAGGAAACTTTATTGGGGATTTTTCTTTTAAAGCAACAAATATTCATTTTTCAAGAACACTAGGCCCGCAACATGGGAAAGCACTAAAAAGAAATTGATTATATTTTAACAAAGAGATTTGGGATAACCTCCCAAAAATAAAAACAGCAAAAATATGTGGCAATGGTGTGAATTAAAACACAAAGGACCATTAAACGTGGTCACTGATAAAGGGGATTTATAGATACCTTTTAAAAGAGTTTAAAGGCTCATCACAAATATGTTTTTAGGAAAATGATTGGAAATGCAGGTGTTTTACAGCACCTTAGGTCAGTGACTTTCATGAAAATTAACAAAATATGGCAATGGTGTGAATTAAAACACAAAGGACCATTAAATGTGGTCACCAATTAAGGGGATTTATAGATACCTTTTGAAAGAGTTTAAAGGCACATCACAAATATATTTGTAGGAAAATGATAGGAAATGCATGTGTTTTAAAGCACCTTAGGTCAGTGACTTTCATGAAAATTAACAAAATGACAAAATAATTTGACATAGGGTATTGTGTGTTCTCCACTTTAGGAATCTGCCTTATCTGCACAAACACCTCAGCTTTCTCGCCTTTTGGTGGACCCTATATTTCTTCTGCCTTTACAACATGGTGCACTTTAACCCTGCTAACCAGTAGCAAAGAGGCTGTGCTCCACCTTTAAACATGGTCAAATTGTCATAACCCTAATTGGCATATTTAACTTGTCTCTGATATATATTACAGATTGTACACAGGGCCTAGAAGTTAAATACCACTATGGCCTGTCTTATGCAGTGAACCAGAGTACAGTTTAAAATCGAAATACTATAATGCTGTAATGGAACTAGCTAGACAAATAATTAAACAACTAGTTATATTGGTTATTAAAACCCAATTCAATGATGATGTTGGATTTTTAATAAATATTAGGAAAAAATATATATTTTTTTAAAGTTGCCCTTTACTTTCCTGAGGTGGTATAAGGATAATTAGCATGGGTCTCTGTCAATGCTCAGTCTGTAATTATCCTTGAATAGTTGTGAATGTGTGTGAAATGCCTCCCATGAGCAAACAATAGGTTGATTTGAATGGGCAGACTCCTCTGAATTCCAGAGCATATGCAGGATGAGGGCTGTGGGCATCCTTTTTGATACTACAGTGTGCAATCCTGTCCAATCCTGCTTGATAGGTCTGCTGGGTTTATAATTACACTCGGAGCACACTTGAAAGGGGAGAGAACTGTCTACTGTCTGATTGTTGAAGAAATATGCTTTTATTCTATGAGACTTCTGTCTATGGATTAATTGTGGTTACAGAAGGTGCTTCAAACTGAATACTAGTGTTAGATGTGGGAAAACATGAGGATTACAATAGTAAATACCCCACAAACAGGAGTCATGCCCCCTTGCCCAATGGCCATGCCCAGGGGACTTATGTCCCCTGGGCATGGTCATTGGGCATTGAGGCATGTAGGGGGGCACAAATCAGGCCCCCCTATGCCAAAAATAAATAAAAAAAATAAAAAAATTATACTTACCTGAACTTACCTGAATGTCCCTGGGGTGGGTCCCTCCATCCTTGGGTGTCCTCCTGGGGTGGGCAAGGGTGGCAGGGGGGGGTCTCTGGGGGCATGGGAGGGCAGCTGTGGGCTCATTTTGAGCCCACAGGTCCCTTAACGCCTGCCCTGACCCAGACGCTAAAATCCGGCGCAAATGCGGGTTTTTTTGCCCCGCCCACTCCCGGGCGTCATTTTTGCCCGGGAGTATAAATACGACGCATTTGCGGCGCAGTCATTTTTTTAGACGGGAACGCCTACCTTGCATCTCATTAACGCAAGGAAGGCGTTCACGCAAAAAAATGACGCTCTTTCCTCATACTTTGGCGCTAGACGCGTCTAATGCCAAAGTATAAATATGGCGTTAGTTTTGCGCCGAATTTGCGTCAAAAAAAACAATGCTAATTCGGCGCAAACGGAGTATAAATATGCCCCGAAATCTTTTACATTTCTTTGCCCTATTTTTTTTGCCCCTTTTGTATACATTACGCCTGGCACAGTCATAATGTAGTACAAAGGTTTATAAAGTTGCGCAGTGCATGCATTGCGCCACTGGGTAAATTCGGCGCCATGATTTTTGCCTCGCTGGGCCACATTAGCATTAAAAAAATGACGCTACTTTGTAACCCTTTGCGCTACATTATGCCCGCGCCAGGCATAATGTATGCAAAGGGGGTATTCTCCCGTTAAGGAGGGGGAAAAATAATGGTGCAAAGACATTTAACCCCTTCGCTGCCAGCCTTTTCTCTTCCTGTGCCGAGCCTTTTTTTGGCTATTTGGGTCAGTTTGCACTTAGGCCCTCATAACTGTTTGATCACATAAGCTACCGAGGCCAAATTTGTGTCCTTCTTTTCTAACATTCTATGGATTCTAGAGGTACCCAGACTTTGTGGGTTTTCCTGAAGGAGACCAAGAAATGAGCTAAAATACAGCAACAATTTTATTTTATTTTTTAAATGGGAAAAAAGGGCTGCAGAAGAAGGCTCATGGTTTTTCCCCTGAAAACAGCATCAACAAAGGGTTTGCAGTGGTAAAATCACCATCTTCCCAGCTCTCAGGAACAGGCAGACTTGAATCAGAAAACCTTATTTTTCAACACAATTTTGACATTTTACTGGTACATACCCCATTTTTACTATTTTTTGTGCTTTCAACCTCCTTCCAGTTAGTGACAGAAATGGGTGAGAAACCAATGCTGGATCCCAGAAAGCAAAACATTTCTGAAAATTAGACAAAATTCTGAATTCAGCACGGGGTCATTTGTGTAGATCCTACAAGTGTTTCCTACAGAAAATAACAGCTGAAATAAAGAATATTGAAATTGAGGTGAAAAAACAGCCATTTTTCTCCACGTTTTACTCTGTAACATTTTCCTGCAATGTCAGATTTTTTAAATCAATATACCGTTATGTCAGCTGGACTCTTCTGGTTGCGTGGATATATAGGGCTTGTTGGTTCATCAAGAACCCTACGTACCCAGAGCCAATAAATGAGCTGCACCTTGCAATGGGTTTTCATTCTATACTGGGTATACAGCAATTCATTTGCTGAAATATAAAAAATGAAAAATAGGTATCAAGAAAACCTTAGTATTTCCAAAATGGCCACAAGATAAGGTGCTGAGAAGCAGTGGTTATTTGCACATCTCTGAATTCCGGGGTGCCCATATTAGCACGTGAATTACAGGGCATTTCTCAAATAGACATCTTTTTTACACACTGTCTTATATTTGAAGGAAAAAATGTAGAGAAAGACAAGGGGCAATAACACTTGTTTTGTTATTCTGTGTTCCCCCATGTCTGCCGATAAAAATGGTACCTCACTTGTGGGGGTAGGCCTAGCGCCCACGACAGGAAAAGCCCCAAAACACAATATGGACACATCACATTTTCACAAAGAAAACGGAGCTGCTTTTTGCAAAGACCTATATACGTAGGGGTGATGGCGAGTACCTTGTGCTCTATATCACAATATTTGTACCAGAATTAACACCGGTGCTGCTGTATTAGGACCACACCCCCAATTGAGCCCTATACGATAACCAAGGTTATCCATCAATATACAATTTTAGCAACACATGCTATAAATTACTTCTTTCAGCCTATGTAGAAGGTGATATATAAAGAAGCCTAAAATAAATTTGCCCGCCCACCCCCGGGGAGCGACCCTTGCCTAAGGCGTCGCTCCCCACCTCTAAAAAAAATAAATAAAAAAAAAACAACAATAAAAAAATGTATCCCTGGCGCCTGGGGGCAGATCGGCCGAATAATAATAGGCCGATCTGCCCCCGGGGAGGGGGGGGGCAGAAATGCCCTAAAATAAAGTTGCCCCCCCACTCCCCAGGGAGCGACCCTTGGCTAAGGGGTCGCTCCCCACCTCTAAAAAACAAAACAAAAAAAATGTGTCCCTGGCACCTCGAGGCTTCTGCCCCCCCTGGGGGCAGATCGGCCTAGTAACAATAGGGCAATCTGCCCCCGGGGGGGCATAAAGGGCCTAAAATAAATTTGCACCCCACCCCCCCGGGGAGCGACCACTGCCTAAGGGGTCGCTCCCCTTGCGTGACATTGGTGCAAAAGAAAAGATCCCCGGTGCATGGTGGTTTCTGCCCCTCTTGGGGGCAGATTGACCTAACAAAAATCGGCTGATCTGTCCCGAAGGGGTGCAGAAATAGTCTAAATACAATGTTCCCCCAGGGGAGCAACCCTTGGCTAAGGGGTCGCTCCCCACCTCAAAAAAAAAAGGAAAAAAGAAAAAAATTATCCCTGGTGCCTAGAGGCTTCTGCCCCCCGGGGGCAGATCGCCTAATAACAATAGGCCGATCTGCCCTTGGGGTGCAGAAATTGCCTAAAAACAATTTGCACCCCCACCCATTTGCCCATAACCATCCCCCTAACCCCCCAGGGAGCGACCCTTGCCTGAGGGGTCGCTCCCCTTGATTGACATTGGTGCAAATAAAAAGATCCCCTGTGTCTAGTGGTTTCTGCCCCCCTTGGGGGCAGATTGACCTAATAACAATAGGCCGATCTGCCCCCGGGGGGGCAGAAATGGCCTAAAATAAATTTGCCTCCCGGGGTGTGACCCTTGCCTAAGGGGTCGCTCCCCTTCTGTGAATTTGGCATCAAACAAAAAACTCCCTGGTGTCTAGTGGTATCTGCCCCCCTTGGGGGCAGTCTGGCCTCATAAAAATAGGCCAAACTGCACCCAAGGGGGGCAGAAATGGGCTGAATATAATTTGCCCCCTAGGGAGCGACCCTTGCCTAAGGGGTCGCTCCCCAACTAAAAAAAAAAAAAAAAAGAAACACACAATTTTTTTTTTTTTTAAATGATCCCTATTGGATTCTGCCCCCCTGGGGGCAGATGGGCCTAACAATAGGCCGATCTGCCGCCAGGGGGGGCAGAAAAGGCCTTGAAAAATATTGCCTCCCCGGGGAGTGACCCTTGCCCAAGGGGTCGCTCCCCTCATGCCAGTTTCCCTTGAAAAATACATCCCTGGTGTCTAGTGGGCATTTAAAAAAGCCGGATTGCTTTACAATCTGGCTTTTGAAATGCTCTGAGAGACTTCAAAGGGAAGGAAATTCCTTTCCTTTCCTTCCCTTTGAAGCCTCTCAGGCCACCATCACATTTGTGCGCTGATGTCATCAGACGTCACTGGTGGGGGGTCAGGGGGGGGGTCGGGGTGGAAGGGGAAGGGCTTCCCCTTCCATCCCTGCCTTGGGGGGGTGGGAGGGAAGCCCACAGAGGGAGCGCTAGTGCTCCCTCTGAGCTCAGTGCCGAGGACGTAATCGCTACGTCCTCGGCACATGAGCACTTTGCTGCGGGACGTAACCGTTACGTCCGCGGCACAGAACCGGTTAAGATATTTATTTGCATCATTCTTTTCTGCACTTTTAACTCCTGCTCAGAGCAGGCGTTAAAAGGAGGCTTCCATTGGTTACAATGGGCCTCTGGGTGCCGAACTTTTAATGCTAATCCTGCAAAGCACCGGACTAGTGTAAAAAAATTCTGACACTAGTCCCCTAACTACCGTCATGGTGTGCCGTATTTCAAATACGGCGCACACACAGTGGTGTTGGGGGGGGGCGCAAGAAAAGCAGCGCTGCACTGTGTGCAGTACCAATTTTCTTAAATATGATATGGACTGGAATTGAAACAGCTAAAGGAAACTGTGGTCCTCCCAATTCATACTGAACAAAAATCACTGGTAGAACCTGCTCTCCACTCTCTAAAGCAGTACAGCGGGGCACCAATACCAGCTGCCTTTCCAGCAACCCCACAGAAATGCTGGTTGACTGGCAGGTAATTAGGATCATGAGATGGATTGCAATGTTTTGTTGGATTGAGCTAAAAAATTTAGAAGGGCTGCCATACTTGCCATTAACAGTACCGGCAATTCTCAGATGTGCTGCCATACCTTAAATGAGAGCAGCACAGTATCAGCATTTGAGGTGGGACACACATATGACATTTACGCTTAAAGTTGCATTAACTTGTACCATAATAGCATAGTTGTACATGGCACTTCATACTACGTCGCAGTGTTAATTCTTTGCTAGTACTGTAAATAACTGATCGTAATATTGACAGATTTTAAGGTACCAAAGTTAGCAAACTCAGAATGATTAAAGTCAGAGGTGACATTGTAGAGGTTTGAACTTGTGACTTGCAGGTCACACTGGATGGATGTCAAGGGTATATTGGGCTATTTTGCCAGCTTTATTTAGACGCAGCAAGGGTGCATCAGCTTTTCATACAAAGTATCAGTACTGCTGAAGAGGGTTGCTATACTTTCATGAAGTATACTACGACTTTTCAACAGGGCTACACAAATGTCTATGGATAGTATCAAAACTTCTTAGAAGGCTGCTGTTCTGCTTAGAATACACACACACTGAGAGGAGTCAAAAAGAATCTCTGGAAGCCCTTCTTAGTCTAAAGAAGACATTTGTTATATCTCTTCGCAAGGCTTGTGAAGGAAGGTCAGTATAACCGAAAGTGCACTTTTAAAATGTGCAACAATAAAGTGAGAACATGTACAAAGAATCTTCAGTCTATAAACAGCAGATACATACATGCAAAGATACAAACAGCTATATTGATTTATATATTCCTACACAATGTAAAGCAAATAATTAATAAAAACGCATCAGTGTGGGGCCTATCTGGTGCTTCATCCTTCTCCTGCCAACAAGTCGTTGACTCCGGTGCGACTGAAACGAGAGAGAGAGAAATGTACCCTCACAGGAAATGTATCGGGCATTCGGCATCTCAATCCTGATTGAGGTCTCTGAATCTCCCACTGTCGACCTGGGTCTCTTATATACCTTAAACAAGCGAGGAAGGACACTTTCTAGAAAAATCCCTCCTGCTCCGCAAGAAGTATTAAAAAATGCTGGCTATTTTAGGTCAGGGTTGAAAGAAACAGTTTGGAACCGGACAGTTTTCCCAAGGTGTCTCTCCCACACCTAAGCCGTTCCCTGTTGTACCATAAACATCATTCTAGTACATCCTTATCTTGCTGACTGACTCCTCCAAGTTATGTCCTAGCCCTTTGGTGAGAAAAGAACAAGCAGACACGTAGAATAGAAAACATGATGCATAACATGTTTTGTATGGAAAGATACTCTCACTTTTAACATTACAGTGAAGCTAAGGCTAAACTGAATACAGAATGGAGTCTGTAACTTGTGACTGTAGATAGCTAAACCAAGTGCAAAGTGGTGCGACACGGAGTCAGTGGTCAAAACACAAATATCACTACAAAGGATTTTCCACTGCATGGCAATACGTCACTGCGTTTTTAGTAACTTTTGATTCATACGGGCTAGAAACAATATTTTGGGTGAAGCCTGCAAATTATGAACAAGATGATGGATTATGTGGCAAATGTATCAAATCAACTATGTTATAAAAACGCTGCAGAAGCAGAATCGCTTAACTACAGTAGTACTGCTAATAAGAAATTTTAATTGTTCTCATTGCACAAACGTGAAAGATCAGAAAATTAGAGCAAATTTATCGAGTTCTGCAACAGAGCTTCCTGACTTCTGCTACAGGACTAATGTTTACTATTATCTTTCTTTCTGCATGGTCAAATCTATGAATTTGTGGAAAATTTGCACACTCAGGGCCATATTTATACTCTGTTTGCGCCAGATTTGCGTCGTTTTTTTAACGCAAATCCAACGCAAAACGAACTCCATATTTATACTCTGGCATTAGACGTGTCTAGAGTCAAAGTTCATGGAGTTTGTGTCATTTTTTAGCGTGGACACCTTCCTTGCGTTAATGATATACAAGGTAGGCGTTCCCCACTAAAAAATGACTCAGAGGCATGTGCGTCGTATTTATACTCCCGGGCAAAAATGACGCCCGGGAGTGGGCGGGTCAAAAAAAATGACGTCTACCCTCGTTAGCGTCATTTTTTAACGCCTGCTCAGGGCAGGCGTTAAGGGACCTGTGGACTCGGAAGGAGCCCAGAGGTGCCCTCCCATGCCCCCAGGGACACCCCCTGCCACCCTTGCCCACCCCAGGAGGACGCCCTAGGATGGAGGGACCCATCCCAGGGAAGTTAAGGTAAGTTCAGGTAAGTATTTTTTTTTTTTTTTTGTGGCATAGGGGGGCCTGATTTGTGCCCCCATACATGCTACTATGCCCAATGACCATGCCCAGGGGACATAAGTCCCCTGGGCATGGCCATTGGGCAAGGGGGCATGACTCCTGTCTTTGCTAAGACAGGAGTCATTTCAATGGGGATTGGGAGTAAAAAAAAAAACGGCGCAATTCGGGTTGAGGTGAAAATTTTGCCTCAGCCTGACTTGCCCCATTTTTTGACGCCCAAGCTCCATATTCCCCTACGCCGGCGCTGCCTGGTGTAAGTCATTTTTTTTTACGTACACCAGGCAGCTCCGCCGGCTAACGCCGGCTAACGTCATTGAATAAATACGGCGCCCGCATGGCGCTTCAGAATGGCGTTAGCCGGCGTTAAACTTTTTGACGCACAACTGCGTTGGCGCAGTTGTGCATCGAAAAGTATAAATATGGCCCTCAGTCTGTTTGGTATTTATTGCCACATGAATCAAATTATCCATAAGGGCCATTCTTACAAAAACGGGTGTTATAAACACCTTGAATAAATTACTCCTGGGGTGTAAATCATGCCAATAGTTCGGAAGCTTAATGTCGTCTCTTACACAGGCTTCCCCACATACTGTAGTGGGAAGCATCGGGCCATTCCCCACGCTTGATACTGTCTGCCTCCAACGAGCCGTGACCTGAGGACCAATTCCTTAATTCTTTGCGTTTCAATCCTATCCTGGAGATCACTACGTCATTCAAATTACATCAGAGGCCCTCTGCCATTAATCACACAGTTGAATCTCAGGCATTGACTTTGAAATGTCCTGATGATGACTCTTATATTTCAATAGGATCTAAACGTCGATGACTTGGCACACTGACAATGTATTGTATAAATAATCTGAAAATGGTTGACCTGTGGCTCTATATTCAATGTGGCGCAAATCGAATATTCTTTAAATCCCTCACTTATAATTGCCTGAGTATATTGTACTATTTTGTGTTCTTTTTGACACTCCCCCACTACCTTTGATTTCAATTGCAGGCATAGACAGGTGTAATGTATGGTTTGTACTGGTATGTTATGTACAAACAATAACTTACGTTTGTATTCCTAGCGCTGTGTGTGTTTTACACACTGCATAAAATGCACATTTAGGATTCGTAGATTTCCAAAAAGAACAGTTACATTTGACGTTGTTTTTTTGTTTTTATGAATGGTCAGTCTGGAAGCGGGGTGGAGTCTCTAGTCGTAATTGCAGAGTTAGGGGCACAGGAATGAACATTGAAAATATGTTAAGCATACAGAAAGTTATAGCTCATTCCTAATGATTTTTCCATCCTGTTTGCAAACATAAATGTACTTCGAGGCAAGACTGGAGTAAGTATGTAAAGATGGTGTTTCGTTTACCAGAAGTCCCACGTGTTTTTTTTGTTTTTAAAGGACTGATTTCTTCAGATTGCAAGTAATACGTACGCATGTATAATTGTGCAGTACTTGTGCACCTATAATGTTCAAGTATCCACATTTATTATGAGTTTAGTTTAGTGCGTTTACTCGCCTGTGTGAGTATATTGTGCACATACATTTGTCACTTAGACCTCTTTATGCCAAAGTTAATCATTCCTGAATTAAATATGAGAAAATTGCACATTCAGACTTCCATGTATAAATAGCATGTGGAAATAAGGCTCAATGAGCATTAGGGTACACATTACATATGGATTACACTGTACTCGTGTTTAGATCCCGATCGCATGATAATTCTGACAGCTGGCCTTGCAGGGTCAGATTTAGTGATCGTTGGAGCATGAAGAAAGGGGGAAGATTGTTTTCGTGAAAATGTTCTTTAATCAGTGTAAACTAGCTATTCCTCCACTGCTCACATGCCATGCTCATTCAGAGGTGATTGCGTTTGTTTTTAAATACAAAATTCGACCTGCCAGCATTGCCTCCTGACAAGGTTATTTGGGTATCACCCATCAATGTAGGCTGGCCTGACCCTCATAAACATCCATCCTTCTGTAGCTTCAGCCTTGATCAGAGAAAATTACTCACGTTCAGTAATGTCTTTCCTGATGGACACTCTGGCCCTCATTACGAGTGTGGTGATTGGACCGCAACGAGTATCCTTTCCGCCAGCCTTTGCATGGTGGTCGGACTTCCATGCAAGGGCTGGAGGAAAGGGGGTGTTGGGGGTCCCCATGGACAGCCACGTTGCGCTTTTCAGTGCCCGAATTACGGGCAGTGATGAGCGCAACGGTGCTGTTGCACCTGACGCACCACAACATTGCCGCCGGCTCGATTACGAGTGGGCGTCAATGTTGTAGTCAGTTTCCCGCTGGGCCAGCAGGCAGAAACGCTGTTTCTGCCCGCAGGCCCAACAGGAAACTCGTAATAGGGCCTGCAGAGGGACGGCTACGTAGGCTGTCATCCCAAAGCGGGACTTTGGCGGTGGAGAGTCATAATGAGCCCCCACGTCTAACGGCAGACTCCTCATTGACCCATCCCCCTCCCAGTTTTGAGAAATGGACTCCCTTGGTCCAAACTGAAAGGATTCCAGTAGGAGATCTGTGCCCTGGCACAATCTGATTACTGAAGGCTCTGCATTCAATTTCATAGATAAATTGATGTCGATGCACGGAGGTGCAGTTAAATTGTGACTCTGACATGACTTGCGATGCAGGATAGATTCAATATGAGCCGCACAGTGTGACTTGTTGGTGTGCGGGGAAACTCCTCAGAAAAATCTCTAGATCCGGTCTGACACCTGAAGGTATTCACAAGATAAGGAATCTGTGGTTAAATAAAGTATCTGCAAGAAAGAGGGTTACTGAAGGTAAGTAATTTCTTCATTTTGCCCAGTAACTACACCACAACTTTCACCTAAGTCAAGTCTGCTTCTTACTCTGAATCAGCCAGTCAAGCCTCATTCTCATATGGACAGAACATTACTACTTTCAAGGAATCAACCTCAAGTACTCTAAAATATTTTTGGCTTAAATTCAGAACATAGTCAACATAGTCTGGGTGATGACTATAGAGATGATCGGGATGACTCATCCCAAAATGATGATGCCAGTCTTCCCATGGACCTAAAGGAGGCCAGTGGCTTTGACACATCCCTTGATACTGAGTGGAGTTTCACTTCAGCCATTGAACAGAATAATCTGCCTTTTTCACTGTATTCAACTGGCATTTGGCTGAGGTTCTTGACCTGCAGATTCAATCTACTGAGATCAGAACTAACATGCTGACTGAGGTTCTGCAACCTTGGAATCCCTTAGCAGAACTACTCCATCCTTTCAATGAGTCTCCGACTGACACATTGAGGGGCATTTGGGCCAAACCTCAAACTTGCCTGCTGGTTAAATTGTTAAGTGAAGTAGCTAGACACCAGAGATCTGCCGCAGGTCACCCCACTTTCTTCACACAGAATCCTATGCCTGAGAGCCTAGTGGTCCAGGCCTCTACCAGTAGGTTGAAACCAAACTCATTCCCTGTAGCTCTTCCTGATAGGGAGTCAAAATGTAGGAAGGCATTTGGGAAATAGATGTTCTCCTTCACCAGTATGGCCATTCATTCATTCAGTCTCTGCCAGCTGCCTTCTTAGACAATATTTGCATGACTTTGGGGCATAGTCAGTGAGATCTTGATGGCAGTCCCTGCTAAATTTTGTTTTAACCTAGGTCAGATCATCCAGGATGGCCAAGAAGCAGCAAAATATGTCATCCACTCTGAGCTCAACACTACTGACTGCTTACGCAGGGAAGTTGGTAC